>NC_092571.1:3365000-3965000 GCF_037975245.1 Apostichopus japonicus
TACAATAACCTGTAAGACGTTAGTAATATTTCGAATCCAAATGCTTGAGGCTTTTTCCTGAATGCGCAGTGTGTCACTGACGTAAGCGCAATGAATAACTCATCTGATTGACGCTGAAATTCAACGAGCGTCGGAGCCCTGGTATTTAGTAAGATAACATGTTTGCAGTACATACATCAACCACATAATTGAAGGGAATGATAATAAACATCATTCTACGATGTTTGTATACCAACGCATATACTCTGCATAGCCTTTGCAAATGATTTTCTTGACTTGGACGATAACGGTTGAGCGGCAGAGAGAAAGATTGCTTGGTGGTACCAAAGTGGCCGAAAGAGCTGCACTGTTCACCTTGTGTCAATATAAAAACATTGGAAACATAGGGTTCTCTCATAGCCATGAATGACTTTGAAATTTTTAAAGTGTGGGTTACATTTTATTGCATTAAGGTCATCTTGGTAAATCTAGCAATTGGGGTCATTACATAGCTCCTTCTAAATAATTTAACCCCTGACCACTTTCCTTTAAACGTTTGTTAATCCAAACTGATATAACTAGTAGATTATAACTTGAATGTTTCCGATAGCTAGTAAACAAACATATCAGTGTGGTCGGCTGTAAAATATTCTAACACTTGTAGCTTTAGTTTCAGAAACGACGAGAGGGAATCAGGGGCCAGGGGTCAAATTTGATGGCCTCAGAAATTATGTAGGCATAAGGAAATACTCTATATTTAAAGAGTGTAAAAGACGGATCCGGTGTCATAAGGATATTGTAAAGCTTTTCAATGACTACTTCCCTTTTGCCAAAAAGTCCTCCAAACGTTGAGCAAAAGTTGATATCATGATACACCATTAACACAAAATGATCTACTATGGCGAAGTCGGCTTTTGACGTGTGCCTCACACACTTCTTTAACACAAAAAGTCTCGTGGAACTGCTTTGTCGTATTTCAAAGGATTCGGGTTAACATTTGTGTGTGCGTGTTTGTGCGCGCGTTCACAAGTACTGTGTACGTCTATGAGAGAAAACGCATGTTACAAGATGTGACGTACAAGTTCATGTAAAAACAATTCTGTTTCAATAAGTAGTAGCTTATGTAGGTATATGAATAACTTAACCATCACATCGAAGTATTCGTATAATAGTTCAGAAGTGAACATCTTCCGTAACTTTTATTCAATGCTCGTCTGACGGCAATAATTTAACCACCGAACTATACTTTCATTCAAAAGTCATGTACAAAGCGTCAAGTACGCTTAAGCAGATCTCTTGCCAGAACAATATTCACTGGAAACACCACCTCTAACAAGTGACGGCCAAGTATATATCGTCATAACATCTTTAAAATATGAAGTTTAGGCAGTGCCACATACAAATAAGCAGGAACATACACAACTCTTTGACTTCTAGTTACTATACAGTTTATATGTCTACCTCCAAAATTCTGCTGATTTACGAGGGTTTTCGCCCTTTCAACCCCACCAGGAGGGCTCTGGACTCCATGCCGTTATAGATGCCCGCTCCAAGCTTACGAATATGGCACCAGCTTGCATAAGCCTCACTTTAACTCCTCCAAATGGTGCTTCTCATTCATTTCTCTGTATACCCGCTCACCAGAGAGACCACACGTGCGCTCACGCACCACTTGAGAAAGTCTGGCGAAACTACCTAAGGTAAACGCATCTGTCCATCGAACAAATTTAATATCAAAATGTCCATAAATGGTGCTACCATCTTAAACTTTGCAAAACTTTCTCTCAACGGATTTTCTTTCTCCAATTAGAACTAAGTCACATACACTAATAGTCTACGTTTACACTTCCTTCCTTGTGTGTTCCATTGGAGTTTTCGGAAATAGATGGCGCTATACTAAAGTAAATCTCAACTTGATAGAACCACATACATTGTTGTACAAAGACTATGAGAGAATCCTAAGTTCGTGCGTTATGCAAATAACAAATAAATCTGTATTGACTTGGAAGTCTCTCAAATGTCTGACCAGATATTCTGACAGGAAAGATGTATAAAGGAATTCCTGAAAGCAAAACTAGATGTGACAAGTTCGCCGTCATTCATGCGACAGCCATCTACCTTCCATATGGAATAGTTTCATGGAAAATCTGACTCATATTTACCTACTTCGGAGTAATACGAGAAGTAATGAAGATGAACGGGTTGAAAGTACCATAGGATGCAACGATTGAGTAAACGAAACTCCTTGAGCCCACTCAACGTACTTAACACAAGTGACCTTTTGAACGAAAGAGATTGGTATTGTTAAAAAAATCCTAGTTAAGATAAATGAGTTGGTGTTAAATTATAAAACTCATTACGTAAACAAGTAGGGGTACCAGCTCTATTGACAACTAACAAGATGGCTACCTACTATTGAAATATAATGTGCTATTACACCAATCGGCGCTGCTATCGTCAAAGGGACGTCATTCACTAAATTGGACGAACAGTGCAAGAGCGCAAGTTATTTTGTCTTCTCTCTTTCCTCCCTTGGCTTTAGGATCGCTTGAATATATGTGGGATCTTTATTTGACCTTTTCAAGGACTAATGAGGAGGATTGGGTATCGATCCTCCGTAACTTCGGTCGAATAAATTAACAGTTTGGAATGATTGAGTTGATGCTTCGATGCATAGTTTATCCAGTTAAAGGTATAACTTCTTTTGACGGTTATACAAACCTCTGATTTTCTACAAAGGACCAGTACTCTATTCAACAACTTATTACAATGCAACTCGACTTCGACAATTTGAGCCTGTTTTCAGTATTCATCGAGCCTGTTTTCAGTATTATTTGGAACTGTTTTGTATATTAGTGAGAGATGCTGGATTTTGGATTATTTCAAGCTCGGAGATATTGATATTTTAAATAACCAAATGCAGTGTATAGATGGTTAATGTTTAATAAAGATGGAGAGCGCTAACGATACCATAGAAACTCTGAATACTGTGGAGTTTGAAGTTCCATACCTTACGTTTGTCTGTATTCTAGGGATTATTGGAAACGCCATTGTTTTACTGGTTTACACCAGGCAACCATTTCGTAAATCGAATGCGACTCTCTACATTCTCAATCTGGCTGTTGGTATGTATGGTTCAGTGTTTCTCGCTTAGGTCAATTATATTTCACTCATTATAATTGAACTACAAGTAAAACAAGTCTTATAGTGATCGGGGATGTTTATGTGTGGGGAGGCGGGGGGGGGGAGGGGGGAGGTTAAATCTCTTTCCTAACTTTTGTTTCCTAACTGTCAGCCTACTCAAGGAGTACTGGCCACAACTTCCTTCAATTAACGGGCCACGGACAGTGATGTTATATGTTAATGTGATTTGCAGCCAGCATAAGCAGGCCCCTCGCAAATTTAATTGTGTATCGAATCCTCGGTCAAACCCTATACTTGACCATTTTATGGCATATTTTGTATACATTTATGTAGGTAACAATATATTACTTGAAAGCAATTCGAAATTAGTTACGATCACTGTTTAGAACTACCCATAAATACCGTGAACAAGAAGACCAGTAAACAGATTGGTTGGAAATGGGATAACCGAAAACATTTTTTTCTAAATTCCAGCTGTCCATCCATATTAATACATGTAATTACTTCCAGAGATTAAATCATAATATATATTAGTTTTCACCAGCAGATTGAGTTTTTCACTTACGATACTGGTACTGAAGAGACATTCATAACAACAACAAAATTCCCTCATTCTTTCCCTCTTTGTTAAGCTCTATTTTCGTTTGTTCTGTTTCCTAATAAAAACACCGAATTATTGACAAAAGAGGAACAGAAATGGTCAAGTCATTTAAGCTGTACATCGTAACCGGACTGTTTTAATTAAAAACGTATAGGAATTCAGGATTGGAAGTATATTAATAACGAGACAGAAAGCTAACAATAACACGAACTGCAGTAAGCATAATAAGGGCACATCTACACCAATATAAAATTGCAATAAAAAATATAAAGAACTATAAACATACCAATAACACAAGGGAAATAACGTTGGTGCAAGGTTACGAAGTGAACTAGAAAACGTGACCACACTGTACATGGGTTGCTTCTCCAGGAATTGTGCAATTAATTTCACATATTGAGACAGCAGACAAGATATTTAACATTTCTTCATAACAAAAGTATTACTGAATTGTTTAAAACGAACTGAAATGGCTGTAGTTAGAACTTTCTAATCTTGTAACTTTGGGGTACGTAATGACTGATATTGAAAATACAAATAATTTGAAAGGTGATTAGTATATGAAATCATAGAATGGTTTGTTATAGAAAACCATTGGCGCTTGACTTCACCATAAACTAACATGTCAGATTAGGATTAGTTAATCGGACAAAGCGACACGTTGCTGCACGTTGTTACTGGTACAATGGAGCTATTAATTAATAGCTCCATACTGGTACTGAACATGGCGTGGGTATGACTAGTTTAGATGCATACCGTATGCATGCGCGCACCGTACCCTGTATCTGCTGGTAAACAATGAAGCCTGAAACAGCATATACTACATTATATTTATAATACGGAAGCTTTCTTTCCATGTTATGTTATTTCAATTTTTTCGAATAAAAGGACTATCAATATTTGCATACTGTTTTTCTCGAAATATAGAGGAAACTAAAAAAGGAAATACGTTGCAAAAAATACAAGTACCAATGGCACGCAAAATTACAATTTGTATGTAAATCAGCCTCATGACTCATCCTAGCACGTGGAAAAACCACAAGGATCATACCCGAACCGCGCCAAATAACACATGACGAATCAGATTTGAGAAATTAAAATGTAGATCTGCTGTAGCATCGACTTCAACGTTAATAGAATTGACTTAACAAAATAATTCCATCACTTCATTTCTGTGAAAAAGTGAACAGACACTTTTTTGTTGTTGGGGCTATTGAATTTATTTCCGTGAAAAGCGAACAATGAATTCTGATTAATTTCATCTTACTTTCTATTGATAATCATACATATTAATAAGGGATTCTTTCCTTTCGATGTAATAAAGTCAATATGTTGTCTATGAAGCCAAAGCCATTGTTGCCTCACCATAAATCATAGCCATAAGCCAAGTCCATCTTCGTGTACTGTCGGGGCATTGTGTGTACGTGTGACAATGGTGCCTGTTACACGGTCGACTGACGTGTTGGCGGGGTAGTTATACCAATTCAAACCTCATTTGAAAACATCGTTTGCAATACTGACAGTGCGTTTACAGCCAAATTCCAGCCAAAACTGACGACCAAGTTTCTTTCTGGTGCCCATGATTAACTGACACAATAAGCTCAACTACACAATGCAATCCCAATACTACACATGTTTCTCATGGTCAGTATATATCGACTTTAAGTAGTGAGTGAATCTCAAATAAAATAATATAATATGTAGAAAAAAAGTAGAACAGAGTAAGACATTCTTTGAAATATCCTTGCATATCTGTTTATCGTGTTGCGTTGATGAGATGTGTTAAAGCGTGTTTCTTTTCTTCTTCTTGTATATTTATTTGAAATATTACAAGTAAACTGGTTACATGACGATCCACATGGTCTTTTATTTGACCTGATCTGATCAGATTTCATTATTCTTAGTTTTATTTCTTCCCCCGCCTTATGCAATTCGGGTTCGTAAGCAATCTATGATCTGACTTGATGAAACATGACCATGACATAATAATATGCATTTCTAAAATAAACTGTGTAGTTATCGAATACATTTTTGTGGTTATGTACACACTCCCAATACTTCTGTCAAAACTTGTGTCAGACATTTACATCACTGCTAATTAACAATCATATAAATTAGTGTAGAATTAATAAATACTCGAAAGTTTACTTCTTCACAAATAAAGTGACTCTGCAAACTAGAGGTACGATAAAATAGAGAATAAATTAACATAGGTTAATTGTGTATGATGTATACACCACTGTGTTGTATCGTTTACATTGGTAATGTCTCACTCTTACAAGTCGAATAGCCTTTTTACAGCTATACACAAGCTTATGCCATTGATCACAATATGGAAAGATATACGTTTCAATCCTTCGAAGTGGATCTGTTCTTCCACTTAGTCACACCGTGTTGCTTATGATTAATTAATTTTTGATATAGCTTAATTAAATACCCCACAATAAGGTAGGACATTAGCTTGCCTAGTCGTTGTATTGCATATTTTGAAGCAAATTCTGAAATTTTAAATTTTAAAAATGTATAAGTGGGTAGTGGCAGGAAAGTTCAAAGTAAATTCACTAATTATTAATAAGCTCAATTGGCAACATTCCATGAGATATCTAAGTTGGCTCAATTGAAATCCTATTTTGAGTACTACACTATACATTTGATTACAAAAAAATGCTTGTCGAAGGCGCAAAACTGCTTAAACCAATAAGAGTTAATATTCCAAGAGAGGTTGGAAACATTTCATTTAACATCGAGAATTGTGGTAGCCATCTCTCATTCGTCATTTGATTTTCTTCTAGGTCAATACAAATCTATTTGGTACTTCCAGTTGGTTGGACATGTA
Source organism: Apostichopus japonicus (assembly GCF_037975245.1). Classification (NCBI taxonomy): domain Eukaryota; kingdom Metazoa; phylum Echinodermata; class Holothuroidea; order Aspidochirotida; family Stichopodidae; genus Apostichopus; species Apostichopus japonicus. The sequence continues at coordinate 3,371,561 of NC_092571.1, forward strand.
TTAAGTAGAGCATGCCAATGTAAGATTATTCTACAATCTTAATTTACATAATTCATTCCCAACACGTGCATGGACTAGTTTGCGAAGGCAGACAGTGCACCTGGTAGCATTGCCCATACATTCAAATACTACCGTAATTTCCACAATTGACATTGGTAAGAAGAACGTCATTACTTACACCGACGGCTGTTTATAATGTACAGACGCCGGTCTGACCATCTGACCATGAAGGCATGTCAAACAGGTTGTCAAAATAGCTCAGACCCTATAATTGAAGCTCAAAGGAAACATTAAATCAGTCAAAAACAAGTCGGATTTGTAATTAAATTTAGGGTCGAAGTATAGTCAATTGCATGTTCCGTGGCGTGGTTAAGAAACCAATTGGCCGTTAGAGAATACGTAGACAACATTTTGATATATACTTAGAAGAGAACCAACTTTGCTAAAATCTAAAAGATGAGGAAATATTTTTTAGCATTTGCAAATATGATGAAGATAATGAAAGATTAGATAACAACAATTACAAAATAAAAACTTTTCTTTTGGCGGAATAAATGGGGAGGTAGCCATTCGAGATAGAGCTAGGTCGTTTGATCATCTTATTTAATTAATTGTTGACGATAGGATAAGAATAAAAGTAGTCATCTTGATCGTTTTCCAAGCGTCCAAACTAAACAGATCACAAACCGAGAGCTGCCGTTAAAATCAATGGTTGGTTTTCAAAGTTTAATGATGGTAATTGTTGGTACTTTCTGACCTAGACATGTAACATTTGCACTTAATTGGATAGATAGATAGATATTTATTTCGTCCATAAGATATGGAAATTTGTCGCCCTGCAGCAAAACACATAAAAATTAAAGTTATAAAGTTACATTCAGAATACAGTAAAATATTAGTATAAACAAAACACAGAGAAGTTGAATGAAAAGGTAAGAATATCAACAACAACAATATCCATACATGTGAGAAAAATATACACATATATACATATATAAACAAGATTATAAAACAAAAGAAACCTATCTAACAGCCCTCAGGTTGAAAAAAGAAACAGAATTGGGTACAAAAGAAAACCTGAATCTGTTATGCTTAGACCGTGGCATGCGAAGTCTGCTGCCTGAACGGCAGAATACATAGTTTTCGAAAAGAGGATGTGTATGGTCTTTTCGATATTCCATGGGTTTTCTGGTGCACCATATCAATGTAGAGTTCATAAATAGTTTTTAAACCAATATCCCTCCCAATAGTACGGCTGGCAGCTCTTACAACCTTCTCTAATTTAATCGAAGAATCCTTTGTAAGCAGCCCGTAAAAACATATAATACTAAAAGTCAGCACGCTTTGTATCACTGACTGGTAAAAAAAGTAAAAGAATAGTGTTGTCGACATTAAAATATTTCAGTTTACGTAAAAAGTACAATCGTTGGCAAGCTTTTGATCTAATTGCATCAACCTGGTCTTTGAAGTTAAGTTTACAGTCAATGATAGTACCTAGATATTTATAGTGGTGCACCTTTTCGACAATCTCATCATTAACCCTGATTTGAGCATGATCATGTGGCTGTTTTCTGAAGTCAAATACTATCTCCTTAGTTTTTTTGCCATTCAATTTTAGGTAGTTTAGGTTACTAATCAATATAACATATCTACCTATTGATACAATAGCTTAATTGGGGACACATTGACCGTTAAATCCGTCACGTTGTGTCCCAGAAATTAGAGTTATTTCTACAACGCTAGAGCGACCACGTATGTGGTAGAAGGCTTATGGGTTACAACTTTCACGTCGGGTGGCTTCCAATTCAACATATTAACTCATATTGTGGAATCTTTTCAATTAAGAAAGTCATGTCAGATGGGAAAACCGTAGATTTCTCTTGGATGGTAACCAACTTACTATGACCCGCCGGAGATCGACCCCCCCCCCTCCCATCCTCCGATTGCTGATTGCTTCAAATGCCACCGCCTTTATCCGTTCGGCCACAGCACCGGTGCACTTATACACCTATTTTTATTTTTGTATGATATACCTTTATATTAATATCCATCAAATATGCATATAATAACCGTTGTTGAAAGTAATTTCAATATGGACCTTCAAACGTATTTAAGTTATTACTTCTACAGGGTTGCGAACAATAATTTTGACCTTGCCGACGCCGTGCCTCGGGGTTTAGCGTGCCTAAGCCATTAAGAAAGGTGTAAACTCATGCTGGGTTAGTCATATTGTACCAGATGCAATTATGTCTAACCATTCGAAACATTCAGCGCGTGTGATTATTAATATTAAAGCTATAGCAGCACTACCCTCCGTAAGAGTTATCATGTAACAATTGGTTATGAACTGAAGCTCAAATGACAATGCAGATATTTAAGTAACATCTGAAACTCCTTATTGGCAATTTATATTGACTATAGTGTATATGTACTAAATTTAACGGCTAGTGGAAAACAATTCATATTCGAATCAATTGTAAATGGTACTTTAGTTGGAAAATACCTTAACAACAACATCATCAATATAAATTATAGTCTTGGACTTGGAATTGAATTAGACTGTTTATAGTATCATATACACTGTTATGGTTTGTATGATAATGCGTGGTCACCTGTTGCCCTTATGAGGGGAACGATTTACAATAAAATCACGGCGACCGCCCATATCAGCATGTTCATTATACAAAAATAATAAACCTACATATACACGTTTCGTCCATTTGTTTTAGCCCAATTTCACTGAGAACACGTCTGAAAACACATGTTTATACCTTGCAATGGAATTAAATGACACAATTTCGTAAGATACATCGGTAACAGTGAAAAAAAATCTTAAAAAAATATGAACCTAACACAGGCTAACACATAGGCCTAACGATTGTAAACAAAACTAAAGATTTGATTGGCGCATGATCTGTTGGGCGGGGCTTGCAAATTTGGATTGAAGTTTATTAAATCTACGGATTCGTTAAAAAATCTGGCGAATCTTATTCAGCTCAAAATGTTCAACGACAGATAACTCACTAAAAATAATGAATATTAATATGAAAATTGCATAAAACGGTGTTATTTTCACTGAGCATTTAGGGCAGTAAGCTGGAAAGGTCGAAGTTAAAATTTGGCAAACACACATTGAGACTTTAAACTAACAAAAATATTAAATACATCGGATGCGTAACCGGTAACCTTGTCTGTTTTCGTCATAGCCAGTTAGATTACCCGGTCAACGACATTTTGTTATCTCTCAAATCAGGATTACCTTTCACAAACATCGCAGAGCGAACGCTAAAAATAACCGAGCCGTGATTTCCATAAATTTGTATAACCCTTACTTATTCTTTAAATTTCGATGCATATAGAAATTTTAACTACCTCGCAGAGCAATCGTAATCACTTGGTGATCAATATCGTTACCATCGTAGCGATCTACATTTGGAAAAAGCAACTTCAATGGCTACATGATGTTTAGTTTGTATTCTGATATACAAGTAAACAAAATGTCGCAATCAGATAAGCGTTCTTTGCATAAGTTGTATGCTATGTAAAAGAAGAAAAAGACATAAGTACTCTTCTTAAAACTGCTATACTTAAAGAAAGATTTAACTATCAACTTATCAATAAGCCGTAATTGAGGCTGACGCCCCCCCCCCCCCTTGCAATCAATCCAACCATTAAAGCTATTAACAATATATAGACGAAACAATTTCTTTCAATTATTGTCACAGAGTTCTTCAAATTTCGTCAAGCTTGATTGTACGTATCAATATTCACCTATTTACACGTGATTCTCGCATCACTGCATCATATAGACAACACCCTCTGTTGATATTATCTTCTGAATCAACAATACATCAAACTTGATAGGGTGGATGCTAGAATCATCCACCAACACATCTAATTCAAACTTGTCTGAAGATTAATGTCCTTCCTCTGTTGTGATGTAAAGTTCTTTATTGAAGTAGGTATCGAAAACAACAACATTAGCCAAGGCTTAAATACTTCGTTTCAAAGCAATATAACCATCTAATGAAGATGAATTTCGATCCTTAGAACTCACTGATCATGAGGTTTCTTATTACTATTCAAGTTTTCCTTGGAAACGTTGATTGTTCTAAGTGTTGTATTTTATTGGATGCTGTAAGTGCTGACCTCGCGGATTGCAGTTATATCGTAATTACTCGGTGTATTGACTCTTCTTGAGAAGATCGAAGCCTACATGTAACTTTCTGAATTAAAGGTTTTCTTCCTAGTCCAACAGTTTGCTGGATGAGTAACAGAGGCTTCCATCTCTTTCTCCATAAACATAGAAATGAAAATATGGAAAGCTAAAATGATGAAGGGGTTATAAAATTTGAGTTGATCAATATTGTACAAGGTTGAAAGCTGACTTGTGAAATTGTGAAATAAGTTTTGGAGGTAACTAAAATCAATTTCAACCTTCACTGAAGCAAAAGGCTATTGCAGCAATGAAAATAACAAGTTTAAACAACGACAGTTATAAATCTGGGGGTGGGGCTTAAATATCGAGGTAGTATGAATTTGATTTGAAATGACGAAGAATCAATGAACCCAACAGTTCCCGAGTTTGATAACACACTACAAATGTCTGTATGTGTACTTTTTCATCAATAGCGTTATTCAATAGGACCAAAACAAATCAGCAGAAGAACACATCTTAAATGTCAAAACGACAGAAATTACAAGTTCAAAAAGCTTAGATGGTACATTTCGTTAACGACAAGAGATACTATCAGGTCTTTCATCAAATGGGAAGAGGCATGTCCGTATCATAACCTGCCTCCCACACCTACCTCCATTGAACATTGCGAATAAGTGAGAAAGTATCAATGAAGTTGTTTATGTTATTCAATTATTGTTTTCATATAACATATCTTTGAATGCAGCTAGAAATTAGTGCTGCCCCTTCGTCGTAAGAAATAAAACAATACTGATGTGGGTTACGTCCGATTAATGTTGGTACTCATGGAGATGGTGAATCCAATTTCGCAAATACATGGTCTTCTTTATAAACCGTGTGTGCGAATCTGACGGCTTTAAAAGTAACACTGTATGTGCGATCTCGTTTTAGGCCTGCAGGGGAGGTGCTCAGAAGGCGGAATTCAATTCAGAACAACCAAATACAACAAAAGAAACTATGGTATACCGAATAGTACGTAACGAGGAAAGTTTCATATCCATACTAGCATACGTTTAGGCGCTCATAACAATTTGTCCTCTCCTTATCTTCCATGCAGGTGATTTCATGACAATTACTGTTGTGCTGTTCCACATTACAGAGTTTTTTCCAGTAACGTGGCCGATCCTATGGGCACATGATTGGCAATGTGCCGTACATCGATATTTCAGATTCGTCGTTTTCATTAACACGGTAGTGACGATGATGGCCATAGGCGTTGATCGATACTATGCTGTACGTAAACCGATGGTCTTCAAACTCAAATTCAGTCTCAAGAGAACAAAGCTTCTCATTGTTACCCTTTGGTGTCTTGCACTCGTGGCTGCCTTACCGACCGCCCTTATGTTTCAGGTAAAAATGGGTTTCTACCTTTGTAACTATTTGTTATGTCTTTAACACGGTCACTTACGGATCTAATCCATTCGAGAGTTACCGTAAATCTTGCACTTTGTGGTATAATTGAGACACTGTATCGAGATAGCAGAAGTTTTGGGAAGCTACAGTTCACAAGCGAACATATTGGCTGCATGGGTTTGGATGAAATAATGTTGATGTAGCATAAAATAACATATTGTGCCCTATGACGGTTTGAGTAGGGATGTGTGAATGAGAAGGATATCCAATGAAAGAGGTTCTCTTTGAAACGAAGATGTTGCCGCATACGTCGTCTGAGAAAGTTATAGCACGTATGTATACATGCTCCCAAAAAAGTAGGCACAATTTGGCACAAAAATACTGTTACCATGCAGTAGTTAATTATTAACTTTACATTTTCCGGTGGCAGAGCGGTTGTTCTCTGCTGATTTCAAACGCCATAGCTGGACTAACGCTTGTATGAAATAAATGGGAAACGTGAAGAATTTGTTAAAGTTTTGATTTCAAGAAACGTGTCAGACTCAAACTGAACCTACTGTCTTCTTTTTCTTCTTTCAATAACGGTGCCTGTGGAACTGAAATATATTATGTAATCTGAAAATTGTCTTATCTATACTACGAATGAAAAAAAAAGTTGTAAAACCTGCAGAAAGTATTTTGAAATTAAACTTGTAAATATGACATAAGCCTACATATCTCCTTATCAGACTTGTCACATGTCAGAGTCGACCCTTTTATTTTTACTGTCCAAATAAATGATAAAGGCGATTATGAAAATCTGAGAAAGGCATAACAGAGAGATTAAAAGTCTGATTTTGAAAATAGAAGTGTGGAGGAAAACCCGGAACCTTCTAAAGCAGACAATTAGTGAATCAGTAGACGATTGTGTACCTAAGGCAAGTTTGAGAAATGGGAGAAACAATAAAAAACAATATGGATGACGGCAGCTGCAGTTTTAAAGGTTAAAGATAAGCAGAAGGCATGGCAAAGCTATTTACAAACACAGAATGTGGACAACTACAACATTTACGCTAGGCTTAGAAACCAAGCAAGACGGGAGACTAGAAGAGCCTTGAATTTATAATTACATAGCCTCACAATGTAGCAAATGTATCAAATGTAGCCTAACAAAAGCCAAAGAAACTCTCTCTTTTAACTCTCTTTTAATTTTTCACTAACTTCGACAGTGTTGGTTTTATGTTGAACTTTTGAGCGATGAAATGGCCGAAGGCCAGCAACATCGAAGTTGATGCTTATGCTGAAGATAATGATTACTTGAGACGAAATGCTATATTGCACATCAGCAGCTGCAGCGCTTCAATTTAGGAGGATTTCCTATCCATCACTAATTCGTTTGGAATAGTTGACAACTGGATAAACCCTTTCCGGAAAAGTATTGATTCATCCTAATGCCTGCAAGATCGTGTCGTTAGATCTTTCGAGTGTTACAATGTAAGCAAGGACTCGGTTCAAGCAACGGCCATTCATAAACAAACATTCTCTCGTAAATTAATGAATTGCATCGGATTCAATATCGTAAACAATCACATTGACGATTTTTGCAATACTCTAAGTTTATATTATATGCAAGCAACGTTATACTATAACGAAGTATCACAGGATGTAATGGGAAATAAGGACTGAAGTTGCTTTCACATTGAAGATAATATAATAAAAACTTGTAAATATGAATCAAAGGAAGGCCAAATACTGTCAAAGTGAACATTTGGCGCAGGTGAGCTTCTGGTAGGTCGGTATTGAAGGAATACGTGAAGCGGCATAATGTAACACTTTTAATACTTTTTGATAAACTAGAACTACGGTACTGTTATAGACAACGAAGTGCTAAGTGGCTTTGGAGACTACGTCATACCGTGCAATTCCCTATTGATGGGTAAATCAAATGAGGTTAAGTTTTCGCGTACTTGTACCTTGTATTAAGTCTGAGTAGATAATGACACACCAGTTCTTTCTTTGAAGATGCTGTTTGGATCGAAAGATCAGCCCCTCTAAGTTCTATACTAGAGTTTGCACAATTCGTGAATCATGAAATGGTATGTACACTTTAGAAAGTGCAGAGTTTGTAAGGTAATGTAATGTAAATATATTCTTTAAAGGCGCATTACATGTAAAAACATCTCAACGCGTCGTACAACATATACATTGGAAGCAATGAAATAAAATATTCAAAAGTTTAAATGTTGCCGTACATTTCCAGGAAAAAAACTCTCTTGCTTCTTAAAAAGGAGAAAGCGAATAGGTAAGCTAAACTTAAAGTAAATAAATAAGAGTAACTTATAACACTGCGAGAGTTTGAGAAGTGCTGTCCAGTTCGCACTTAAGTGCGATGGGGTCCGAATGATATTAAATTATATGTCACGCACGAAGCTTGTGGATGATACAAAACCAAGATGTACACGGTAGCGTACTTACTACGACAATGTTTACAGTTATAAAACAATATCTCAGAACAGCATCATCATCATAGTTGGTGAGCCTGTTGACGCTTGATATGATTTCATTTCAGTAATTACAGATTTCTGCTTCTTTTTTCTTTCTCACAGAGCTTCTACGCAAATGAAGAAGAAAAAAGCAACTACGTAGGAAAGTCGCCGTTTGCCTGCACGTTATCATTACCATTTGGGCCATGGTTCAAAGATTTTAAAGCGATTTACTTGAATGTTGTTTTATTTTTTATTCCTGTAACAATAACAGGGTATCTGTTTACAAGTATTGTCGGATATGTCTGGCAAAACAATAGAGAAATAAACGTGCGGTTCAGCGATACATCGAGAAGTGTTAGAAATTCTCACTGGACGACTGCTAAGAGTCTATTGGCAGTATTTGTTGTCTTTTTGGTATGCTACTGCCCATTTTCGATTTATAACTTAGTTCAAAGATACATTCCAAACCTGTTACCAGCAATTGTCAAGAACGTGGCATTACTTCTGCCTTACGCAAACTCGTGTATGAATCCTGTGGTTTACAGTTTTACAAGTGTGCGCTTCCGGAGGTACTGCGCGCGTTTACTGTTGCCATTCATCGCGAAAACTACGTCCAATCTGCAACATGCATTCGCGAGCGGCCATAGTGGAAGTCAGAAGTCGGATGAGAGACATGATCACAACGTTGCATATGTTTTTGAGCCAAAGAAGTATAACATGGACACTAAAGCAGACGTGCAGCAACTTTAGTGGTGGAAAATGAATTGATTGACTTGCAATTTGACAGTTGCAGTTTTCATGTTACCGAATGATGTTTCCAAACTACATACAATAGCTTGAAGGATATCAACGACGCAACCATCAAATGACGGTGTATTATGTTGGCTTTTTGTAAATCAATAACGTGTATTGGTGTCGCACATATGAGACCACGGAAGATACAGTGCACAGAACGAAAATGTAACAAACTGAAACCACAAACGCGAACTAATAAAAAAAGGACAATTCTATCGAAACATCCACAAGAACTTAAAGCTGGAAAAGTAAGCTCGATGAAAAGCCAAGAAATTGGTATTTGTTATCTTGGCAAACAAAATATCACATGAACTTCAGGCATAACCGAAGAAACTAAGAAAAATTCAAAATTTGCATTGCATTCAGCAACAAGTTTGTCCTCATAGCACCTACGGTCAAGTCCAGACGACCTGCTTAAAGATGCTTTTCTGATGGGAAAACCAGATAACCGTGAATTTGTTATTCCCTGAAGTATAATGGGAAATCTGAACATATGCTGGAAGATATTTTAAATACCAACAAGAATCGTTGATTTACGCTCTTTACGCCCTGCATTAAACGGGATAATAACCTACAAAATTGAGAAATATAGCACCATTTTGCATCTAGACATTCCTTAACTTATATATATATATATATGTATATATATATATATATATATATATATATATATATATATATATATATGTATATGTATATATATATGTATATGTATATGTATATATATATATATATATATATATATATATATATATATATATATATATATATTAATCTACGCGCCAACTTCAAACGCATGCCATACATGATAGAGATAGCATACTCTTTCTACCACAAACAAAAAGACGCAATGGCTTTATTTAATTCCATGGAGCCCAGCAAACACCTTTTAGGACAGTAAGTGTCAAACGGGATGAATTGCAGTACAAAAATTGCTGTCCTAAAACAGTGTTATTAAATTTACAGACTGTTGGACTTATTTCGATGCTTGTCCACTTCGTTAGATATAGGATGGAAAAGTTAAGAAAGGTGGAAGCTAAAAGACTACTCCACAGGATGGGGTTTTGAGGACATTATCAGATGTTTTGGGATCAATCTCATTAATCACAGCTGTTATTCGCCACTGCAGGATCTGAATATGAGTATATGTTAAAGTCACGTTGATGGAGTCACATATCCAAACTGCCATTGGAGTTATATATATATATATATATATATATATTTGATACGCACTCAGGACGTAATCCCCACACAGTATGATTTGGCTAAACTCTAGTTCATCATCCAAAGGGGTTGTTTTATTTTTATGTCACCATTTGGGGTGTTTGCAGCGAATCAAACTTACATATGAGGCAAAAAAAATAGTCTAGTAATATTCGGTATATAACTAATGTTCTAAATTATGCTCATTGCCGTTTCATAATATATATATCCATTTGCCTTTGTCGGTTAACTTTGCATTTAACAGGGCCTCTTGCTCTCAAGAATATCTCTTCCGAGACTTTCAGAAACACTAAATTATGTCGGGTTGGTTATCCTAATGACTAACAAGGCAAACACGTCACAAAACACAAAACAGGAGGCGTTTGGATGTTCAAGTCGTTTTTCTGCCGTGTACCAAGAAAATGAATGAACCGCTGAATGAAGCATTTAGTGTCTAAAATGAATATATATTGCACTTCTGTATGGGGTTAATTACCTATATGTTCCGTTTACAAAATAGAAACACCAGTCACCAAAGCATATAGGAAATAAATTTATTGTGAATTCGAAAAAGCGATTCAATTGTTAAGGTGACAAAGCAGTTCAGAAAACGAAAAGAAAATAACAAATGATAGATAACAATATTTGGAAAACATGTATTTCAATTATATCGAACATGAGACGTCTTTAATGAGACGAACTAGATGTCCTTACAAAAATTACAAGTAAGAATAATCAAACTTGTGTCGATCTAACAGCGATGCGAGGTTGATGCAATGCTTCGTTCTTATTTATCCGACTAATAAAAAATATGTGTACATACACATAGCAAACATGATCGTTTTGATAAACAAGTTAAAAAAAAACACTAAAGCAGGGTATGTGGTCAAGACAATGGCAGAAGATGAGCAAGCCACGTATCAATACGTGCTTGCATTAGATATAGCTTGACCTGACCCGGCAGTAGTACGAATCGAACATGCGGAGACCGAATCGCTTAACGATTATTTTTCTATACTGGTTGATGGTCTTGACTTTGATGGCGTATCATACAAAACACAACGGAAAGCAGCTTCAGCACTGACTTTTGATATCAATCACAACGCCGTGTTAATATGGGCATATCTAAAGTGTTGTGTCTTAACTTTGAGGTAATACAATTGTCTTAGATTTTGAATCCAAGATCACATTACATAACCAAATACTCATCTGTATGAGTAAGCATTCAATAATGCAGCGTCTCGGCGCGAAATCGGAAGCGTTTTGTTCTCTAACAATACTTGAATGGTAACAATATATTACAGACTCTGTCAACGTTCATTTTTGTTGATGTGTTCTTTCATGTTTTCGTAGATTGCTAACGTCTGAAAACCCTTTGCCACAAATTCCACATGCGTACGGCTTCTCACCTGTATGGCAACGTTGATGCTTCTGACAATTACCACTCGTTTCAAATCTTTTGTGACAATACCGGCACTCGAAAGGTTTCTCGCCCGTGTGGTACCTCTCGTGGATTTTAAGTTCGCTACGATTGGCGAACGGTTTCATGCAGAACTCACAATGGAAACAAGTCTTGCCGGTATGGCGCGTCTCGTGGACCAAGTACATGGAACGATCGCTGAATTCCTTTCGACAATGACGGCAACGATATTGCTTATGCTGTTGTTTAGGGTCATGTATAACACGGCGACTCACATCCGAAGGTTTTACCCGGCTGTGTTCGACATTGACTGCTTGAAATACTACAGGCTTCTGGTCCTCCGACGTGGTAAGTTGAATTCTTCGATCACCATCTTCACCACTGTCATGGAAGAATCGATGCCCTATACCAAACAGAAAAAAACACAGTACGATTTGTCAGTAAGGTAATTGCCCAACCAGACTGGCCTTGAACAGATTACACACAGACACACGGACGGATCAGAATGACACGGCTCCATTTGTTCTCTGAATCCCATATTCGTTCTCCGATACGGGAAATGAATTGATCCATTCTTCAAGCTTCTGAGAACATTATCGTCAATGTTTACTGATTATACTATACTTAGATATACATGACATCTAATAATTTGTTACAGGTCTATTTTCAGATGACAACAACGTTTGAATACATGTTAGAAGCGTCTTCAACCTACAAATCTGTCGGTTAACATTAGCTTCAAACTGCTTTTGAGTTGTTTTTGTGTAATGCTTTGATACCAATCGATCCCATCACAACGTAAAATCTAAGTCGATAATTTCTTTATAGGCAGTTACTTTTATTTCAAGTACAGTAAATAAAGAAGTGTCTGGACGATGAAATGTCGAATAAATTCATCGATTTATTTCGTACTCATAACCTTCCCTTTGGAGAAAAAGTAAAGCAAGATCATTAATAGTTTGACTAATTACAACAGTATTTTGTGGAATACTTTGTTTGTTCTAAGTGGGCAACCGAAAAGCAGATTTAAATTTTAAAATGGTTGAGATAAGAGAGTGGTAAGTGTTTTTTGCACTATACGAGGAATTGAAGCACGACGAAGATACTGCATTCACTTGAAATAACCGCTCATTATAGTTAACGACTAATAAAATATGTAGTGGACAACCCAATTAAGAAAACTTATGAGTTGTCGTATCTCGCGACATCATTCGGCTTTACTTTTGTTCAGAGTATATATTTCCATAGAAACGCTTGAATAATCTTAAAGTACACGGAGTAAACATAGTGTATTATTGTACGAAGACGCTCCTAAATAGTGCAACTTAGAAGTTCGAACTTCAGTATGTAATGTAGGCCAGACCTATTCGGCGTCTATACATCTGTATATTCCAAACCAATGAACTTCAAAGTTGCGAGAGAGAGAGAGCAATATACAAGTTCTGTGAAATGTGAGATGGTTTTACTGGCAATCTTAACTCAATGCATGATTGATGATGTCAAATTACTGAGAAAAAGTGTCCTGTAGCCAAAGCATTCTTTGCCTGGAAATCGTCTGCATTTCTGACGAATAAAGCTAAGACGAGTTCAATATTTGGTTTCAAAAAGGAAAAGTTTCGACTTTACCTAAGCGGAACTACAATTGACATCATAGCTGTTGATACTCCTTGAATCTTTATCCTTAGATCATCAAGCGCACATCTGCCTTCAATAATACTGTCAAATGTCAAGAGGCAACCAAGACAGTAACTTAAGCTTAAGGTCAATTTTGCAATCTTAAAAAGAACCCTGAAGTACCTTGTCGAAGCTTGTAAGTAAATTGAGCAAGGATAAGATGGTAATAATGCATGCTGGCACCTGCAGCAATTCTCAAGACAAACTTCTTCCTTTTTTTAGAATTATTTACGTGCATCTGAAGTCACAGATTATATAATTCTCAATTTCAGTGAAATCATCGTCTGAAATTGTTCGCTAGTGTACCATATTTACCACAGTAACCTTTGATGTCCCCCAACCCCAGCTTAGACATGGCACCGAAACTAATAACAACTATCAGAAGTGTTCTTGTAAAGATGACGTTATAGAAAAGAATTCAAATACCATTATGCACTAGTTTCTTGCTTACAAGTATACTTAATTGATGCTCTTAAGGTGACAGCGTATCTAATTGTTATTTTTCTCTGAAGTTTTCAACGTACAATCTGGTTGGACTAACAACTTAGATATCTTTAGTGAACGCATTATTAACACGACCAACACTATTCATAGGATATGAAGCCTTTGCACACGAACCAAATTACTATTGATTCAGTAAGTATGGCATGTTGATCTCTTGACCTTTGCAGAGCACAACTCCTTCAGCATGGGGTATAACAGAAACGGTCGCATACCATTTAACAGCAATATGAAGTGATGGAATGGACCGGCTACAGCAATTATATAAAGCAGAGACAGGATTTTCCAAATTTGCTAATGGAAGCATCTGGCGTACAAGAGAAAGCAATATATATTTACAAATAAGCAAGAGGTAGGGGTGGGGTGGGGTTAGGGGAAACACGGGGGCTGCCGCAGGCTTGGGATGAACACCCTTACAATTACCCGTAGATTAAAGGTGCATCGATATACAATTATAGGACTATTTTGAGCGTGTTTGTACAAAGTCTTACATTTCTCTTTCCAGTTTTCAATTCCTGCCATTGCCTTAACTTTATCTTATCAAATCTTTGATTTAGTAATTTACGTTGAAATTAAAGATCTTTGCGCAAACCTTCCTTTAGTATAAAATACAGGACTTCATATGTAATCTTTCTACTTTCTTTTGAGAAACTATAAAAAGTGTTTTACATCAATCAGTCCATTCGTTTTGATTGGTGATAACTACTCATATAACAAAACAATTCGATTTTAATTTGTCAGAACAAAGAGTTAACTAGATAACTGATTGCAAACAGATGGGATGCTTTTTTAGATTGATCAATTCCGCACTCATTTAGATCAACGTCAAGTAAACATTGATGTAAACTAGCGCAAGCATACAACCCAATGATGTTGCACCCAATAAACCATTCCAAAGAGCTTTGAAAAGTTCTCATGGAAAAGTTTAAAGTTTAAAACTGCTTTCTATTGATCTCGAGATCCGTATCGAATATACCGAATATAAATTGTTGAATTGAGATATTTTAATTTGTAAATGGAGTTGGATGGCCAGGGAGAAGAACGAGGTATAAGTTTAAACTTAAGCATCACAGTTGCAGTCACATAGGCAAAGCTTTCCCACAAAATCTTCCCTCTTCGATCCACTTTGTAATAAACAGCTACTGCTATTCGAACCATTTTCTTCTTATATTCGATTTTAAAATGGTACTGAGGCGTTGAATAGACTGTATTAAGCAAATGGGATTCACGTATTTTTTTTTCAGTTAAATTTAAAAATGATAGCAAAATGTGGCGTTCAAGATTTTCCCCATCGTAACATTGCTTCATTTTTTAGTGCTACGAGTTTCTTATAGAACACTGCTCACCAAATTCACCTCATCACTTAAATAAACGGTCTGAAACAAGACCAGTAGAAACCAGTTCTGACCTGGTAATTTACTATAGTAACGGTACCAGGACAACAAACCTGATTCTTACTTGAAACTCATATAGGTTAGGCGTAGTTACACTTGTTATTTGATATGAAATATAGTCAGCCAAATGCTCATGTCCTATAGACAGAAGCACACACTTGGCTTGAGAGTTATAACGACCAGTAGTCAACGCAAGATACTAACAATATGGTTTAAACTATTGCGACTTAATTTGTTTAAAATACAGTTTTGCAATTTATTTTTATCCGCAGTTAACACCATATAAACAGGATTATTAATGATAATAACGTTAAGAGAAATACGAGGCTGCAGGCTCACATATCTGTTTTGCACTAATTACACATAACATAGGGAATGTGCCCTACATAGTTGGATCTGCCGACATAACGGTCCGGTATTTCCTCGTTAGTAGATGTTCATGGCCTTGCCCTACATGATGCAGCTCTTGCATGTGACTTTGCAAATTCATGGAGTAACAGAAGGATTTCAAGTAAATGTCTTAATGCCGGGATATTTAGATGACTTATAATATTTGCTCATGTACGGTTGATTTGCTACTTAACGGGAGCACTAATGTTAACGTTCTGTTGCGTGCGTAGTCACAAATTCCTCATTAACCTGCTAAATCAGTCAGAAGTTGACAGTTACAAGAAACGTATACGTATAGGAAGATCAAATCAAATGTCTTAGGTATATATAGATCCAAGGACGAACTATTTTGATAGAAAATGCTGTGTTCGCCACGATTTTGATTACGTAGTGATTTTGATGTTACTGACCAATTGCCGAACGAATCGTGTGGCTTGGGGGAGAGCTGGAGGACTGTTCTGGAACTTCGGATAATACCGTTGTAACTACAATACAAGGAGTGGCTTAATTGCTCTCAAGATCTGTAATCGAACGCAAATGTGATGGAGTTTTGAAAGGAACGTTGTCATTAACAATATACGAGTAAATATTTTCACAAATAAGGGAAGTCGACTGGAAAAGATATGTACAAACACTCGTCATTTTACTAATAATTTACCAAGAAAGTTAGGGTCCGTTGATTTATTTATTCTTTTCGGCAATAACATTCTTAATTACAAGCACGTCATTTAAAGTCAACAATTTCCACTAGCAAATTATTAAAAAAATTAACATATTCAAATCAACACTTTAGCAAACTTGCTGAAGGGCCGAACTTAACTTACTCTCTTGATTTAAATAATATATATTCACCAGTATTTGATTGAAAAAGGAGGTTTCCTCTCGTAGAGTCGTATCCCAATTGCTGTATATTAAAGTCACAGATGCGGAATTGCATGGTTATTATTAAGGTACGAGAAAGGTGGTAAACTTCCAAATTTGTTAGCACTCTACTGACAGAAATGGACACACTTTGAGCTACAGCGCCATTGACAGTAAATATGTTGATTAAAAATGATCCGAATAAAAGATAAGTTTCAATCAAAACGAAAACACTGACCGGGAAAATATAAATTAACTTGATAGAAAGACAAGTAGATTTTTTTTTTTTAATAATCAATACAGCAGCTTGCCTTGGGGCATCAAATGTCTAGAACTAACGTAAAAGTTACATCTTTCCGCCCAACTAGTCAACATTCATTACCGAAAAGTCGATTATATTATAACATTATCAACAATCCATCACCCATGGGTGACATTAGCAGTAGTATTCACATGCAAAGGCATCACTCAAAAGTGTTCACTTCTCTCCAATATGGCAAAGAAAACTCTGTGTGCTTCAGTATTGAATGATTTTGGAGAACTAATGAGAAACACAAAATGCTGATATAGCTCACAGCATTCCAAGAAAGTGTCGAGACAAGAGACACATTTCCATAACTGTGGAATTGAATCTGCAAAAGTCTATAGACCTATCTATAATCATGTACTTGGGCTCGCCAAATTTTACCACAAAGGGTATGGTGTATCTTTATCCCGCTTACCCCCCCCCCCCCCCAGTCAACCATAACTTTCCCGTTCATCACAACTTCTTGAATAACTGTAGCTTCTCAGGATCACAGCCAGTCCCAAATTACGAATAGATCATTATTGAAACAGTATTATTTTTATTGCAGGTCATTCGTCGTTGGCATTTTCAGGATTTCAAACTTCTGTTACTCAGAAATTACTGTAAAATTTATCACCTATATAGGGGTTTCGCATAAAACAATCTGTTTACATACAGACAATCTTTTTCTTAGGACTTCCTGTTGGGTTTTGTTAAGAGTGATTCAGGGAGCCTGCATTATTTACTTTAACACGAACTAACAAGGTGAACGGAATTAATTAAATTATAGCTACATTCCGAGTATTCATGACGCACTATAGGTCATCGAAGTTCAACTGCGTACTGGGCGATTGACATATTGCGATTGATATATTTGACTTTAAATGTCCATCATCTGTGAACCATGAAACTGTCAGGCTTATGATCCCATGATTCAATCAGACTTCACACGAAACCGAACAACTTCACAGGTAAATGATGCATACTGCAGCTTGAAACATCAGAAAAGAACAACATGGTCGCCGCTGAGCTAACGTGCCTGATCACAATACAGAACAAATGCTCGAACACCGCAAAACCAAAAAAAGGTCTCCGAAGAAATGTTCGTACAAGCGAGAACGGGACCTTAAAAATATTGCCACCAAATATAACATCAGATCGAAGAAACTTTCGTAACATTCCAAACATCCTTGATCAGTTTAATTAGTCAGAACTTTCAGAAAGGTACAACAGAAAACTTACTTAATCAGTTTTAGCACTGTACAATATGGAATCAATGCCGATGATTTTAAGCAAATTCGTATATTTCCTGCACATTCTATATTTTATTTTATGAATACTCAAGGAATCCAAACAACAACAGCACTTGGCTTTCCATCTATAACTGTCCCTAGTACTTGTTGACTTTCATCAACCCGAGATGTCTCAAGATGGTTGGGTATTATATATGTATAATATTATGTACAAAGTAACCAAGTTCAAGTCAGCAGTATTTTAATGATGACACAGGCTTCCTGCAATCCTGCTACTCCATATCTTTGCTACGCCACAGTTTCAGCAAATGTTATATCAGTTACACTACATTAATAATTGAACATGATAAGTACAGGTGTGCTTGCACTCTGTACCGTCGTGGAGGAATTTTCCGGTGGCTGAAGTTGATTGCTTAAAAAAAAAGTGTTGAAAAGCTTCTCCATCTTTAAGTCCATACCACATCCTTATAATACCTAATTTGGTAAAGATACAATTTTGGGGTTTAATTTGGAACGGCACTGTTGTCAACTGACAGTGTGAAATATTTTTCATTTTTGAGTGAGTTTTACATTTTCTGTCATCGGAGAATCCCTTTAAAGCGCGCGAAAAGAGCTCATGCCCTGTATATGACTATAAATTTAAGTGATTGGCGATGCGATTACACAGTAGGTTCTGGTGGCATCGTTTCTCTTGACCGACTCTGAGCCACCAGCATTGCATTGGTATGTTTTATAACATGACCCTTTAGAGAACGTTGTGTCGTGAACGCACGTCCACAGATGTGACAGACGAAGGGTTTTTCTCCCGTATGGCGTCTTTCGTGCTTCCTACAGTTACTGCTCGTGATAAAGCACATATCACAAAACCGGCACTTGAATGGCTTCTCTCCCGTATGACAACGTTCATGGATTTTGCAATTGCTGCTACTTGCGAATTGCTTTCGACAATAACGACAGCTGTAAGGTTTCTCCCCAGTATGTTTACGCTCATGGGTAGTCAAATTTGAACGCAATCTGAAACACTTCCCACAATGAGTGCAACGGTGGAGTTTCTTGCCCATGTGCACGCTCTCGTGAATCAGTAGCTGTTCCCGATCTCGGAAGTCCATGCCACAGAGTCTGCAGTTTAAATTTTTGGTTATCTGATTGATTGGTTGAGGTTCAAGAGTGGACGGAAACACTTCCTGTCCAGATCCTGCAAGAGCTGGAATCCTTCCTACCCGACTCTTTCCGCTCCAACTACCTACGGAAGTAAAGGATAAAAGTTGGTCTTCAAAGGATTACTCAGTTCTTGCACTAATTGCAACTTGTCCGTAAGTCATATTGAAGCTAGTCAAAGGGTGAGAACTTTGGTCCTTCCATTGGCGCACTCGTGACCATTCTGCTTTGCAATGATCATGCACGGTAGAAGACGGTTTGTTGAATAACTAAAGCAAAAATTCAACGACAGAGTGCAAACAGAAATGGCCTTGCATGCAGGACCGTTTCTCATTTTACATGTCCATTGACATCGTCCTCTGACACGACGTGAAATTAATTAATAGAGCGAGAGACATCGTTCTCCTAACTAAGAATTAAGAGCTGTCTTTTTTAGTTTACAAGATTTGAGGCTGGTCATGCAACATATTTACTTAAACTTATATTATGGGTGTCATACTGGTCAAGAACGTTTAATTATCATAACAGTGATAGACACAAATAACATATCGTATTTCCTCTAGTTTTCTCTCTCATAATTCTTCGTTTACCACCATTGAAGATATCTAGTGTTTAAGCATCAACCAGGTAATTTATTAAGGCAATTTCTTGATATTTTAAGAGAGTTCCATCCTTAAAGTAAAGCATCAATGCCACTGATATGTTTGTACCATGGTGCTGAATGTATCAGTTAAGACAGGTATTACAAGGTATTTGTAGATGGAAGTTATATATTGCATGATTGTTAACAGTAGTTTTAATGCACAGAGTATCAGGTGCTACAACGATTTAAGGACAAAACAAAAATGGCAAAATAAAGCTTTAATTACCTTAAAATCAATCCCAACAAACAGAACTTTGTTTAGATAGCACTTCCTGCCCACTGGCAGGAGGGTTTTGAACCTTGCTGTGACTTTACAAATGCATAGTGTGTGGGATGTCACCTTAATTCAAGTAAAACCTTCCTTTGCAAGGGTTCAATCTTAGCTGTGTAGACCTTTGTAACTCCAGCCTCCATGGTTAGATCAAGACTTCACTTCTAGGTAAGGAATATGTCACTTGGAGGCTACCGGTTTCACTGCCACATTAACACATTCTGTTTCATAATTATTTAGTCAAGTGTATCAGTAGTTCCACATGCAGTTCTAAACTTGGTAATTGATACTATACAATAATTTACTACATCATTTGTTTACCTGTTCACTAGTAATACTAGAGAGCAATTTAGTATGGTAAGCACCATGTAAAGTGGTTCCCGAAAGACTGTGATTGACATTTACATGTAACCTTAGAAGAGAGATGTACCAAAATGAGGCAAAAATCCCTCTCTGAAATGATTTTAGGCTACAACAGTACAGGTAACTTTTGTCAACATTTCCACGTAGTACTCAGTGAAAAAAATTCGAAGAATTGTCCAAGGGACAGTGGCGTACGACGCACAGGGTGTGGGGAAGTAAGCCATGCGCCATCATCACTCGACCCAGTGCACCCCCTTTCCTTTTAAAGTCCTTCATTAACATCTGGCTCTACAAAAGTTAATCCCCTATCTCAATCAGAGGGGGGAGTGTCGAATTTGCCCTTAAAACGTATAAATCCTGTGCACACCAATACCAAGAGATATGGTAGCAGAAGCGAAGTAAAAAACATTTTGCCGTAAAGTATCACAATTTCTCAATACTTAGTTGAACGTATTGAGCTTAAAAAACAATCAGCACAGTTGATTTCTTAATTGTCAGTACTTTACCTTGCTCTTGATGGCAGCAATGGCGTACATATACTCATTTGGTTCACGCTAACAATATTTGTTGATTTTGGCTCACAGTAAATCTGACCTGCCCTGCAATGGTACCTCCTGATTCTCAAACGGATTGAGCAAAATAACCTACCCTTACCTTCCAAACAAGATCTGGTAAAAGATTTACCGGTTTAAGATATAACGCAAGTATCCAAGATTGGACTGCTCGCGGGTTCAAACCCCGCAAGGTATTGCCTTAATCAGATAAATGAAAGGATACCTTTTACATTAATTATGCATGAAGACTATTGACTTTCTTTATTAAAAAAAAACATTAAAAAAGAAAAAAAACAGAAAAGTTGAATCAGATCAAGTCCTCTTGCAAATGTGGCAAATTTGAACCCAGTCCACTTTCGACTTCCAGAAACAATCCAGCTTTTAAGATGCGATAAACAGTAAATATCAGAAAGCAAAATAAACCACATTCCATTGCATTTATTGGCTAAAGTCGCATGACCTCTGGTTGAGAAAACCTTTGTTGAACAGTTTTGTGTTAATACCCAACCACTCAAGTTTTGTCGCGATTGACTTGAAATAATCCCAAAACGGCTAGAGCAATTTTATGAAATGGAAAACAGAAACACTAAAATACTACCTAACATTACTTCCATATTTGAATACGATCAAATAAAAGTACGGTGTTTGGATTGCGGCTTGTGGAAGAGGTTCACTCAAGTGCTTCTTAATGAACTGGTGAGTAATGTGTTTAATATTGAATTTCCCGAAGGAAGGAAATACAATTCTATTGATATATACCAAACGTTACGTTACTTAAATGTATTGGAATATCATGATTGAAGTTCGCGCGTGGAATCTGATTTGCACGTGAAATTGTTGACCTCGGTACAGTCTAGTTGACAGTTGCAACAGTGTGACCACTATTTTGGACAATCCCCACCCACCTACAATTCCCTCGGGAATACTCTGTTAATTACATTAATGTCCAACCAACTTGAAGAAAACGCTCATTAGCGTAAATTCATCTTGAAAGCTTTTTTTAATTGTATCTTGACAGAGTTAAAAATGTGAAAAGGGGAAAAAAGTAGCGTAACTGTACGCAAGTGGGTAGCTTTCATCACAAAACGTATTGTGAGTTGTGACGTCCACCAGAGGTGACGTCACTGGACAGCTATTGCACGCTCAAAATGTTCACTTAGCATATTTCTGGAAAGTAAGTTTAAACAATTGGTTTGGGAAGATACTGTATATATTCATCTCAAGGACTGTACAATCAAATTAGATGAACAGAAAAGTGCCTGAAAACTCATTTCTTTGTCAAGGTAGCTTGCAAACGTGTCAAGTAAATCTAACTCGCTTCAACTCAGAAAGCAACATGGATATGACCTCAATAGACATTCGACCATTTTCGTAGACATATCAAAACAAGGTATATTCAAACAGAAACCTACGTGAATGTTACACTTTTCACAATGCCAAGCACTATTGGCGAGGACGAGATTTGAACTCTCCTTATTTCAAAAGTTCATGCGAGACAGTTAAAGTAACTCCACCTCTACCAAGTTTTTCACGATATAGATCTACAATGCCTCATGCTATAGATGATCAAATTTTAGTATAAACTCAGTCGTCAATAACGCACTCTCATATTACACTAGGTAATTGTGATGGATTTTTTGTTCACATTTTCCTCCTCCTCTCCATAAATTAAGACAAACACACCAACGGTTTTATCTCAAAATTTCCAACTTTTATTCTGTCGTTTCCTTTTTATTATCGAGTGATCATTGAAGATAGAACAATTGTGTACTTGATGATGAGTTATGACCGCATCAGTTGATTGGTTATCAACTCGAGCGACTCTGCATCGACAAACGTTCTGTACGTTTACACTATCTTAAACTGGTGACGGTCAACTGGACATCAACTTAAATGCCATCAATTGTTTGGTTTGACTCGAATCTCTGAATGCAGACTTTATTTGTCTAAAAGAATGACGGCTCAACTTTATTACGCTTTGCGCGAACTTACATTGTTACATTGATCTGACAAAAGATACGAAGAGTAGTGAAGCGGTTAGAAATAGTTGAGAACAAATTTGATAAATGCAAACTCATCTGTAATAAATTAAAAATATTATCACCGTAAAGAAAAGGTAATGTGCTCGCAAAGATGATCGATAGAGGTCTCCAAAACATCTCTATATCTACCTTTTGCGAAACAGTTGTGTAATTGTAAAATTAAATTATATTCAAGGGGTACTTAAACCTAATATTATTGTGTCCGGGAATGAAGTTCAACCTTTAAGCAGCGATGGGTTTTGCAATAACACTGATAGAAGCGGAGGAACTAGTACCTTTCAATTGGAAGGGAGGTGGGTAGTGCTAGCTTCCCGGGAAGTAGATTTGAATGCTTTCTAACAACGCAAGAACACGTCAAATGCAATACATTTCATATTTTTCAACCACAGGGCATTCCACCTACACCCTCCCCAGCTCTCCTGTTCACTTAAATGTACTGTGGCAATTATAGCAGAAGTTGTGGGAACCTGGTAGTTCTTTCTTATACTTATAACATGTATTTTCTCCTCTTTCCATTTCAGACAACCTGCCTTATTGCAAGGCAATGTCGTACTGAGAAAATATGGTAATGAACTGATTTTCCTCAATGACGTTATTGTTGATAGAGTGGGGCTGTACTTGTTTCCGTCATTACTCATGGGCATGTCAGACAGAGTACACCTTTTAAACTATGTTTTCCTTCATGAACAGTACCTTAACGTATATTTAACGTATATTTCATTTTTAAAAACTCACTAGTACTCATCCTCATTCATGTAAAGATGGTACTATTATGCATGCATGCTGTGAAAGTGATGGGGATATAGCCTAACACGTAAACTGAAGCGAATGTGTTGAAGGAATAATTTAAGATAAAAAACAGCAATCAGTCCATGGTATTTGTTGCTAATTGAGCTATCAGATACTGCTAATCGATTTTCTCGGAATTGACATATGCGTTGAGAAAGTAAAGCCCTATACGAACAACATAGTTTTTGAACGTTAGGATTGTAAACACGAAGACACAGTACAATTGGACCCCTCTTAGTTGAAATCAACGTATTTCAACTCTGACCTACTGGTAAATTGTGCGAGAACTATCCATCTCCTCTTTCAAGCTCTTGGATTAGTACAACGACACTAATCTATTATGAATGGAGGGTTAATTTGAGTTCTCCAGACAAACTAAATAACGCGAACAATCCCGGGACTATTTGCATCACTGGCTTTGATGAGACTTCCTATGTGTTGCGAAGTTGCTGGATGCCGCAAAACGCTTTCCACAAATACTACACTGATATGGCTTATGACCAGTATGACATCTCTCGTGTATGTTACACTCCGCCACAGAAGCGAAGGCCTTGGGGCAGTACTGGCACTTGAATGGTTTTTCCCCAGTGTGTCTTCTTTCATGTATTGCCAATGTAGACTTTGTCGTAAGCACCCTGCCACAGTATTTACATATGAATGATTTCAGTTGCCGCCGGAGGAAGACGGGGTGTGAGGCTGCTTGGTGAGCACTTCTGGATCTAAATGTCATGAACATCTCACCGCATTGCTCACATTGAAAGGATTTCGAGGTTGGTTGAGTCACATCTCTTCGTTGGTCAGCGGCTATTGGCAACGAACGTCTTCTACCAATGTTCTTTGGCATGCTTCCTATCCTTGTGTTTCGGACTCTTGTCCTTGTAACTGTCATTAGAGCTTCCTCGCCAGTTCCTTGCTTCTGTAATCCGCCATCTACAAAAACCAAGTGCGATACATTTCCTGTATTAGAAAAGGGACGAAGTTCTTCAACGTGGACAAATCTTAATGCCTGCCTATCGGATATTTTGGAGAAAGAAAAATATAAGCGTCGCTTTGATTATCAAGTGGCTTTGTATACACGTACAAGGCACTTCAAGTACATGGTAAAGTCTTTCTTGCAATCGAGACTCGTGCAGGAATTTAATGTAGACAATTTGTCATTTTATAATATTGGGTTCTCGTTATGCCCTACACGAGGATTACTCCGCCAGATATTATAAAGTCAAGAAAGGTTTTTTGAAACTCGGCATCTGGGAAGCGTGAAATACAAGTAGAGTAGATGTCATTTAGGTATGATAATGGTATACAAAACGATCTACACCACCAAGAAACGACCCTTCCAGTTGTCGGAAACAACACATAACACGTACAGTAAGTTCCATGCATAGATGAAAGTGAGATGCATCAGTACATAGTATTTGTTCTCATGTTGTAGGCTTATTTATTCTTTCCAACGTTAAAGTTCACAAAGAAATATGAATGACCGTCAGAGTTGAAAGAAATAATATACCTGGAAGACAGCTTCATTACCAGGAACAGATAAGCAAAAAAAGAACGAAAACCAGCAATAGCTCAAATTGCTATCGAGTGATTGGCTTTAGAAGTCAAGTATATGCTGGAAACCGAAAAGCAAGTCAGCCAAAATTAGAAAACATGTTTACTGTTTCACGCCAACATATGCGGTTCAGTCCCAAAACTTGGAGAGGATTGTTTCCACACCCGTGTCTCGCGGTGAAGCTACTGAATATACAATTCTCAAATGACCAACTCGTTCAGTTTGGAGATGGATGCGATACGATAGATGAGCTTAACTATTTACTTCGTTTCTCATTTTTGTTTATTTATTTCTAGCACAAGCGATGCAATGGGAGGTGATATAAATACAGTTAAATTACAGTTAATTCAAGTTTCAGATAGCCTGATAACTCGATCTCTTGTCCTAATCAAAAACTTGAGTTGGACAGTTCGGTACCATGACAAAATACAATCATGATCTTTGTAGGTTACACACTAATTGAGAGGCACATTGAATAGTCGCATTGACTGTATAATGGTGTTCAAATATCGTTTTCTCAATTTATGAACAATACTATGGTTCAACAACTATCAACATGAAAGTTTCAGTACTAGTATCGTAGCAAATCCGATTCATATCAGTTTATAGAGTCATCTTATTCCGGCAATCCTTGAACCTTGGACGGACATTTCTTTTCGTGTTTGCGCCAATTACTGCCGTCCGAAAAGCGCCGGCCACAAAATTTACAGGAATATGGTTTCACCCCAGTGTGCTTTCTCTCATGAAGCTTCGCCTCATTAGATGTCGAAAATCCCTTTGAACAATAATGACATTTGTAAGGCTTCTCGCCTCTATGGCGTCTCTCATGTATTTTACATGCAGAACTGTAAGTAAAGGGTCTTCCACAACATTTGCAAACAAATACTGCTTGTTTGGTCCCTCTATCACAGGTGGAAGACTTGCTTGTTTGCTTGTACGGTAGTTCTTTTATATGTTCATCTGCACCTTTGCTGCTCTTTGCCCAGGTTATTGCAATTTTGGGAAAACCAGAAAGGCTACCTCCACTGTCTGTCACAGAGGCGATTGCACGTGCTTCCCCAAAAATCAGACCTAAGAAGAAAAAGCACAAATTGTTCCTTCAAGTGGATCTGCGCGAAGAATGTTACTAATCAATACATTAAAAGAATGATCATCTGTGTCATGCTGAAAAAAATGATGGTGGTTAACTCACCGACTGGTGAACCTTACAGTAAATACCATCAAGTATGAAGTACATCCAAGGTAAACTTTTGGAGTTATTGCTTACAAAGTTTCAGACTTTGACCTCTGATGACTTCACATGACGTTTGACCTCCATAAGATAAAACAGGATACTTGCATGCACTACGGTGGATGTAGATATCAAATAGATAGGTCATCTAGCATATATAATAATTTTTGGATTCATTGTCTTTACCAAAACACATAACACACTTTCCCTCTAGTGATCTAACATGACCTTTGACCTCTACAAACACCGACAGCGTTCTTGTACTCGATAAAATCCATGCCTATGATAGCAAGTATGAAGATCAACCACCGTGACATTTTGTCTATGTTTCAAACATAGACATACACACGCCCCCACCATAGCAAATAATCCTTTTGCCTTAGGTGAGGAATCAAATATCTGCTCTGCAAATGTCATGTTGGTTATTGCAAGAATGGCTGGAATAAAGGTTTTCTTTTATTTTTGCACATTTAATCAAAAGCTCAATCAAGAGACAGGCTTCATTTCTATAAAACCTTGGGTAGAGCTAGCATAACATTTCACGATGCATAGGGCACCCATGAATGTATTTATGAAAGCTGAACATCACTTTTATCTGATGAAAAGGCCATGTGAATTGATGTATGGTACATACATGTCCTAGGGAAGGATACGGCTACCACTTTACAAATCTTACAGATCAAAAGCATGGTATCAAAAACAAGGATAAAAAAGCAGAGGGTCCTCAGACCTGAAAGAAGGGAACGAAATAATTCAATGGATGGTGTTGCAGCATAAAAAAGGTGGTACCATATCCATACAGAAGGAAATATGCCAGCATTAAAAGACATTTTCCTGCCTTCATACTAGACAAGAATTACCTATTGTGTGGTTAAGTGTAGAAGTATTGTTGTTACGTTATTCCCAAAACAGATACGCAATACCCAATGATGCATTGTGCCACACACAAAACTGCCTAATCTAAAAGCATGGATTTGTGCATTTCTCACGCAAACTTCAAGTACATACCTCTATGTTTTTTGTGTTTCATGTACTCACAGAGAAAAGCTGGCAGTGTCTGAATAATTAATCGGATAGAGCAAAGAAATTACTACCTAGAAGGATTATAGAGAAAGACCTCAGGAATATAATTCCTAGAAACATCATATAAGCTAAAATGCATCACATATCAACTTGTGGTCCCTAGGAAATCTGGGTCAAAAGTTAGTCAAGCTAGATGGCATCAATACCACACTCATCTCCCACTTTAGCACCTGACTGTCACAGCTGTCTATGTGACTTTTCTCCCCTGCTGACCACCATGTCAAATTTCTGGCTACATCTGTTTGGATGTATTGTGTGGAATCAATAAAGTGCAACTACTGAAACTGGCCTCTAAGTACTGTACATTGATGCTTTGAAGTGGAATGTTCACACTGGCCAAATCGAATGTGAAATCGTGAGGATAAAGGGCGGGTCAAGTTAGATACAGTAGGCCAGGCGGGCGGAACAATGTTCAGAAGGTGTATCTAATATGTCTGGATCCGACTGCTTAGGCATATATGGTCGGTTTGGATGTATGGTAGCTTAGGGCTGGGTAAAAAGCTATGACGTTGGTTGTTACTAAACCATTTCACCATTAGGCTGCCAGGGGAAGTCACAGTACCTTGCATATAACACACACCAAGAGATCACACATTATTTAACACAATCCAGAAAGGCCCAGCGAAGATTAGGGGATCAACAAGCACTTAAGCTATCCAGAAATTTGATTCTACATAAATGAAACACATTAGCAGGTGATTTCAATTGGTTCCAACTTTGTTTGACTTTGCATGAACAAATATAAGTTCTTACAGAAATGAAAACAGAATAAAAACTCTATAAACAAACTCTTTTTTGTTTCTGCAGTAGATGTGACACTTTCTTAATATCAACAGCCATGTTTAAGTGATTCTGGTATTTTGATATTATCTGATGCTCAAAATCATTATAATGCAGTTTTTAGCTTGAGTTCTCAACATTCATTTGAAATTATGAAGATCGAAAAAAGCAAAACAATAAATAATTAGCTCTGACTTACATATGATTAGCTGCTTACATATGATTAGCAAAGACTTTTGAAAAAGTGTCAGCAACATTGAGGATGTAATATGAAGAACAATCCACAAGAGGTTCTGAGTCTGATCTATCATATAGCCTACTGTGAATAACTCAGGCAAGAAAAAGCAGGTTTGTAAAGTGCTGATCATTGGCTGTTAGCGAAATAACAGGTGTTTTACCTGTTAAACTGCATCACAGAAGATAATCTCAATAAGGTTTTGAACAATCAGCAGCATTTTCGCTTGTGCTTTAGCAAGTTACTTTGGGCTGAAAAACGTTTGTCGCATACTCTGCATTGGAACGGCTTTTCTCCTGTGTGCAATCTCTCATGAACTTTACATTCTCCACAACTTGCAAAAGCTTTTGGACAAAAGCGGCACTTGTAAGGTCTTTCACCTGTGTGACGCCTCTCATGAATTTTACAGGATGAACTCTGAGTGAAACCTCTACCACAATACTGACAAGCAAATTTTAACTGCCTATCTGTTTTATATGGTTTTCTTCCAACCAATCGTGGATTCTTTAGAGTTTGGAGGAATTTCGGCAAGACAGTCATAGCTTTATTGGTAACCAAAGCTGAAACAATCCTGTGTCTTTTGGCTTCTTTATTGGTTCCAGTCTCTTCCCACTTTTCACCTAACAATGAGAAAAAAATTTGAAGATCTCTTCGAGCTGTTGTTTGTAGGATCACCGAACCACAAATTGTGACCCTCTCAGGGGACACAAGTCAACTTTATTACATCCGGCATTCTACTGTCATAGCAATTCTAATAATTAAACAGCAAGTAAACAACACATTTGTATACTACTTTAGCAAGGGAGCCCTGAAATGTACCATATATAGTGGTTCACAATACCCCTTTATTTTGATGACACCATGGTTGAGATATGTGGCGAACAGGTCTGGTTGAAAAACCATCAGTGAGAAAGCATTGGATATGGAATCAAGGAAGCGTTGAAAACACAAGTTGGTATAAAATGTCCACCTCACTGGAAAGTCCTAGCATGTTTATTGATCATGTGTGGGTTTTTTTTCTTGTGAAACCCCTATGTTTAGAACTTTACAGTACAATATAAAACTGAAAAGCATACAACACTTTTAATTGTAAACTAAGGGATTAAGAACAGCTTTCAACAGTCAGCTGATTGTCTGTGAAAAGACACATCTTGTTTGAGGTAAACCATAAGCAAACTTCCAATCTGCCAATTATGTTAACAATAAACAAACATATACATGTTTTGAAAATGAGTACATGAAGTGTAAACTTTGTCTTAACTTATATCCACGTATACATTTAATAACTATTAATGTTTGATTTGAGAAACATGCGAATGCTTTCTAACAACATGCATCTATACAATGTCAAAGCTTATCGCATTGAAAGTCATACACTGCCATGCATACCAAGAGGCAAACAAACTACAAAGCATTTCAAACCAGTAAACGTTTAGTGCTTCCGAAGCTCAAACATATTCATAGTGTGGTAAGGCATACATGTTACCATTCATGAACTTGTGCACACCAAAATAAAGAGGGATTATCTATTGACTCATGTGGCAACATATAAAGGACGGTACCAGGAATCAGTTTATCATGTTGACAAACTCTGCATAGTGTCACTGTCATAGTATAGAGACATATACACATAGGAATATCAATGAGGTCGAATTTTATGATCTCATAAGCATGTATCTATCTATAAACTTGTCAAAATACATGTGTAAAGCTACTTATATGTACTATTTCAGATATATCTTATTAAGAATTTTATGTTCACTGATAAATATTAATTAGATACACACATTGTGTGTATATAATGAATATTTTGTCAAAACAAAACATGGTTGATTGTATGAATGTAGTGTGACAAATTGTTAGGCCAATAGTGAAATCCATGGCGCAATTGGTTCTTGTCCTTTGTTTAAAAGCCATTTTTTGCAATTTGATGAATATTAATGACATAAAGTTGGAGACTTCATGAAAATGTGCTTATTATGTACCAACATCACCATACCAGTATGAACCAATTTAACTTTAAGCGCCGCCTATTTATTAATATTCATGCATGGGAACCGAAACAATCTACTTATCACAGTACATCTACCTACTAAGTATGACATCGATTCATCTTGTGCTTGCTATGGTAGTTACATCACAATACCAAGTATGAACTAACTGGGACATACGGTTGAAGAGGAGTTTTTGTTAAGTCCTGCCCAATTAACATTCATGAAATGGGAACCGAAACAATAGGGCACATCTTCACATGATGGGGAATCTACCCACCAAGTTTAACATTGATTAAACTTGTGTTAGTCAATTTCCCATTAAGCCCCACCCACTGATTAAAACTAATGAGGTAAAATTTGTTGTTGCAAAGAACATGTACTTCCTATGTAGTTATATCACCATACCAAGAATGACCTTTTTTTTTTGAAGGTACCTTGTTTAGGGTTTTCATATTTTGACCTCTTATGACCTTTGGCCTCCACACAAACTACAGAGTTTTGCACTGCGTGGGTGGACATATGGTTATTGTACTCATTCAGATGCATAATCATACTGTTCCTAGTACAGTTTCACTGAGTTATAGCGGCACAAGGTTTCAGGATTTTACATTCCGGCAAGCAGTTTTCTGGTCCTGTGACCAATGATCATGGAAAACCCATTGGAACCCACTTTCTTCTACAAGGAAAGATGGGAATCTGTTTTTTGGATAGCATGTTTTCTTAAACCTGCATGCCACCTGAGCTGCGCTCCTCTGTGCCAAAAGTACCTTAATGTTATTCCATTGGTTTTTAAAATTCCAATAACTCCTTCATGACACAATTTTGGAGCATCATATATAACTGAGCATCCCTGGTTGACATTCTGCACCATCTGTCCTTGTCCAATTTCCATTGCACTGTAAACATGTTATTTGAGGCTGTAAAAGTATTATTTTGACCTTTGAGTTTTGTGTTGCATCTGAGGAACCAACCTATATCTCTGTGTTAGACTTTATAGTTCAGGCACTTTCACTGATGAGCATATATAGAGCTTTAAATGGAGCATTTCTCAAATGCTAAAAGGGTATATACTGTAAATAAAATTACCACCTGGGCTGCTACAACATATTAAATTAAATTTTTAAAGTCATCCTTGAATTAAAGGACAATTTATGACAATGTACAGGGATTGGGGCTGACAATGGGGTCATTTTGACAAATGCAGCGTACTTTGTGGTTAACATGTTCAAGTTCTTAGATGGATAAACTTCTTTAAAACTATTCATGTCAATGAATAATGTACATCACCAACTGCATTACTTCAATAACAGATATTTTGTGCTGTGGAATGCACTTTAATTATTTTACAAAGGAGTAACTCATGTGTATATGAATATGCACTGGAAAAGGCTGAAAACACCCAAAACTTTGGTCGCTGCATCAACTTTGATTGCCAAAGTAGCTCCCCTGGGCGAAGTCCTGCATTTTACTACGAGACAATATCACCCAATTATCATGATCATTTAAATCGAAGAGAAATTAGTCCCATGGACCAGATAGGCAATCAGTATGACAATATCGTCATTACGAAGTTTACGTATTGAGCTAGATAGCCAGAAACAGATGGAGATTAACTGTCAAGAACAGCTTGTACTAAATTGCTTCATTGAAACTATGGTTGCTTATGAGCATTTTGAATTTGATGTTGGTGTGGTATTAAATTGATGATGCTTAAGCCCTTTACACTACAGTTCATCAGCTTGACAAACCAATTCACATTTGAAATAATGAAGACAAACTGAGACAGGCTTAAAGCAAAGGTCAAAGCTTTCAGATGTTAACTGTTTGCATGTGACTACTAGAGGTGCCGCCTGAAAATCAAGGATTTCTTCAACAGTCAATTGACATCTTTCTGTTAGTAATACTACTAGCTCAAATTTGTAAACGTACTTATAAACACCCAATGCACAAATCTCATTTTCAATTAATAGTTTATCAGCGTCACAGAATTTTGACGACAGTATTCAGCAAATAAACTTTCCCATATCATATGCAATATAAAATCTTCATCAGTTCTTCAACATTCAGGAGCATTTTCGCTGGTGCTTCAACAAGTTACTCTGATCCGAAAAACGTCTGTTACAGATGCTGCACTGGAAGGGCTTTTCCCCTGTGTGTATTCTCTCATGAACTTTACATTCCCCAGAACTTGGAAACGTTTTTGGACAAAAGTGACAATTGTAGGGCCTTTCACCCGTGTGACGCCTCTCATGAATTTTGCAGGATGAACTCTGAGTGAAACCTCTACCACAATACTGACAAGCAAATTTAAACTGCCTATTCATTCTTTCCTTGTGTGGATATGTTTTTCGTCTAGCCGGTCCTGGGTTCCTTAGAGTTTCAGAGGAAGGGAAGACAGCCATAGCTTTATTGGTAACCAAAGCTGAAACAATCCTGTGTCTCTTGACTTCTCTATTGGTTCCAAGCTCTGCACTTTTTTGACCTAACAATGAGAAAAAAATTTGAAGGTCTCTTCGAGCTAACCGTACGTTCAATAAGGGCAAACTAGTTTATGACTGAATCATGGAACAAGATCAGTTTTTGTGCTTTATTTTATGCTAACATGCAAATGTCTACACTTTTCTATTACGATGGAGCTACTGATATTAAGACGCAATTCATTTACTAATTTAGTACATGTACTGTAAGTGAATCTGGAACTGTAGTGGAAGAAAGAGGTGGCAAAGGGACATGACCATGGTTGACGAAACCCATTCCCTCAGTAGCATTTTCGCTGATGAACTTGGACTTCAATTAAAACACCAGTATTTTAGGACTCCCTTCTCAAACATCATCAACGATTGTGCATCAAAATCAGCATTGTCACAAACGCAGGATTCTGCGTCCGGGAAAAAAAGTTTTGGGGCAGGAAAGCAAATCTTCAAATGTTACGTCCGGCGGATGCAAGATATTCTTTTTGAGAAACTAACCCTAAGTACACACTCACAACTCGGTCAATGGAAAACATAACGAAAAATATTTTTGAATGAACATCTTTCATTCTTTCTTTTCAAAAAACCAAAACTTCTTCTGACAAAACCAAAAGTTCTCCCACTCCCACAGGTCATTAAATTTGTTTGAAAATAAATATGTCATAGCAATCGACCGCATGGTACAGGATTAACAACTCTCTATAACGTAGACTCTCATGCTAAAAATTGACAATGATGCTTTTCCAAAATTCCTGTGATATGATTGGCTGATAGTCCCTATCCATTGTCTGGAAACATTCTTGCATCTGTAGTGCTCAATGCACACGAAGCATGTTGTTTAGCAACAATTAGTTGCAACGTTACTTTCCCTTTGTTGTGATAACAAAGTTTTGTGATATAGACTATCATATGTGTGCACTCAAATATCATAACGTTAGGCCTTGTTGTCACATACAGAACATACTTTTTGACAACCATCACTTTTTGACAACCATCACTCGTACAAAGATGCACTTGAATTGATTGTAAGGCTATCACGTAATATTTTAATCATTATTTTGATCAGAAAATTTTATGAATTAAGACAATCTATGAACTTTGTGGGAAGCTGCTGTAACATCTCTGATCCTGGAAAGGATATTTCATCTCACAGTATGTTTCTTCTCTCTTCAATAAGGGTTGCTAATGTAAAATGTGCATTCATACCACAGTAGTTTCTGTTGCAAAAATTTTTGCGGTTCAGTTGACCACGTGCTTCAGTAAATGTTATTTTGGTGCAACGTTCGTGTGTAGACTACTGTACTTCGTGCATCGTCAAAAGTTTAGAACATTGAAGGTTATTTTTTTTCAATCGACATTGTGTAAAAAGCTATTCACATAGGCCTATTGTAATTTTCGTATAAATGATTGTTTGCAAAGAGCCCAGGATAAATGTTGGGTCAGGTTTGAGGATTTGCGCATGTGTAGTTGAGAATGTGAAGTTCGAACAGGCCTATGTACATGCAGCAGTACAGTGAACTATGTGGAATTAAGCGAGATATACCCCCTGTAGGTACAGGGATATTTGAAGAGTTGGTTGTTGGAATCGCTGCAAGGTCAAAGCATGGAGCTACTGCAGAGTTGGCAAGTAGAGAAGAATAAGGGCGGGTGAAGGGGGAGGGGGGCTGGGGTAAACATTGGTTGAAACGGCAGGGTGGGAGAAAGGAGGGGCGAGCCGTGCCGCCCCTGTCAAACAATGAAGCTAAGGCACTGAGCCATCTGCCCTATATATTGTGTTTAACATACACAAAGTATAGGCAGTGATACTACACTAGTAATAGTAGGTCACACAATAAACACAATTGGTGTTCGATCGGGACTCAAGCTTTTTTTTTACGAGACGCACTTTTTGGGTGGCTTGTGTCCCTGGGACGCAAACTTCTTTCTCTACTGAAAAGTATTTTTTTCCCTAGCAGGGACTACATTTGTACAAGTATGACTAATCTAATCTACCGTAGTTCATTATTCACCTATTAGACGGTATACATGTTCACTTATCAGTGTAGCAGAGTAGAGTCCTGTACTGCATTGGTTGTTGTAAAATTACAAGACCATGGACCAAAACCAATTAATATATATGAAACCATGATTGATACTGCACACATGTGGCCTATATACAGTAGTAGGTTTACTGTCAAGCACCTCAAAATAAATTTCAAGCTGTAGCCAAGGTCTTTTCAAGTTTATTAGTCATGATATTTTTGCAAAAAAAACAATTGTGTTTTAACAGTATAAAAACTTGAATGCACTTAAAACTTTCAACGGGACTCAAATAATGGAGAAAGCAGGACTAGAATCGCTATTGCAGTTGATCCATGCATCCATGTCAAAAAAATAATTAACTTATACACAAGCCAGTTTGTCAAATTGCTGGAAATAAGCCAGTTGTGTTATATAACTTTGTCAACTACCATTGGCAAATCGTTCTGATTTTGCTAATGTTTTATCATCTCAAACAGTTTTTCAGGCTTTACAGTGCTTTCTCTCATGCTTACGCAAGTTACTGTGATCCGCAAATCGTTTCCCACAGACACTGCATTGAAATGGTTTTTCCCCAGTATGTGATCTCTCATGAAGTTTACATTCACCACAACTTGGAAAAGCTTTTGGACAAAAGTGACACTTGTAGGGCCTTTCACCTGTGTGACGCCTTTCATGAATTTTACATGCTGAACTCTGAGTGAAACCTCTACCACAATACTGACAAGCAAATTTTAACTGCCTATCGCTTCTTTCCTTGTGTGGATATGTTTTTCGTCCAACCAGTCCTGGATACTTTAGAGTTTCAGAAGACGGTAAGACAGTCATTGCTCTTTTGGTAATCAAAGCTGAAACAATCCTGTGTCTCTTGACTTCTTTATTGGTTCCAGTAACTTCCAATTTTTGACCTAACAATGAGAAAAAAATTTCAAGGTCTCTTCGAGCTCAACTTGCAGGAGAAGGCACCCTTAAATGATCAACCTCTCATGGAAAGCATATGAACTCATTCTTTTTCGCACCAGAGATTTGGGTTTCCTAGCAATACCAATTGGTCAAGATTTAACTTATCAAGCTATTTAATAACCAATCAGACTACATCTTTTATTTACTAATTTATCATTAACGAACGTCATGTACTGTCGCAGCTGTAGGATGGGCCAGACTGACACAATAGCGGTTGCGTAAATAATCATAATTTTCTCCACCATGTTATGATTGATGTGTACCTATTGCTAATAAGAAAGAAAATTGAAGAAAAACAAGTCTGGTACGACTTTGTGGTTACAAAACCAGACCCAGATGGTCAGTAGACCCAGAAATAAATAGCTACACATTTTGTTTGGTCTCATAATATTTGGGGAAAAAAAGAAGGAACGTTGTCCAAACAGAGTGATATGCAGGAATGGCACACGAGATCAGTGCACATTTAAAGACGGAACAGAAAAACCATGCTTAACGGTTCTGATGCTGTAACAAGATACCAATTGACACTGAAATTGAGCAATTTAGATTGAGAACCATGATCAGAAAGTCGAGCACCAAAGGTACAGGTACACATATCATAGACTTCTCATGAAACGTGCCACACAGAATCACTTCAAATGCAGACATTTAAAAGTCATCTGTAACGCCTCTTATTCGAGTGTACTATCAAATCAGAGGTCTAGTCCTCCAAAACAATTTCCCCGATATGAAGAATCAAATATCAAGTTAAGATATTACTCCCTTAAACAGGTGTCCTAAAATTGTGGACTTACATGGTTTAAAAGGGACAAGAGACAGGAAAGCATAGAAGCAGGAGAATGCAGGTCCACTCATTATAGGTCTGAAGTTAAAGTTGTCATAATTGGCATATACAGTACCAGCTACAAACACAGAGTTATAAATCAGTCCTAGCAAATGACATAGTGACTTATTACCACAAACTCATGGACGATACCATAGTCTGCAAGTTTTATGGTGCATTAATTAATGTCAAACATCAAAGGTCGCTATTGGTGTTAATCGGTTTAAACTTGGCCAAATTTGCATACATACCAAACTGACTTTTAAGTTTTAAAAGGATACTCCGATGTGGAGGGGGGGGGGGTATTTTTGGCCAACAAAATTGTTGAAAGTGTCATGATACCCAGGTAGTAAGGCCTGTTTGAATGAAATGAGCAAATTAACACCAATTGTCAAAGGTCATGAGGTCAGTAAACTTCAATGTGATGAATATCATAGTGGTAATATACAGTACCCAAAAGGTGGTATGGGCTCTGCCACTACGTGGACTACCTACCCTTTCTTCACTTTAAACAAAACATCCCGTAAGCTATCTGAAGTGTACTTTTAAGTGTCTTTTGTAGTTAGTGGACGAAGAAAAGGCCCTGGGACAAAGTTTGCATTCGTATGGTCTTTCTCCTGTGTGTCTCCTCTCATGAACCTTTCTATTGCTTCCGCATGAAAATTCCTTTGCGCAGAATTTACATTTATATGGCCTTTGACTATTATGAATCTCTTCGTGGATATGACGAGCAACATCATCTTTGAAACCTTTTCCACAGAACTTGCAACTAAACAGGGCGACGTCATAGGTTGGCTTCTTGTTACACCTTTTATGGGAACTTTTTCTAAGTCCTTGCTCTGAAGCCAGGTAAAGATGAGGCACCTCTTGTGCCATTTGTTCTCCAAAGATAAATGATGTCGAGGGCGGTATCTCTTTACAGTATACCAAGTTGTCAATTCTTGCTTCTCGTATCTCTTGCATTAATGAAGGATCTGAAGGGATAAAAGAGAGCAGCAAGCTCTGATCTTCAAGTGCAGTAGTAAAGGAATCATGCCAAAGCACTTAAACTAAAACCTTCTTATATTACACCCCAAAACAAGAAATGTGCTTAGTAGTTTATCTCCCTGTATTGTCTCATAGTCCTGGTGCTCTGTAACTGTTTCAATGTATAGATGGTAATTGTTGATGATCATGACAAAAGTCAGAATTGTGATTTGTCATTTTATCAAAGAGAGTAACTACTTGAAAGTTACTTACAGTTCGGTTCTGACAGAATTGTAGGACTTTACTGATGAGTTTCAAAAAGGGAAGGACGTAGAGGTGTAATTTGACACCACTACTGTTTCGGTCAACTGATAGCACCATCAATACCTTTGTAGTATCGCTAGTTCGGACTTACACCACTTGGACTTCGACTGCTCAACACGACGAGCTAACAACTTCAACGTTAACCGCCTTATTTATTTCAATAGGATAATTCCCATCGAGTTGGGAAACGTTCCTATCCGACCGCTATCGACTTTCTTTATTCAAAGACTTTGCATTGGAACTACATTCCTCCATCTAAACTTTTCGTATTTTGTGAGAGATCTCATTTTCCAAAATTCTTTTAATCATATTATGGATGGATCATATATTTTCATCAAGTTCATTCGACCGGGGAATTATCATTGCTCAACGACCTGGGAGTAATAATTTCGTTTTTAATATAGTTACCGCTAAAACATCATCATGATAGTGGACACAAACCTCACCATCATCTTTGGCTCAATCAGTATGACAGAGATCTTTGTGATGAACAATTCCCCCAAACAACTTAGAAAATTTTGTTCACAATTTGAAGGCAATCATGTCCGGAAAATGCCATTTTGTTAATCTGTGATGTATTCATGTCACCATGATCAGAAACCTTTTACTTTCTCCTAGTTTCCTTTTATTAACAGTGTTGACAATGAATCCAGTGCCAACAGTTAGGACATGTTACTAGGTGGAATATTTAAGATTCAGTACGACAAAACTATGGCCTCAATTACAACTAATATTAAACAATGTGTTTAAATAAAGAAAACATAAACAATTGCAGCAGCAGCATATGGAGGTCTTTGAAGCCATGTTAAGACTTAATCAAGTCTTCAGCCTTGTAAGTGGTACAGTATCTCACAATTGGAATACCAGTTTGCTTCTCTCTTTGGGAAATTTCATCACAGATACAGTATCTCTACCACAAAGACCAACAACGATGGTAAGATTTCTCTCTTTTAAGGAGTGCACGAATGGAAGTTGTCCATCACGGTTATCTCTATCACATAGAACAATTTAGGGTGTCTCTCTCTTTTAAGGAGTGCAACGATGCTTTAGAAACTATTAAAGAAGTTAGCATAGAGGGATCTGAACACACGGAGATAAAAGATGAGCACTGAGAATGCAATAAAATTCTTAAATATTTCATTTGGTAGATAAGATCTAGGATGTCTTTAGTTTGTGCAATTGCGACCTATTTTTTTGAGGGGTGGGGGCGTTACTCTGTACCGTAGGCTGATAATAAAATGTTTCTTTTAAAACAAAATGCGAAAGGGGGCACTTTAACAAAGACCAATCTAACATTTGGTTAAAATGAGTGCATATTTGTGCTCCTATCCTACACAGTTAAGTTGCCTGTAATCATACCCACACTCATGGTTTTGTAATCTAACGATGCAAGATTAATAACTATACTTGTGCTTCAAGCTTCAAGTCTGGTACAGTTCTTGTACTCATACAAAGGAAAATAGTACAGTACTTGCTATCATGATGTATAATGTATTTAACAGTCAGGAGGAAGTCACCTTTTAAGAGTACTTTACAGATAATCTTTGACCTCTTGGTAAGCTGAAATTAGCAATGACATCTTACAGCTGAAATGTAAAGTGATATGGTTTGGTGAGAGGGTAATACAACTGTAAAGTAAAGTAAGGTGTGAAATACTACTGAAAGTACAATTAAGTCTAGATTTCATATCCATGTTATTTACTATACACTGTGTCCTTTCACATACTGGAGTCCCGAAACCAAGACTAATCATTGTCTTATCATTATCTGAGGATATCCTTCAGGGTGACCTATGCATTTTCCCCCCACCACCAAGTTGCCAACACTGATCAACATTGGGTGCAGCACACATGATGAAGATGAATTTCCCAAAGGTTTCAATAATATATTGGCACTGTGAACCCTTATAACGTTGGAGTAAAATAAGACTCACTATTTCCTTTTTTATCATGTTTACAAAGTTTTCATCTCTGTTGACTTCATATGACTTTTGACCTGCATAACAAATATGTAGACATGTCCCATTTTCAGATTATGGCAACTGCTGACCTTAAATAACGTTTGACCTCCACCAAATACATTAGCCATATGTCAAATGGACTTCAAGTTTTGACCCTCATAACTTTTAATTAACTCTGACCTACACCCAAAATGTGTAGAAACTTTTACCTACATAAGGCTATCTA
The DNA here is from genome assembly GCF_037975245.1 of Apostichopus japonicus. NCBI lineage: Eukaryota > Metazoa > Echinodermata > Holothuroidea > Aspidochirotida > Stichopodidae > Apostichopus > Apostichopus japonicus. The sequence goes on from NC_092571.1 coordinate 3,411,801, forward strand.
TCCTGCTATCCCACAATACATACATGAGCTCATTTGACGTCCTGGAGATACGTTTTGATATTTTCACATTTTGCCCTCTGCTGACCCCAAAAGACCTTTGACCTCCACCCAAAACAAGTTCATTCTTGTACTAATTATGGGGGAGGTACATGCCAAATATGAGAACTACAGAGGTTACATATCGTGAGATATCTTATTTACAAGCTAGGGGCCAAAGGAATGTTTGGTTGACAGTCCAGTTTTTCCACTAGCGAACAGGTGCTTTAAAACTCAATCTAACGTCGATGAGCTAAAAAAAAGCTAGTGCTTTAAAAGTAGCTAATTTAAGGCTACAATTAATTTACGTATTTGATTCAATACATGCACACAATCTAATAACACTGTAGTGAGTGAAAAAAAGGTTCTTGACACAACTCTTATCTTTTCTTCAAACGGTTTCCAACATTTATTACAAATGTGATCTTAGCAACTTTAAAATGATGGAGATGTCAGTATCCATACAGTAAACACACAAATAAACAGTTTCAATACCAGAACCATAACAGAATAAGCATACATGTGTAACACATGTTTCCAAATGTTTCCAAATGTAAAAACTGTAGACCTACAGTACTAAACCAAAGGCTAAATAAATATCATACAATTAATTAAAGCAATAAGGAAACTAAAAAAGGAGATCAGGGCAAACTTTTCTCTGGTTGTCCCTCAACAACCAGGTCTTACGTTCACTAAAGGAGAGAAGTGTACGTTTGGTGAAAAGAATAGGGTTTGGGCCGGTAAAACTCCCCTACGGGTGGATCATAGGCCTACCACTAGTAGTTTTGTTTTATTTCAGTATCTCCACAGTGTCAAAGGGTGATACCAATTTATCATTTTGGGAATTTTATTAAGTGCAATGCTGATTGATCTGAATCAGATGTTAACAAGACCTCCATAGCTGACTTTGGTTCATTAAAAATTTGCCATGGGGTTAGTTACACAACTAAATGCAATCAATTTAAGAACTTAAATATCCGCCACAGATATTATTCATGAACTTTCCGAAATTGAAAAATTATGCAAGATAAACAAAAGTCCCACATTTCTGGTGTGAAACAATTTCCCGTCTTTACGGTACATCCATTAAAAGGAAGAAGAAACTGTTATTTCCCTTACAAATCCTTGAAAGAGTGATATTCTGTAATATACCTGATGCAAATTTTGAAAAACTTTTGAATAGTACGCATTACCACCCCTTCGTCCCCACAACCCCGCAATCCACAAAGATCATGCCAGATAACAAGAAGGGTAGCAAATTGTAACACAATTCATTAATTACAGTACTTATATGTAAATATGTATATAAATATGGTTTTCTCCACACATAATCCATATGATCCAGTTACTACTAATCAGTTTGATGTAAATTATGACTATTGTATTAAATATATAACTTTCTTCACATCATAACATAGCAAAGACAAATGGTGAGTTAATCCTCCAATAATTTCAAGCCTCTTGCTATGGTCAGTTTATAGTTCTAACACTCGTAATAAACAATGAAACCATCCTACCAGTGTCACTCTCTATATATACAGTATGCATCTTCATATAGTTTATAGTGGAAGCCTTTAAATGAAACAAGTACTGTCACAGGCATCTGCAGTTCTACATATAACTTTCACTATATGTCTAGTATTAGTGAAAGTTATACTGTGAATTGAATGGAGGACTTCACTGAAGTGCAGACCAATAAACAACCTTGACCGTCCTAACATGATCTGAATATCGGTCAATGTAAAGAGAAATGTATCTACTATTCAAATAAACAGAACTTGACCGTCCTAACATGATCTGAATATCGGTGAATGTAAAGAGAAATGTGTCTGCTATTCAAATAAACAAAACTTGACCGTCCTAACATGATCTGAATATCGGTGAAAGTAAAGAGAAAAACCGTCCTAACATGATCTGAATATAGGTGAATGTAAAGAGATATGTATCTACTATTCAAATAAACAGAACTTGACCATCCTAACATGATCTGAATATTGGTGAATGTAAAGAGAAATGTATCTACTATTCAAATAAACAGAACTTGACTGTCCTAACATGATCTGAATATCGGTCAATGTAAAGAGAAATGTATCTACTATTCAAATAAACAGAACTTGACCGTCCTAACATGATCTAAATATCGGTGAATGTAAAGAGAAATGTATCTACTATTCAAATAAACAAACTTGACCGTCCTAACATGATCTGAATATATAGGTGAATGTAAAGAGAAATGTATCTACTATTCAAATAAACAAAACTTATCTGTTAAATATTCCTAATTCGTTGTCTCTTTTTTTATATAGTTCATTTTCATTCCTACCATATAATTTTACACTGTATTGCCAGATACCTCATATCAGTGGATTATTCCCTTCTTTAAATAAAGGAAATGAGATGCAAATAGAGTGATGCTGTTAAATTGGTTTGTAAAAGTTTAACTTTTGCTAGGATCATCAGAGCAAGGAGCAAAACATGACATTTGGTCTTCGTTTTTTCAACATTTTCACAAAAATGCAATTTTCAAGGATATCAAACACTGCACAAATGGCAGCTCAGAGGAAGTACAGTATTGTGTATCATGCAAAAAATTCAAGTTTGCTTCTGAGCGATAAGAGGAAGCGGTGAAGGAATGAGGGGTGAGTTCATTCATTACAAGACTTAGTGTCTATACCACTGAGAGACCATGGTTCACTGAGCCTGTGCAGAATATACTGTACCACTGAGAGAACATGGTTCACTGAGCCTGTGCAGATCATACCACTCTAAGACCATGATTCACTGAGCCTTTGCAGACTATACCACTGAGACCATGGTTCATTGAGCATGTGCAAAATATACCACTGAGAGACCATGGTTCACTGAGCCTGTGCTGACTATACCACTGAGAGACCATGGTTCACTGAGCCTGTGCAGACTTCCTCTTGTTACTTTACAATCATATGAAAGGATAAACATTAGATCCTATAGTACTTGCTGCTGTCCTCAGATATCATTCTAATGAAAATATTCAAAATTCCAATCAAGATATAATGCTTTTGTTTTCTATTCTATTTTAGTCAATTGAAGCTTTAGCCAGATCCACTTTTATGCTTCACTTCATGATGACCTCTGTTTCCTGCACTGGCAAAACATTTGTCACAATATCTACACTTGTAAGGTCTTGCACCAGTGTGAATATTTTCATGGGTTTTTCTTTCAATTCCACTCACAAACAGCTTTGGACAAAAGCGACATTTAAACGGTCTCTCTCCGGTGTGCCTGCGCTCATGGGTTTTACAGTTATCTCTTCGCTTAAAGGGACGTTCACAATATTGGCAAACAAAGTGAGCCACTTGCTTTGCAGATTGAATTCCGGAAACTGAGGGAGATGTATTAGGAGGGTTAACTAACTGCTTGATTTGCTTCAGCTTTCCTGCACCTGATCTACTCTTAACTGATTTGACAAAGGCTCTTGATCTTGGAAGAGAAATGTTTCGCCAAGTTCCCTCAGAGCCAGCTGTAAGTTCTGCTGATTGCAACAGTCCCTGACTCGGGTAGGATAAACCTATGAAGCAAGCATAAAAGCAGTAGGTGGTATCCAGCTTTACAAGCACACCAAAAACCGAAATATGAACTAATGTTAATAGCCCTGCTCCAAGTCAGGTGGAGTTGGGAGAGGAAGGTTATGCAGGAGGGCAACAAGTATATATTTTAACAGCTTCCATTACAGATCCTTGGATAATAACTAAATTTGCCTGGTAAGCATACTTTTCAAATGTATACATATACAGTATGCACTGTACATGTTGCCCTAAGGATTCTTAAACCAATCCGATTGGTTGAGAATACCTGATATTGCTGGTATGGAAACATAACTCTGCAGCTTCTAACAAGAAGAATATCACAACAGTCTGTTTGTGTTCACTTCATGTCTTGTTCTTTTTTCCGTTCTTTTCAGCATAGTTTGTTTTCAAGATATAGAACACTGCCACATTTGGACTGATTTTGAGGAACTTTGCTGGTTGCTTCTGGAAAACCTTGGACATAAAGGACATCCCAACAGCAAGCACAACAAATGTTGTAACTATCAAGGAGCGCAACCTCTACACTATGTTTCGTTGCCAGGTAAAATATATATAGTACTGTACCATCTCAGACCACAGATCAATCCTTAAAGTCGACCCTTCATACTGTACAGATGTTTTTCAATGCACAATGTATAAGCTGGTGTCATGCACCAAATGTTCATGGTTAAAATGAAAGCTTTAAGATAATATGAGCATCTATACAGGTTAATTTTGTACTGCAGATAAGCAAACAATGATTACTGATGTATGTTCATGACAAAAATATATATATTTGAAAGACTGACACTGATGGAATTGGGTTTCCAGTTTGATGGAATTCTAAACTGGCTGATCGCGTGCATGTCTAGTTTCATGCTGGCCTCTGCTTCCTGTATTAGCGAACCATTTTTCACAATATCTACACTTGTAAGGCTTTGCACCAGTGTGAATATTCTCATGGGTTTTTCTTTCAATTCCACTAACAAACAGTTTTGGACAAAACTGACATTTAAACGGTCTCTCCCCGGTGTGCCTGCGCTCATGGGTTTTACAGTTATCTCTTCGCTTAAAGGGACGGTCGCAGAACTGGCAGGAAAAGTAAGTCATAGTCTTTTTAGTACAACTTCCGGACATTGAGGGAGATGTATTAGGAGGGTTAATTAACTGCTTGATTCGCTTCGACTTTCCTTCACCTGATCTACTCTTAACAGATTTGACAGAGGCCCTTGATCTTGACTGAGAAATGTTTCGCCATGTTCCCTCAGCGCCAGCGGTTAGTTCTGCTGATTGCAACAGTCCCTGACTCGGGTAGTATAAACCTATGAAGCAAGCATAAAAGCAGTAGGTGGTATCCAGCTTTATAATCAAACCAAAAGTTAGTAAATATTACTTGCCCTGCTACCAGTCAAGTGTAGATTGGAAATGTAGGTGATGGGGGCTTGCCCAGTATTGTTTAAGTAGCTTCCTTTTATTAACTACACACAATGTTATAGTGATAAATGCTATGCATGGTTTTCACGTTTGCACATACTGGAATCCTCTTTATTCTTAAACTTCCTTTTGAAAGAGTTAATTATTGTACTCAATGATACTTACATTGTAATTTAATTTTACAGCTTTCAACAAGCCATATATCAGTCTGTTTATTGTATCTTCATATTTTGGTACTTTCAAAATGTGTTCATCAAGACAAATTGCAGAGCAAGACTGTCCTAAAGAACAAAGTTGCTGGTTGTGCATGGGACAACTTGGACATACCTCAAAAGTGTCTTGTGCTTTATTATGAATGTACAACAGATGGACTGTTGTTATTGTAAAGATACAAGACCTCAGCTGTAGTTTTGATTGTCGGTCAAACAATATACGTACAGTACTTTAGTACCATCTCAGGCCACAGCTTAATCCTTTTTTAAAAATAAGTACTATATATATAAAAATATGCACACTACTTGCTCTGGTTCTGACAGCATTCCTATGATAAAACATTAAAATTATCTTCAACATCATGAGAGGACTATACAGGTTTAATTTTTTCCACTATAGTTGAACACAGTGAGCATTTATGTACAAGTGCAAAAAACAAACCCATCCATTTGGCAAGTTTGCCATTGTTGGACATATCAGTATTTGTACCACTGGATCCTAAGCTAATTGATCGGATGAATGTCTAGTTTCATGGTGGAGTCGGCTTCCTGTACTAGCAAACCAGCTGTCACAAAATCTACACTTGTAAGGTTTTGCACCAGTGTGAATATTTTCATGGGTCTTCCTTTCACCTTTACTAGAAAACAACTTAGGACAAAACTGACATTTAAACGGTCTCTCTCCGGTGTGCCTGCGCTCATGGGTTTTACAGTTATCTCTTCGCTTAAAGGGACGGTCGCAGAATTGGCAGAAAAAGTAAGTCATAGTCTTTTTAACACAACTTCCGGACATTGAGGGAGATGTATTAGGAGTGTTAATTAACTGCTTGCTTCGCTTCGACTTTCCTTCACCTGATCTATTCTTAACAGATTTGACAGAGGCCCTTGATCTTGACTGAGAAATGTTTCGCCATGTTCCCTCAGCGCCAGCTGTTAGTTCTGCTGATTGCAACAGTCCCTGACTCGTGTAGGATAAACCTATGAAGCAAGCATAAAAGCAGTAGGTGGTATCCAGCTTTACAATCAAGCCACAATGTTAGTAAATATTACTTGCTCTACTACAAGTCAAGTGTAGATCTTTGGGAGATTTGAGGGAGTTGTGGGCATCAAGATGCTTAATATTGGTTCTGGTAACTTACATTATTAAAGATCCATATATGACCACACACACTGTAAAAGGATAATCTTTCCATGGTTGCACATACACCTGCAGATATGAATCACCTTGATTCTAAAACTAATCCTTTTTGAAAGTGTTTACCAAGAAATGACACTTGTAAGGGAATGGGTATTGCTGCTTTCAACGAAAAAATATCACAGTAAGTCTGTCTTCATATCTTTATAAATTGGTACTTTCAACAAGAGGTTATCAAGACAAAGTGCAGAGCTAGACTGTCCTAAAATACAAAGTTGCTGGTTGTGAATGGGACAACTTGGACATACTACAAAGTTGTCTTGTGCAGTATTATGAATGTACAACAGATGGACTGTTGTTATTGTAAAGATAAAAACCTCAGCTGATGTTTTGACTGTCAGGCAAACAATATACCGTCATCCTCAGACCACAGGGTTAATCCTCAAAAGTCAGCATATATTGTACATGCTTATTTGCAATTCACTTGCTATGGTCCTGAGAGCACAATTTTTTTTGGATAAATACACATTTGGAAAAGCTCCAAAAACAAATGGAAAACTGCACAGAGATCTCCACACTTTATGTAATCTACTGAAGATGAGCACAGTGACCACTGAATCCCCATCGAAGTATGCTAATATAAAACTGCCTTCTTACAAGATTGAGATTGATGTACATGTATAAATTTGTACCACTGGATTCTAGGCTGACTGGTTATGTGAATGTCTAGTTTCATGCTGGCCTCGGCTTCCTGTGCTCGCAAACCATTTTTCACAATATCTACACTTGTAAGGTTTGGCACCAGTGTGAATATTCTCATGGGATTGTCTTTCACCTCCGCTGGTAAACAGCTTTGGACAAAACTGACATTTAAACGGTCTCTCTCCGGTGTGCCTGCGCTCATGGGTTTTACAGTTATCTCTTCGCTTAAAGGAACGGTCGCAGAATTGGCAAGAAAAGTAAGTCATAGTCTTTTTAACACAACTTCCGGACAATGAGGGAGATGTATTAGGAGGGTTAATTAACTGCTTGATTCGCTTCGACTTTCCTTCACCTGATCTATTATTAACAGATTTGACAGAGGCCCTTGATCTTGACTGAGAAATGTTTCGCCAAGTTCCCTCGGAGCCAGCTGTAAGTTGTGCTGATTGCAACAGTCCCTGACTCGGGTAGGATAAACCTATGAAGCAAGGATAAAAGCAGTAGGTGGTATCCAGCTTTTTAAGGATTCTAAAAGTTAGTAATTGCCCTACTACCAGTCAAGTGAAGATGAGAGAGGACTGCATAGGCAGTAGGAGGTTCAGTACAAAGTCATTAACACCTTAGATCCTTGCCTATACTTCACATCAGTAATAGGGATGGCTAGACATGGCTTCTCACATTGGACCTCGACTCTTCGATTAATCCTTATTTAAAGTGTTCATGTGACACTGCTGGCATGGGAATTATTTATACACCTCTGACCAAGAAGATTATCACAATAGTTTGTCTTCACTTAATAGTACTTTCTGCAATTGTCTTTCAAGACAGCAGCTACAGAAGGACTGACTTCAAGAAAATTTGCTGGTTGTGCTTCTGCCAACTGGGACATAGCTCAAGGTTGTCTGAACAAGTATGGTACTGTAGGTTGTACAACAAATGGACTGCAACAGTAATTATAAAGGTTTACATGGCCTCAGGCATAATATTGGTTGTCAGTCAAACGATATTGTAACAGCATCTCACATCAGAGGCAAATCCTCAAAATGAGCCCATGATATGGGTATTACCTTGCAATACAAATGATCTGGCCCTGTGCACACCATCTAATCAGTAACACATTTGGAATACTGTATCTTAAACAACAAATGGACAACTATATACATGTCTCATTTCTACCACTGCAAATGAACACAGCAACCACTGATGTATGTTCAATACTTCATGGCCACAATGCCATATGGAAGTTTGTCATTGTTGGACATATCAGTATTTGTACCACTGGATCCCTAAGCTAATTGATTGGATGAATGTCTAGTTTCATGGTGGAGTCGGCTTCCGGTGCTAGCAAACCAGCTGTCACAGAATCTACACTTGTAAGGTTTGGCACCAGTGTGAACATGTTCGTGGGATTTTCTTTCACCTTTACTAGAAAACAGTTTAGGACAAAACTGACATTTAAATGGTCTCTCTCCGGTGTGCCTGCGCTCATGGGTTTTACAGTTATCTCGTCGCTTAAAGGGACGGTCGCAGAATTGGCAGAAAAAGTAAGTCATAGTCTTTTTAGTACAACTTCTGGACATTGAGGTAGATGAATTAGAAGGATTATTTAACTGCTTGCTTCGCTTCAACTTTCCTTCACCTGATCTATTCTTAACTGATTTGACAGAGGCCCTTGATCTTGAAAGAGAATTGTTTCGCCAAGGTCCCTCAGCGCCAGCTGTTAGTTCTGCTGATTGCAAGAGTCCCTGACTCGGGTAGGATAAACCTATGAAGCAAGCATAAAAGCAGTAGGTGGTATCCAGCTCTACAATCAAGCCAAAAGTTAGTTAATATAATTACTTGCCCTGTTGCCAGTCAAGTGAAGGTGTTAAAAGTTGAGGGGAAGGGGAGGGGAGGGGGAGGAAGAGCGGTCTCGTCGTTAATAGGGATTGCTATGCATTCAATGAACTTCACATACATCTGCATATGGGATTCCTCTTGTTACCAAAGCTAATTCTTTTGAAAGAGTTCACACGTGACAATGCCAGCGTAGGAATTACTTCCTCAGTTTTCAACATGTCAAAGTAGTTTGTCTTCAGGTATATGGTTTCTTCCAAGAGTCATTTTTCAAGACTGTGCAGGACAAGACAGATTGTCAAATCAATTTACTGGTTCTGCCTAAGACAACCCAAAAAAAGTCTCAAAAGTTGTCTGACAGCAGCTACTTTGGTTGTAGAACAAAAGCACTGCTGTTCTCATAAAGAAACAAAACCTCAGCCATGGGTTAGGTTGTCAGGCAAAAAGAGGAAAATAACAAGCTAATCCTTTAAAAAGTAAGTTCACAAGGTCTTGTCTCATGTACACAATTCTCATGGTAAACACCTACAGTATTTATTGGAAACACTTCAATAACAGAAACAGAAAACTGAACACATCTCATTCCTTCTACAGGATATGAACAGAGGCATCATTTATATCTGTTCATGCAAAAACACAGCCCTTACATTGACGGACATTCCATGTAACATTTGTACCACTTGATTCTAGGTTGACTGATCTCGTGAATGTCTAGTTTCGTGCTGGCCTCGGCTTCCTGTGCTAGCATACCATTTATCGCAAAATCTACACTTGTAAGGCTTGGCCCCAGTATGAATATTCTCATGGGCTTTTCTTTCACCTCCGCTGGTGAACAGCTTTGGGCAGTACTGACATTTAAAGGGTCTCTCTCCAGTGTGTCTGCGTTCGTGGACTTTAAGATTACCCCGGAAGCTGAACGGGCGCTCGCAATATTTACAGAGAAAAAAGGTCTTAGTTCTTCCAGCGGGGTCATCAGACACAGGAGAAACTGTATCAGATTTGCTAACTGGCAACTTCTTGCGACGATTCAACCTGTCTTCACTCAATTTTTTCCTAGGTTTGACAGAGGCCCTTGATGGCTGACTAGATAAATTCCTGTAACTTCTCTCAGGGCCACCTGCAAGAACTGCTGATTGCAGTGTTCCTTGACTGACGTAGGATATACCTATGAAGCAAGGATAAAAGGACTAGGTTGGGTTGTATCCAGCTTAACAAGCAATCAAGAAATTTGTGCGTAACAGTAACCATGACTTTTGCGGGTTGAAGGAGGGGAGGGTGGCATGCTTTCACATGAGTTTGGCAGCAAGACTGATGTCTGTGACTCTGTGAGTGACGTTTTCATGGGTTCACAAAATTTCTCACTACGAGTATAAAAATTCTAACAGATTATAATTACATGCTGAACTATTCTTGATCTCAATTGTGTTGCATAGCTGCAGAAGAAATGTGTGGAAAGTTTGGTGCTGCAAACTGAGCACTGATTAGTGATTACAGTACAGATAAATTTAATAATCACTCTCAACCTGAATACTGTTCTTGCAGTTCATCAAGGGCAAATATTTATTGGCTTTCTCGTCGTCCAAAACAAACAAAATTTCAACTCCGAATAAAAAATCAGCTTTAAGGTTGTTTATGTCAAATTCAGATTGCATTACTATTAAATACCCCCAGTAGACTGTTTAAATTGGTAACACCATCCAAAATAAACAAAAATAGTTGTAGGCCTAACAAAGCCAAGGAATAATAACACATGACCATTCAACAAATCTGTTAATGTAAGATCGGAGAGGTTTTTCGGACAGCAACAATCCTATGATTGGCAAGGATGATTTCTACTGTTTAATCCAAACCAAGAAATACTGGAGAAACTGTTTAGCCTTGGGGTCGTCACCATTTTACAAGAGATTTAGATAAGTTAATATTTCTTCTGTATGCGGTATGATTTCCAGATGCAATTCCAAGACTGTGAACCTAAGATGGGCAACCGCTCCTCACTCTGCAGCAATATATTTGCCTTTCTAATGAATCTTTGTATCATTCTCATGTGTACAATGAAATATCAGTCATTACAACTGGGACCACTTTTATGTTCCTGTCGGGAAAACAGGAGGCAATACTACTGTATATATATCACAAAGCTACTCACACAGGGTAATTCATTTCAAGTCATTCTGCCTGGAATGAAAATGACTGTAAGAGTGCTACAGAGAGTAGAGTAGAGTTTTGTAACTCAAATAAAAATGGACTTTGTGCATTGTTTCATAGCTTTTACGAATTGGTTTCTGTACCTCTTCATGACGTAGATCATATACATACTGTACAAACATAAATGTTGAATGAGTTCAGGGTATAATTTATCTGGTTTTGCATTGCAGAATGCTAAGCCAAATGGGAAAAATTACTACAGTATACAAGTGCAAAGCGGTTTTTGGACACAGGTACCATAACATTTTGTAAAGGAATGCTCAAAGCCTTCAAAACTGCCGCACAAAGTTTGTTGGTTACATTTATACAGAAAAATTTCTTTTGTAAGAGCGGTGGAAAATAATCCAATTTTAAACACTTTATTTGAAAGTTAGATCAGATCCTGCTGAAAGTTCACGTTTATGCTTAGTTTCATGCTGGCCCCTGTTTCCTATGCTGGCGAATGCTTTCTCGCAATATCTACATTTGAAAGGCTTAGCCCCGGTGTGGATGTTTTCGTGGGCTTTTCTTTCACTTCCACTGACAAACAGCTTTGGACAAAACTGACATTTAAAGGGTCTCTCTCCAGTGTGTCTGCGCTCATGCACCGTACAATTACTCCTGAGTCTGAAGGGACGATCACAAAAACGGCACAAAATGTAAGTCATAGTTCTTCCGGCAGGGTTAATGGGAACTGAAGGAATCGCTTGAGCTGTATGATTTTGAACTTTCTTGCGGCGATTCAACCTGTCTCGGCACAATTTATTCCTAGATTTAACAGAGGACCGTGACGGCGAACTAGACAAATTCCTGTAACTTCCCTCGGGACCTCCTGAAAGAACCGCTGTTTGCAATATTCCATGACTGGGATAGGATAAACCTATGAAGCAAGGATAAGAAGCAGTAGGTGGTATCCAGACAAACAAGAAATTATTCAGTTCATATTCATTGCCCATCGCATCTAGATTAATGCATTCTCGTAGAGGGAGTTTCCCCGAAATATCCGAAACAAGCTGATTCTATAACACACTATACGGTAGCTACTAATGTACAGTACTTTCACAAATGACAAACACTAATGGAGGGTAAGTTCAAGCTTACAGCAGCTACGGTGAAGTGACCATGTATTATCACCAAACTTTTTTATTAAACAGTTCAATGTTCACCAATCTGCATCACCAAAGCAACATATGGTACAGTACATGGTTATTCTATAGATCTATGTCTTTGTGTTACCAAACAGAGCCACTGTTACACCAAAGCAACATATGGTATGTGGTTATTCTACAGATGTCTTCGTGTAACCAAACAGAGCCAGTGTAACACCAAAGCAACATACTGTATGGTACATGGTTATTCTAGTGATGTATTTGTGTTACCAAACAGCCACTGTAACACCAAAGCAACATATGGTACATGTTTATTCTACAGATGTCTTGGTGTTACTAAACAGAGCCACTGTAACACCAAAGCAACATATGGTACATGTTTATTCTATAGATGTTTTTGTGTTACCAAACAGAGCCACTGTAACAGCAAAGCAACATATGGTACATGGTTATTCTATAGATGTTTTTGTGTTACCAAACAGAGCCACTGTAACCAACCGAGTAACTGTAACCAAACTGTGGTACACTTTATTCAAACACTCATCTGCTTGGTAAACTTTACCAGTTACTTTTTAAAACTTCTGTAGCCTAACCAGCTCTGGTAACTAAAGAAAACTGCTCTTCTTTGCATCATACTGAAAGTCAATGAATCTACCTACAAATCATGTTAAAGCAACCCAGAGGAAGAGGTACTGTAGTTTCAATAGACAAGATTTGATTTGTACGCTTGTACCTGTTCACAAGAAGGACACATACAGTATAACATATTATACTATCTACAGTAGTACAGTACATTATTACATTTTTTGGTCTTAATCCATGTTTAGGATTGCGGCGCTTGTCGCCTTCTAAAGCTGCTTTTTTTATTTAAATTTTCAATTATGCTATTTAACAAAATGCAAAACAATGCAACTTTGATTAGCTTCATTACAATACAGAAACCAAAAGCTGTCAGGGATACAAAATGTACAAAATGTTCAGGACATAGTTATTTCCTCATCTATGGTTACATCTGATGCTGATAGAGTATTCACAATATTGGTACAATTAATAAATCCTAACTGTTTCTATAGCATGACTATAAAACACTGAAAATAGTGCAACCGACATGTAGGCTGGGACTTTCTTCTGCCCATGAATTCAACATGCTTTAAACCCACTTTGCCCTTATATTTCATAGAGATGGTTGAAAAGAAAATTCTATAACACTAGAAAGAAGGATAAATGAACTTTAAGCTTAAACAGCTTTAATATCTACTGTAGAAATAATGATTACAGTCTTACAGCTATAAAGCTATTTCTGTGGGGAAGAGGAGGGCTAGGGAAGGGGTGGGAACTTGAGGATCCTGCCTCCAATTCCAAATTCTGGGTATTGAGAGACATAATTAAATCAACACTAGACTTGAATGACACTGTATATTGAGGTGCATGACAAGTGTATTTTTATGTTGTTTACAACCCCCTCTTCAGATGGACACAGTTTATGATTAGACTTTACAGACTTTTCAATTTCATATCTAAGGTATTGTTCTAGTCTTTTATATATTTATATATACAGTACAGATACCTAGACTGGATTATCCTGTTTATGTCTTCCTTCATGTTGGCCACGGCTTCCTGTGCTGGCAAAACTTTTGTCACAAAATCTACACTTGTAAGGCTTGGCGCCTGTATGGAGATTCTCATGGGTTTTTCTTTCACTTCCACTTACAAACAGCTTTGGACAAAACTGACATTTAAAGGGTCTCTCTCCAGTGTGCCGGCGCTCGTGGACTTTACAGTTACTCTTGAGACTGAACGGCCGATCGCAAAATTGGCACAAAAAGAAAGTCTTAGTTCTTCCGGCAGCATTATTAGACACTGAGGGATTTGTACCGGATGCAGGGATTTGTGTTTTCCTGCGATGGCGATTCACCCTGGCTTCACCAGATTTACCCTTAGAACTGACAGAGGCCTGTGATGGCAGATTAGACAAATTCCTGTAACTTCCCTCAGGGCCATCTGCACGTTCTTTCGTTTGCATTAATCCTTGTCTGGGGTAGGATAAACCTATGAAGCAAGGATAAAGCAATACATTTTGGCCGGCTTTACGAGCAGTTAGAAAAGTAGTGTGTTATAGTGTACCCAGTCAAATGGGGGAGGGGTTGGGAAGAGCAAGGTCTGGTTAGAGCAGCTCCTCTTTTCATAACATGTACAGTAGTTCTTCAGTCATTCGTGAAGTTTACAGTTACTACAGTTGGGAGGAGTTATCGGTTAGTATTTGTTTTGCTTTCGTTTTACAGGCTGAAAAGGTATTTCCAAGAGGTTTTGGGCAATGGTAGTTTTCATTCAAGAACAACTACATGCTGAAACATTGCATGTTTTCCATAGCACAAACACAAGCAGAGTATGAGGGTTGAGTAATTCTAATGAATGTGGTTAAGTTGCTTGATATCAATGGTATGACATTAAGGGAAATCATCCCCCGTACCCCCCCCCCCCCCCAATTAAGTTATGGCATCTTCCACAATATTTTATAAAATTTTAATAAGATGCTATCCATAATACAGCTTTCATAATTTATTCCATTTTTAATACATTTTCCCCTTGATTGGGAGGGGTTGGACTTTGATCTCCAGTATGCCTGTGTGGTGGAGAGGGAATGGTTGATACTAGTTGGTGGAGAAGGAATGGTTAAAGCAACTGCCCATATAGTTTGTTACAGTAGTTCAAGAGAAAGACCCACAACACTAAAAGTACAGCATTTGTAGGCACCTGCTTATGCTATATGATTCTTGTTTCCCTCCAACACAGTCATGCGTTTACCCATTCTGTTGCAGCTCTTGTAAATTGTATTTAATGAGTGTTTGAATGATACAGTAGTTGATACTCACATCATCCCATAAGGAACCAAGTCAAAAGGGAGGATGCTGAAGAGGCTGTAGCATGCCGCAGCCAGGCTGCATTTATAGGACAACATATTCTGTGCACTGTGCAGTTTCACACAATAGACACTATAGTTTCAAGACAATTGATCACTGTTGGTATGCCAAGATCGGATCTCTATTTGTTTTTTTTGATTCAGGAGGGGATTTTGTAGAGCTGCTTATTTCAGCTTTTTTGGACACTATGACTATCACTGTACAGTATTAAAGTCATTTGTTTCACTACCTGTAGTCAATTTTCTTATCTGTTCAAGAGACACTGGTAAATGTTTTAATTTTCCAATTTGCTTTATATATGATCTATGATAATCACAAAAGGTCTCTGTACTGCAAACTGTTGACAATCCTACTGTTCATTCACCAACTACAGTACTGATTTCGCTTAACTCCCGTTGAAAAAAAATCAACGATCGATAACAAAAGTTAAAAATCGATAAAAAAAGTTGAAAATCGGTTAATTTCGTTGACAAGATTTAGACTACTGCGGGCACGGTTGTCAACGAAGTTTCAACGAAATTTCCACGAAAGTTATCGCGATCAAAAACCGCAAAGGCAATTCTAGACATATCAAGGTTGTGACTTGCGTAGAATCCTTAGTCTAACTACAGCCGTTTTCAGACTCTACCAGAAGTTGCCGAGGAATATTACAAACGTTGCAAAAGTGTGATTGTATATAAGACGGAGTAAGTTCTGTACTAGGTGTTTGAAAAATGATTTGGCTAGGATAATAAAAACTAGTCTTGGTCGATCGTAACAAGCACATTCTATGACTCTTAAGTTATAGGCTAGTATTAAACTAGGATAAGTTTAAGTTAACTCACCAAGGAACGCAGTGTCAGAAAAAACAAGAAAAAAATATCAACAATGAAACAGCCGTAGCTGGATATCAAAGAGATCTTTATTCCCAATAAATTCCTGTTACTTGACGTACTACAGTACCGTTTACTACAGAACCGCACTCACTTTCAAACTTTTCTGAGAGCGCATTCCGTCCAAAAAATCTCCCCGACTTCAATGCACGCAAAAAAAAAAAAAAAAAAACTGTTATTTTCCCCCTAACCCGTTACTGTAAGTTGCGCGCGAAAGCAGATGGACTGCCCTGGTAAGGTCGCAGCCTGGGTCTGGGCCACCTGTAGTATGCTGCTTACATGTGCATTCCCTACCCTGGATATCCCCACCACCAAACTTTTTTGAAAGGCTTAGTCCAATCATAAACTTGGCTTTGTCAAATTCACGCCTACCTTATGTTAATTAGCATAGTATTTATATTCGTGGGGGGTTTAGCACTGCAGAACCTTCATGGCTGGCTGCCTCTAGAAGCAAACATTATTTTACCCCTACTGTTCGTAATGGAATGGATGTTATCTGTTACTTAGTTAATTGAAAACCAAATATCATTCATATATATATAAGTAGAACAATCCAGCAGGGATAGAAAGTTTATCTTGAATGAACCAATCAAAAGTCGTGCTATTAATAAAACTTGAAAACACCTGGCCAGCAAGAGAGTTGCAAACAATTGTTTCCATGACTACTAAGAAAATAAAGCAGTGACTTGGGGGCCCACGTTGGGTAGATTTCTGTGGAAAATGAATATATTTTCATTGCTTATTTGAGTATTGTATATTGGGAAGAGCTGATCAAACATTACTGGGGAGGGCTTTCAACTGGCCTGACGGCTTTCAACTGGCCTGACGGCATGTATAAGTTTATTTTAATGAGTAGGGGGAGTTTTTATGAGTCTCCCGGTATGCGTCACATGAGAAGTAAATGTTTTGTTTTTCGGTTTTATCATCGTTTTTCAAGTGGAACAACTCATAAAATCATGTCAAATGAAAATAACATATATCTGAATATCCTTCCTTAGTTTTACTAATCAGGAATGCTTGATAAGGCATGCAATGCATCGTTCGAAAATGTAATTTTAAAGTAGAATTGAAAATGAACGACATAAAACAATATCTGTGAAGCGTGTGGAGCACAACTTTGAATATTCGTTGTGAAAGAAAACATAATGAACGATGTTTACTGCGTAAATAAATTTCGCGGAACTGGTACAGTGAAATTACGTACTGCAGCTTACGTCAGAGAAGCTCGTAAATGACACAGGTGGATAGAGCGCATCAAAATTCGGTTTAGGAAATCCCTGCACAGCCGACAAAAGTCGATGTCTCCTTCCGTTTTCGAGTTATAAGCGATTTTGTGTTTTTGCGATATGGTTTTCAGTATATTTTCATTGAATAAGGGCGTTTTGTTGTGTGTGTTTAAATAAGGGTGTGACCTATCAGATATTTCGCTAACCGTTTTCACCGTATCGCCTGCCGGTCGGTTAAACGTTTATACGCCGTTTCCCGATCGCGGCTTTTTCGACGCACCGTTACTGGACTTTTAATGAAAATAGGACGTTATGAGTACAATAATTAAGGTTTTCTTTTCCAGCAGGTAGCAATTCAGGCAGCAAGACAACGATCAATGTATGTTAATTACTAATTAGGCCCAATAATATTGCGAACCTTTCGTGTAATAATAATTGCCTAACACACATGATCAGTATTCGTGGTCTTCAGAAGTTCAGATCACTGAATTTATATAACTCGGCCTTCGGCAACGTCGTAACTTTTGAAGAAAAAAAAACAATATATTTGTCTATCAATCACAAGATTTTAAACAAAAACTCGCATAAATTAGCAAACTTAAACACCTTTCCTACTTACTCATTAAAAGTCATGTTAAGAAAACAAATTACGCACGCACGTGTTGTGCGATGGGTTGTAAAAATCAAGCTGAAACTGGTTCGAGCAGCCTCCGATTTCATTTTCTTTCTCTTGTGTCACATACATGATACAGTACCTTACATTTGATACAAAAGTTACTTCAAACAACAGCTTCCCAAAATTTGTGTCGCAATAGGTTAAGATTTAACCACGCTGCGCAGTACCATTCATAATTTGCATATTACACTCGGCGTCCAGATGGCGGGAGAATATAACATCATGTTCAATGTGTTGTGTCGTTCCCATGGTACGATGAACTTGGGCAAGTTGCCAAGTTCGAATGTCAATGACCTACTTATGTTCTGTGACCAATGTCAGTGGGAATTATGTGTGTAAAAACTCGGGTTTTTCCATTTGTTATATATATAGAAGTTTTTCCGTAAGCGGAGCGAATTTTAGGGCGGCTCGTTGATTGTGAGGAAGCACTTATCTAAGCATCAATATTTGTGAAAAAATATCGTAAGTTTTTCATTTTCATTCATTTTCTTTTATGTTTGCCGCAATCGCGCCCGCAATGCATGCACATCATAATATCATGTGTGAAAAAATGGCTGTACACGTGCGGACCTGAGAGAGCAAACTGGCCTTGTGTTGTTAATGTTATGACGGTACTTTCTAGAACGGCCATTTGCGTCTTTGGGGGTCAACATATTTTCACACGGGGTTTTCACCATGCCATTGATCGATGTACACGGGTGATATGTCGCAAATATAAACTGAGAAAACGAATTGACGACACTATCATCATGAGCTCATGACTATTGGCCTACTACTTTAGTTATATTAAACACATTATTCATGCCTAAAACATCGTTTTTCTGTTTTTATACTGTAGATAGTTTGCAGTACGTTACTAAGTTCTTTACATATTTTAAAATAATTTTCATGTTTAAAAGTAAACAAAATAGAAAAAATAAAAAGAGAAAACGCCTTTTTGAAAAATGGAAGCGTCCTCGCAGAATGGGCGGGGCATCTTTATTTTGCTTCAAGTTACATGTTTTCGCTCAGAAACAAAGTTTCATACTCCAACTCTAATAAAAAACCAAATTTACATCTCTAAAAAATAACTATTTTTCGTAATCTGCAAGTAAACCAAGTTTATATGTCCATTCATTGTTATTTAAATGGTTAAACAGCACTCTAATTTATCTGGAAGGGTGCCTCGTGGTACATAGCTTTGACTGCATTCTCTCTTACGTCCTGGCGAAGTTAAGACTTATGTCACTGTGTTTGGGGTTCACAGTTAGAAAACGTCCCCCGTCAGTTTCACTACATGTTTCTTTGAGTGTCACTACTCATGCAAGTACAGGAATGCTCTTGAGAAAATTCCTGCCTTCAAACGACTGTTCCAAAGTCTAATCAATACTAATAAACGAAGTTGCTCGTTTTCCGACGTTTCGCGTAACCACACATTGACCTTCTATTTCGTTTAAAAAAGAATTTCAACGTATCGTTGAAAATTCCACGAAGGAAATGACTGAAATAACCAATCGTTAAAATTCGGGGAATTTCGATAAAAATCGGGGAATTTCGATGACAAAACGTGGAAATTCGGTTATTTTCCTTTTAACGAATTTTAACGGGAGTTAAGCGAAATCAGTACTGTATCCACTCATAAAGTCACTTGGTGAAGAAATTTAGGATTTCATACTGCTTTCCCGATATCTCGGAAGTCTCTAGATGTTACATACAGTACTGTTCCGGGATTATCCACAAAATTGTAAAAAGGCCCTGTATAATTTCAATTATACATGTTTGTTTGGCCTTCAATTCATACAGACAGCTTTTACCTTAGAAAATTTAAGCATCATGTTGCACTGTTGCAGTGATGAATAATTAAGCCTTCGGTTACCTTCTTTATTTTTTGTATTTGGAAACACATCTACATTTTACCATAGCAACTTGTGGCTCCTTTCCAATATTTACAGTCTGATACTTGAGAGATATAATTACATAGATGTTAGGACTCTCACTGGAATGGCTGTGTATGGAGGCGACTGAAAATGGACGCCAGTGAACTCAGGTGCAACACAGTTCATCAGTAGGGTCTTTCATAATGTAAGGTATAACATTCTAGATTAACATGTCCATTGCAAAATTGATAATTGACTAACTAGAGGCAGCCTACAGATAGATACAGGCTTATCATACCTAGACTGGATTATCCTGTTTATGCTTGGCTTCATGGTGGCCACGGATTCCTGTGCTGGCAAAGCCTCGGTCACAAAATCTACACTTGTAAGGTTTGGCCCCTGTATGGAAATTTTCATGGGTTTTTTTTTCACCTGCACTTACAAACGTCTTTGGACAAAACTGACATTTAAAGGGTCTCTCTCCAGTGTGCCGGCGCTCGTGGACTTTTAAGTTACTCTTGAGACTGAACGGCCGATCACAAAATTGGCACAAAAAGAAAGTCTTAGTTCTTCCCGCAGCATTATTAGACACTGAGGGATTTCTACCAGATGCAGGGATTTGTGTTTGCCTGCGACGACGTTTCAACGTGGCTTCACCAGATTTACCTTTAGAACTGACAGAGGCCTGTGATGGCAGATTATCAAAATTTCTGTAGCTTCCCCCAGGTCCATCTGTGAGTTCTGTCGTTTGCAATATTCCTTGTCTGGGGTAGGATAAACCTATGAAGCAAGGATAAAGCAATACATTGGGGCCAACTATACAAGCAATTAAAGATAAGCGTACAGGTACGTACAGTAGTAACTTTCGTAGTATATTGAGGGTAGCGGAGAGGGGTGGGAAGCACAAGGCCAATGGGAATGTACAGTATGTACAGGAACGCCTCTTCAAAACATGTTTGTAACCTCCGGTCATAATCGACTGACTGAGGGCTTTTTTCTATCCTTTCCCCTCTCCCCCACCCCCCCAAGTGGTGAGAGCAGCATTGTTTTTTTCAGTAAGACTGCAATACTTGCATGTTATCCACTACACAAACACATCAAACTGAGTTTGTTCTTGGCACACTTCTGTAATGAATGTTAAACTGTTGAAAGGGAATTAGAAAATGAAATTTGGAGAAA
This sequence comes from Apostichopus japonicus, assembly GCF_037975245.1. NCBI lineage: Eukaryota > Metazoa > Echinodermata > Holothuroidea > Aspidochirotida > Stichopodidae > Apostichopus > Apostichopus japonicus. Next base: position 3,432,724 of record NC_092571.1, read on the forward strand.
TTGATGTTATGATCATGGCAAATTTCGATACTTGATAAAATTTAGAGAAATCTATAAATTTTGCTTTTATACATACTTCTATAAACTTTTGATGAAATTGTCTCTTTTGACAGGAGAAGGAGAAACGTGGGGGGTGGGGTTGGAGGGGATAGTTGCCCTTCCGAAGGAACTCATCTAGTCTAGATATGACCATTGTTCAAGTGCAGTATATATTCGTTGTATATTTCAAAACAAAACTGATCAGGATTACTCAGCTTTTCTGTTTACAAGTCAATAATTCTCCAAACAAAAACTTTTGTACTGAATGGCATAAAAGTTTAAAACTTATAATTATTTTAAAAATCCATAATGAAAGTAACTTTTGCTGTGGACTTCAAAATGGGGAATCTTTCTGTTTCTACCCAACAACGAAACTCATTAGATGCATGATAAGTTTCACTAGTCAGGTTTCATTTGCAAAGGTTGAAGAAAATGTAAATGTTCTTGAAGACTTCCAATTTTACTGTAATGCATGTGGTCAACACTGATATATATGACACACTGTATGTAAACCAAGACCTTCCTCATATACATCATTGATCACTATGATGCAATTGATGACAAACTCTACATGGTGTGCCTTGATTACTGTAGCTACACTCCAATCTTGTTTTGAAAAATACTAGCTAGGTGTAGTCAAGTTACAGAAATTGGCAAATAATTGAAAATTTGCAAACAGCAGATTTCAAACTTACAGTAGCAAATTAATATTCAAAGACTTAGACATACAGTAAATCGAGAAATAAAGGTAACAGCTCACACAGAGACACACACACAATATACTGACAGACTGACTGACTGAGGCAAGTTTAAAGGTCATCAGTATTGCCCTCACATATGCTAGAATGTCAAGTAATGGTCACCCATGTTCAAATTTTAAACAAGGATATTACCGTCTCTCTAAATGAACTTACCCATCACACCAACAAATAATATTTAATCATCTATATTGATTCTCATTAATTACTTAGAGTGCAATTTAGGCGATCAATGATATATTGATATTACCCATCATACTGACATATAATATTTAATCATCTATATTGGCACGCATCAATTACTTAAAGAGTAATTTAGGCGATCAAAGACTCTGGCAAAGTAACTTTTGTAAACTTCTAAAGTTCTAGCAAAATTTGGGGCCAATACTCATGAGTGATGACATTAAAAATAAAAGATGTCAGGAAACCACCTACTATACAACATTTGCAACTTTCTTTGCTGGTAAACCTTCCATTCAACCACAGTAACGTTGTATGTATGAAAGTAACTCACTATACGGTAAGCAAAAGTTGTTCAGCTGTAGCAAATTTGTGCACCTCCGATCAGAAATTATTGACAGATGCAGGTGTACGGTACACACAGACAGGGAACTCTTAAACAAAGAATCTTAAGCAAAGATGTGGTGTTGGAGTGGTGTGGTGTTGGTGTGGTTGGAGTGGTGTTAGATTGGACAATATTGTGGTTTGACTGTCGCACATCCTTTATACGGACCTCCATTCATGTCAGTTCAGAAAACACTTTCGTAGCCAACTTACTAGACATACGCAACAGGTATAGGTTAATGTACCATACAGTACCTACATGCCAAGAGGTCAAACTACAACTTCAAACATTAGTTGCAAACCATTCAATGTCCATTTAAGGTTCTATTAAGCAACGTACGGCCTAATCCCAGATGAGATGTCCTGCTGCTGTTATGATGACGTACACTTTTACTGACGCATTGAACTAAGTACAGTATATCATATTGTATATATCTACTCCCCCCTCCTATTTGAAAGTTTTTCAGGGAGGGAGCAAGGAGCACATGTGTACCCAGTTTTTGTTTTCTGCATAATTAGTTTTCTGCACTCCTAATTAACTACTTAATCCATTAATTATGTATTTCCGGCACATCCCTACGCTGATTGTTCGCGTTTATGTTTTGTTTCATGATGACCCCGGTTCCCGGTGCTGGCAAAACACATATCACAATATCTACACTTGTAAGGCCTAGCCCCAGTATGGAGGTTTTCGTGAGCTTTTCTCTCGCCTCCACTGATAAACCCCTTCGAACAAAACTGACATTTAAAGGGTCTCTCTCCGGTGTGTCTACGCTCGTGGGTTTGGCAGTTACTTCTGAGGCTAAAGGGATGATCACAAAACCGGCACAAAAAGAAGGTTTTAGTTCTCCCCGCAGGAGTGTCAGAAACTGCAGAATTTGTCTGGGATGTGAGACTTTGATTTTTCTTACGACGCTTCGACACGTCTCCACCCAATTTACGGTTAGCTTTGACAGAGGCCCTCGATGGCTGACTAGACAAATTCCTGTTACTTCCTTCAGAGCCATCTGCTAGTTCTGTAGTTTGCAGAATTCCTTGACTGGGGTAGAATAAACCTATGAAGCAAGGATAAAAGTGGCCCGCTTTTATAAGCAATCAAGACGTTATGTAACTGTTAGAAAAGCAGTTTTAAGTCTCACCAAAGAATCCGCAGGTTTTTTTTTCTTTTTTTGAAAAGATGAAACTGAGGATATATATTCCCTTCATAGCCACATAAAATTCAGACAAATTGTTAGTGAGGTTTATTGCATGTTTATATTGATGTATTACTGCTGTTCCTCCACCCAAGACTTCAAGTTGTACACCTTAATATCACTCTGACCAAGTTAGATCATATTAGTAACATATCTGAAAAGCCAACAGTCCAATCCAAACCTTCTAAGTGCATACAGTACCAAATTGCATGGATATCTTCTGAAACTGCTTTTTGAATGTGATTTATACAGCAGTTAAATGTCTGGGAAGAGGAATGAGAGGACGGGTTGGGGAGGGGTATATTTTTACAGTCAAAATGGTATCATTTAGTGACATGCCACTTAACATTTATTCATTAGTTGCAAAATCTTGAAGGGAATCCCCCTTTGACTAGCTGTAAACTCACTTTGAGAAATACAAGTAACATTCAGCATACTTGGTGAAACTGCAGGCACAGTGCGAAAACCAGTTAATTCATAACTGGTCTTGTTCAATGCAGAAGCCTTATAAAGATAACATGAACAACTTGACTACCTGCTTCCCTTCACCTCTAAACATCTTCATTGTAAAGAATATACATGAACATTCTGCCTTTTCCTCAACTTGACAAATCATTTGAAAAACTCTGCAGCATAAATCAAGAGGTTGATTGTTCTTGCTTATGTTTCTTTTCATGATGGCATTTGTTTCCGGTGTTAGCAAATCTTTTCTCGCAAAATCGACACTTGAAAGGTTTGGCCCCCGTGTGAAAATTCTCATGGGCCTGCCTTTCACTTTCTCTGACAAACAGCTTCGGACAAAACTGACACTTAAAGGGTCTCTCTCCAGTGTGCCTGCGCTCGTGGATTTTACAGTTGCTTCTGAGGCTAAAGGGCCGATCACAGAATTGGCACAGAAAGAAAGTCTTAGTTCTTCCTGCAGCATTATTAGACGCTGAGGAATTTGTACCGGACGTAGGGCTTTGCCATCTCTCGCGTCGTCGTCGGTTCGACTTGCCTTCGCTCAATTTTTTCCTAGATTTGACTGAGGCACTTGATGGCAGATTAGCAAAATCCCTGTAGCTTCCCTCGGGGCCACCTCTAAGTTCTGCTGTTTGCAATATTCCTTGTCTGGGGTAGGATAAACCTATGAAGCAAGGATAAAGCAATACATTGTGGCCATCTTTAACCAGCAATTAGAAAAGCAGGTGTGTAGAATAACAGTAATGTTGCTTCACTTGATGTACAACTTAGGCTATTGGGAGCTTCATTAGTTGCTTTACACTTCTCTTCACACAGAGCATGGAACTTGTAATGCACACAATTACCTTCAGTCAATAACTGACTACGATATTAAAATCAAAGTTAAGACACCCTGTCGAATAAGGAAACCTATACTGTACAGCAGTTGCAAACTTCCTACCAGCGGGGCTGAATCAATATCAAAAGAAAAATAAAGATCAAATCAGCTGACCAACTATTGTTTGATACTGCACGACATAAACGACTATGCCCTATGCAGCCTCACTGTAGCCCCATCAGCGTCCTAAGTTTGCCCCAAATTATTTTATTTCATTTTATTTATACATGGTTATAAACATATTATTGCTGTTTTAAAAAATCACTGCAAAGACTTGCCAGAAATCATGCAGTGTACGGTAAAAGTAACCTTCCAACAAGAGAACTTCAGTGTCATGGACAGGATTTGGCTATTAAATTTCTGTTCAACTGTCTAATTCAATAGTGCTATACGTGCAGCCATGTACAGTATTATTGGGGCTTGAACTGTCACACCGAAATAAAAATTAATTTGAACAGAAATGCTTTAATTTTCAATAACTTCCTGTACATGCCAATAAACATCATGTTAATGGATATTGAACTTGTTCAAGAAGTCTCTCTTAAAAATCATTTTTTTTCAAAAAGAATGCAGAAATAATGTTCATAAAGAATGGAGGAGTGGGAGGCTGTTGGCAAAAGAGGAGACCTGTATCGTAGTGGTACCATACATGAGGATGCATTGGTGATGTCCCCTATGAGTGATGTCAGGCCTAAACCTCAATAATCAAGTTTAACCATTGTATATTATAAGGGTAGTCAAATTTACTGAAGTTCATCATTTCTCAACTGAACATCATTAAGGTTAAATCCCTTTTAACTGAAAAGCTGATACCCTCCCCTTGATCCCGTCCCCCCACCCCCCCCCCCCCGATTGGACAGGTGATACACCAATCTGCATAATTGTCTGGTGAATGTGTTATACTGTGTATACTAGTTCAGGGAAAAGTTTCTTCTTTTGGTTGTCCTTCAACCACTGAATCTTACATTTTAGTTTTGCAAACAGCACATTTGGTCTTCCCAAAAAATGTACCAAAACAATTAACGAATGACCAATATGTCTAACGTACAGTAGGAGAGATGTGTCTATTAGGAAAACAGAGCATCAGCTTTAGGCCAGCTAATTTCCCCTTTTAATGGATCTTAGCCCTGCCAGTACTTTAGTTGTATATCAGTATCTCCAATGTGATGGAGGTTGATACAAATTAATCATATGTGGGGTGGTATTTAAAAGATGCAATGCAAATTTGAATTGCAACGAAACAATCATTCGCCCGTCCTCAAGACCACCTCCAAAGTTGATTTTACGCGCGTCCCAAGAGAAGTTTGGCCGCCTTGGTTAAAACCCACAACCATTAAAATATTGCCCTGCCTTCCAAGGCAAATTTTACAACAATACAGTTTGTTGGTTAGCTTGCATTCTAAAGGTTGACATCACAAAGGAAGAGAACAATAACATTCTTTGAAGTTACTAAGCTATATTAACACCAGTACAAAAAATCGTTTGGGCTAAAAATTACTTGTTAAATGGAATAATTATTACTACGAAGGTTTAAAAGGTAACACTGCTGACCACATAAAGATATGCTTTTTTTCATTTCATTACACACATCTTGCAAAAGCAGTCACATGCTAACTACTGCACTGTCAAAATCTGTTTGTCCTACCTCCTGTGTGTTACTTTCCTTTCACAAATATTTATTTTAAAGCCTCTTTTTGCCTTTCAATGCCAACCATTTGGCACTGATTTCAAGTGGTAAATATTTGATACTATGTACTTGCGATCTGTTACAATGCAGTTCATGATCTTGCCTAGATGAAAGTTCAAGATTATGTAATGAAAAAAGCCAAATTCTCCCCAAAATTTACTTTTCGTACTTGGTAAAATATGCCATCTGGGTGATAATATTTAGTTGATCAACTTAACTGAGAAATACTCAGGTTTGGAAAAGGTTGCCAAAAATTGGTGAGAAATTTAAAAAAGAGCTTCCCAAACACACACTGGAAAGAAAATGTTTACAGAAATATCCCAGATTGCTAGGTTGAAGTTTCACGTTTATGTTTCTTTTCATGATGGCATCTGTTTCCGGTACTAGCAAAACCCTTTTCACAGTATCTACACTTGAAAGGCTTAGCCCCGCTATGAAGATTCTCATGAGCTTTTCTTTCACTTCCACTGACAAACAGCTTTGGACATGTACGACATTTGAAGGGTCTCTCTCCAGTGTGCCTGCGCTCGTGGACTTTACAGTTACTCCTGAGGTTGAAGGGGCGGTCGCAGAAACGGCACAAAAAGAAGGTCTTAGTTCTTCCAGAAGGATTACTAGACTCAGAGAGATTCGCTTGCGATGTACAAATTTGCATATTCTTGCGAGTATTCGACTTGTCAACACCCGACTTATTCCTAGATTTGACAGAGGCCCTTGATGGTGGATTACCAACATTCCTGTAACTTCCCTCAGGGCCTTCTGTATAAACTGCTGATTGTAATATTCCTTGACTGGGGTAGAATAAACCTATGAAGCAAGGATAAAAGTACTAGATTGTACACAGCTTTACTGATAACTTGAACAAAAATATCTTATTGTGCTTTATGCTGAAATGTTACAAGTGGGCACCACAAGTATACAGTATGTTGAATGGACTTATTATTGGTAGTGGGTTTGGTACAATATGCCGACCACATGCAAACAGCTACTTATAACAGAAATTAAATCTTTCCTGCCCTTTCACTTTAATACAACAACAAAAACAGAATTTTTCTTTGGAAACGGGTGATTGTTCTACATAAATATAAAAAAACAAAACAAAACTTGGGTAAATTACATTTATTTTGGTTTTCTCTGAATGCAACTGTCCTACTCCCTCCAGCCTGTAGAGTATGAAGGAATAATTACTGTTCATGATATCCAACTCTTAATGGCAGCATAAACTGATCCACTTGAACGTCAACATACTGCACTGTGTACCTTTTGAGGGTACCTTAACTAGAGAACTCTTAGCCGACACTACAAAACGTTACATATTTATATCATCTCATCAAAAAGAATGTTTTCAAGAATTCCTGCAAAGACTGCTTTATACGTCAGTTAATTTACTACTGCTAGACGGCATCTCACAAAGAGTCTTCAAGAGGCTTAGAGTTGTTTATAAACAATGAATGGGTGAGATGTTTGAGTATAATATACTGTATTCTACACAATATATTTAAAACAAAAGGAAAATTTCATTTCTTAATTTACTATTTTGGAGGTTTTGAATTGGGAAGATGCAGTGAGGTGGGGAAGTGCTGCGTTGGTTGGAAAGGCATATTTGAAGTGTAATATGTTCATACTAAATGTTGCTATGTTCATTAAATGACATTCAACACTGTAAACATGTAAGCTATTCTCTGTTAGGAAACCACAACATGCAATATTCTAAACCAACCCTCTACTCCCTCTCCCAACACCCCTCCCCCCCCACACACAAACATTCCACCTTAACATTTATTTCGATTTCATAGCCTTAAAATAGTTTGTGAAGAAATTACCCACTACTGACTGTACTCTTGATGGGCACAAGGCAGTGAAGCTACTGTAGGTTGGAGGTGTCTTTCTTATGTTTTCCTTCATGATGACATCTGTGCGAGTAGCTAGCGAAACATTTTTCACAATATCTACATTGGTAAGGCTTAGCCCCAGTGTGAAGATTCTCATGAGCTTTTCTTTCACTTCCTCTGACAAAGGTCTTAGGACAAAACTGGCATTTAAAGGGTCTGTCTCCAGTGTGCCGGCGCTCGTGGACTTTGCAGTTACTCCTGAGACTGAACGGCCGATCACAAAATTGGCACAAAAAGAAAGTCTTAGTTCTTCCGGCAGCATTATTAGGCACTGAGGGATTTGTACCGGTTGCAGGGTTTTGTGTTTTCCTGCGACGATTCAACTTGACTGTACCAGATTTACCCTTAGAATTGACAGAGGTTTGTGATCGCGGATTTGAAATATTCCTGTAACTCCCCTCGGGGCCATCTGTAAGAACGGCTGTTTGCATTAATCCTTGTCTGGGGTACGATAAACCTATGAAGCAAGGATAAAAGCACTTCAAGGTTGTATCCAACTTTACAAGCAATCATAATATAACCGTTAGTCAAGGTGTTAGTTCCCCTCAGGTACCATTTTTCGCTGTTGTGCTTGCAAAAAAATCTCCCCCGGCTTCTTCTAGAAGTACTGAAACTCTTAAATGCAAAGTTCAAATCAAGATGACAAGGAGAATCAAGACGAACCATCATCAATTACAGTATATATACGTATGATACAGATGAAGCAAATTCAACCACTTGGTTTGTCAACAGGGTCTTTGAGACGACCTCCACATCAAACAACTGAGAAACATCTTATTTCAGAAGATACTACCGAAGTTTTGGCGTTCCTTCCTTGGGAGAGGATGACGGCCTGATCCAATCCATCCTGTACAAGACATCATTTATCTACTTGAGGGTGAATTCTTCATACTGTACCTTACAATCACTGTTTTAAGTGCAAGACGACCTTTCCAAATGACGAACCTAAGAATGTTCATCAATTTATCATGACCATGAACTTCTTTATTATGAACAAACTGTTTAAAGCAGCATTTTGCGTCCTTGGCTATGATTTTTTTCAACCTCACTGACTCCCCTATGCCATAACCACATACATAACTAGCTTATCTATTTATATTTTACTTCAAATGGTGGCATAAAAGTCAAAAAAATTGCAACTTTCAACTTTGTTGTTCTCCAAGATATTTTCTGTTGGGAACCCAATAAACCTCGCCCATAATATGAATATTTAAACACTACGAACGTCATTGACAGATACGTAATATAACACCACGCTTGATTTGTGTACAGTCTATATTGCAGTTCTACCAGTGAGTTGCATAACAACTCCCTGGTTGTACCAACGCAAAGTCTTGAATCTATTTTTAGCAATGGCTCATAACTAAACCTGCATCTCTTATTGGTTGAATTCAAACTAGTGGGTTTGGGAACTGAATGTGATTAATTTTGTAAGTGGAATACTCGCCAATTAACGTTTTTGGCAGGGAAAAAGTTGGCTAATATCTTAATTTGCTGTTTTGTGATTTGATGTATGTAAAAAACTGGATGGACATGTCAAAAAAGTAGAAAACGGCGACCAAACGCAAAATGCTCATGAATAAACATACTATTCACTGATTGGTGGAATTCAAACTAGTGGATTTGGAGATATGAAAACTTTGTCGAGGACACTTTTACTCGTTATCGACATAAATCGTTAATTTCTCTCTAATTAACGCTCTTGGCAGGGTGAAACTTGGATGGTATCTTAGTTTGCTGTTTTATGATTGATACATGTAAAAAAATTGATGCACATGTTAAAAAGATGGAAAAAAGCGACCCAACGCAAAATGCTGCTTTAATTCTTCCATAAAAATAGGGTGGGGCAAAAACTAAATAAAATAGATTAACCGTATTGCAGATCATTAATTGTTTCACACTCATCCTATACAATGCACTATTGTTCTATTTTCACCTCACCATAGTAACGACAAAATGTACAGTAGCTGGATGATACATCCAGGATCCACTCTTCATACTTGATAAAAAATAAAGAAATACCAATGATATTGCTTTTTAAGGCACAGATTCTTAACAGAGTTCCAAGCAAAATTAAGGTTGATCATACTTTATATTTCACATCTCCCTGGTTGATAAAATACTTACTGCATTTCTGTTTACTGTGGAGGAAGGATACATGTGTATGTGGGGTGGGGGGAAGAAGTCATCCATAAAGCAAATCACTCCTTATTGGAGTATGACCATTTAGTATTCATGCTTTAAACTGGCTCAAATCTCAAGATGAAATGTTATCAAACAACATTCAAAACTAGTCTTGCTCAATGTTGTAAACCTGTTGAGGCTATAAACTTGGTGATGCATAATTTATGTGACACTTAACTCCTGTCTTTGCTAATTTCTGCAAATTGCACCTCAACACATTTGTCCTGCACATTGCACCTCAACACATTTGTCCTGCACATTGCACATCAACACATTTGTCCTGCACATTGCACCTCAACACATTTGTCCTGCACATTACACCTAAACACATTTGTCCTGCACATTACACCTCAACACATTTGTCCTGCACATTGCACCTCAACACATTTGTCCTGCACATAACACCTCAACACATTTGTCCTGCACATTGCACCTCAACACATTTGTCCTGCGCATTGCACCTCAACACATTTTGTCCTGCACATTGCACCTCAACACATTTGTCCTGCACATTGCACCTCAACACATTTGTCCTGCACATTGCACCTCAACACATTTGTCCTGCACATTGCACAATGTATGAAAGTGAGTTGGTAGCTAAAGACATACGCTTTGTTCCCATTCTTGACTTATGATAATATTCGTACACTAATAAAATGAGGCCTTTTTGGTGACCTCCTCTGACGAACCCTCTCCACTCCTTCCAAACCAGTTTCTATATCCCATAATTTTAAGTGCAACGAAACCAAATAGTGAAATAGCAAATCAGGATGAACCTCTCAAAAGGTCACCAGAGGAGATCTGAGAGTTTCTTGGTCTAGAAATGTTCCCATCATCTCTCTTATCTTGATACATAGTGGTCGGAGGAAAGAAATCCCTCATGACGAGACAGGCGGTTCACTTTTATGTTTGGCTTCATGCTGACATCGGTGCGAGGAACTTGCAAAACACATGTCACAGAATCTACACTTGTAAGGCTTAGCCCCAGTGTGAAGGTTCTCATGGGCTTTTCTTTCACTTGCACTTACAAACAGCTTTGGACAAAACTGACATTTAAAGGGTCTCTCTCCAGTGTGCCGGCGCTCGTGGACTTTACAGTTACTCCTGAGACTGAACGGCCGATCGCAAAATTGGCACAAAAAGAAAGTCTTAGTTCTTCCGGCAGCATTATTAGGCTGTACTGAGGGATCGGTATCAGATGCAGGGATTTGTGTTCTCTTGCGACGGTTCAACTTGTCTCCACCAAATTTATTCCTAGATTTGACAGAGGCCCTTGACGGTGGATTATCAACATTCCTGTAACTCCCCTCAGGGCCATCTGTAAGGACTGCTGATTGTAATTTTCCTTGACTGGGGTAGAATAAACCTATGAAGCAAGCACAAAAGCACTAGATTGTGGCAGGCTTTACAAGCAATCAACAAATTCTTGCTTAATAAAAATGTATCTGGCTTATTAAAAGCCTCTTGACAGGAGGGAGAATGGGCAAACGGTGAGGGAGAAATTGAAGCATCCCATTAAAGAGTTCCTTGAAACCAGACACATGAAATGAAAACTCTTCTTTTTTTTTTGACAAGTAAATTTGATGATCCCATAGCAACAACAAAGCAGGCCTAAAGACTTGTCACTAGTACTGTGAGTTGGACATTGCAAAGTGCTTCATCTTCACACAAGAGAAACGCATTATCACGCATTGTGTTACGGTTGATCATTCAGTCAAATAAAGTAGTGTTAGGCAATGTATAGTTAGATTTTTATTGATAGTCTCAGCGGCGTACTGTACAATAGTTAACATTTGTGCTACACCAGTACTCGAGGGCTTAGCTAGACTTCTTTTTCTCAGGGGGTCGGTGGGTGAGGGGAGATACACCACTACCAGGACAACCAAATAAGTTTTGGGGGAATGTTCTGATCTTCCAAGGAGATCATCTTTGTCAAGGAGATCTGGCCATCATCCTTTGTCCTACTTCACATACTAGAGATATCTGCAAGTGTTCTTTCCAAAACAGCTACTGAAAGTGTTCAAGGACACACTGGTTACTATATATCAGGGGACTGCCAACAGCTACTGAAAGTGCTACTGCGTTACTATTCAAGAACACACTGGTTTAACACTGGTTACTATATATCAGGGGACTACCAACAGCTACTGAAGGTGTTACTATTTGAGGACACACTGGTTTACCACTGGTTAGTATATCAGGAGGACTGCCAACAGCTACTGAAGGTGTTACTATACAAGGACACACTAGTTTAACACTGGTTACTATATATCAGGGGACTGCCAACAGCTACTGAAGGTGTTACTATACAAGGACACACTAGTTTAACACTGGTTACTATATATCAGGGGACTGCCAACAGCTACTGAAGGTGTTACTATACAAGGACACACTAGTTTAACACTGGTTACTATATATCAGGGGACTGCCAACAGCTACTGAAGGTGTTACTATACAAGGACACACTAGTTTAACACTGGTTACTATATATCAGGGGACTGCCAAAAGCTACTTAAAGTGTTAAGGTGTTAAGTTTCCATTTCTTTTGCACTCCATATTTCATCATTACACTTGATCAAGTCTGCTGTTAAGTATGTATACAAAGATGGTTAAAAGTTCAAACATATCTTTCAAACAGAGTCCAATCATGCTAAGAGCTCTACTTGGGTGGTTGGTTCTACATTGGGTGGGTGGGTGGTTCAACCTTGGGTGGGTGGGTGGTTCTACATTGGGTGGTTGGTTCTTCACCTAAACGTCCTCTACCGTACCAATATGTGATTATTCTTGGTTTGACGCTTCTCCTCCAAGAGTAAAAACAACAACAACACAAATGCCACTCAAATTTCCCACAACACTTGCAGTTTTAATACTACAGTACACATGTACAAGAGACGTTCACAGTCAACCAATGTACCGAGAGAAGACAAGATAAATATTACAAAACATTTAAATTAAATAACGGAATGTTCCTGTCCGTGAATCACACCATTGTTTTCTTTTTATGTGCATTTTGATGTTTCCTGCAGTTACTGCTGTCTGCAAATCGTTTCCCGCATACGGCGCACTCGTAGGGCTTCTCTCCCGTGTGAAATCTTTCGTGTAATCTTTGCTCCCCGCCGGTCGCGAACGCTTTGGGGCAGAACGGACATCTGTAGGGTTTCTCTCCCGTGTGCCTCCGTTCGTGAATACGCCAATTATGTTTCAGACGGAAACGCCTATTGCAAAACTGACACTGGTAGAAACTATCGACCAGCTCCTTGGGTGTTCTCTTTGTCCTAACACAAGCAGCGCTATCATCCCTAACAGTTACTGAAATGGCATTCATCTTTGTTGGAAAACGTCTGGACAGCTGAGATCTGGCCACTGCGACAGGCGAGGTTGTTACATCCGAGGAGACTACTTGTGCGATCATACTGCTGCTTTTGGTCACTGCCCGTGCATTCCCTGTTCCCATGGTTAAGGTTCTTTTTAAGAAACCTACAAAACCAAGGATGAAAGGACTTAAATTTGAAGTAATTTTTCTTTCTTTCTTTCTTTCTGATGGATAATTGTATCACATGCATGCTTTGTGGCTTTTGTCAGGTTTATGACTTTGTCACAGCTCTCTGATCGATGTGTCAACATACACAATAAGGTACTATGCGTTTTTTATTGGTGAAAATATGTAAGTAGACAGTTTCATATTTCTGTCACAGGTTCCCCCCCCCCACCCAAAAAGGCCCCCACCTATGTACAATTCTTAATAAAACAATTGATGATTCAGTAACCAATTTGGTAATTTGGAACACACGCATGGAGATATAAACACTGCCTGCACTTAACATACAGTATGTTATGATGCTAATTTCATTTACAGAAAGTATCTGTTGTTCTGTCATGAATATCTGTTTACTTGGCATAAGATGCTACCAATACAATTGTAGGTTTTCCCAGTTACCAACAAATGCAGTGTCCCATGAAAATGGATCAGAGACATTTCTTGTGAAGAAGGTGCAAATCAGGTGCAAATCTAGTCTTGAATAGTCTTAACAATTACAGAACTCCAGCTCCAATTTGTACGTGCAGGTTACACAGTTACACAGTACTAATGTATACTGTACAGGTGCAGTACTATACTGTACAGTACCTGCACAGTACTGTACCTGCACAGTACTATACTGTACAGGTACAGTATAGTACTGTGCAGGTACAGTATAGTACTGTACTTGTACAGTACTATACTGTACATGTACAGTGCTATACTGTACTGTACCATACTGTACCTGTGCTGTACTGATATACATAGTTTATTCTCTCATAATTACAGCCTCAGGCCAAAGATGGAAACATACAGGGAGTACCATTTTACATACTTCATCACTTTTTGTGCTTCCCAATCAAAAATAATATTGATTATTTTAAACAATTTCATGGCATAGATCAGAGTTGTTAACAACTCCCAGCATATAACCTGGAGTTATTCCTGTGCCCAACTTACTACTAAAATTACAGATCTGTCTTCATTTTTTTTTTCCTTTTTACATTGCTTAGGCATTCCACCCTACTGTATATCACTTGAACAAATCAAAGGAACATGTATTCATATTGTCCATCGCTACAAAATAAATGCACAGACAGTAGACTAGCTTCAACCTAGGGTTTGTATTTCTTACCAAAATTTACTAGATTAATGAGTTTGTCAAGTGGCATTTATCTATTCAATACTTCTTTTAGCACTTTTGCAAAGGCTGTATGTATTACCGACTGACTACACACTTCACAGAGAAGCTACGGAACAACGACCAATCCTGCATGGTTGTAGCACAAATCACCAATAATTAGTCACTTGACATATTTATATGTTCCAATTCACATCAAGGAAAGCAATGCAAGTTTGGAACACAACGACCTACACTGTTTAACAACTGACATATACACACACTAGAACAATTTCTAAAACTTGTAGACAGCTATGATATAATAACAATAATTTATGATAAACATTTTATAAATGTTCAGAACCCTATTGACTTAACAGGACAGTCTTCATGAATATAAATTATTGCTTCAGAGGAAGAAGTGACTTAATTTAAGCTTTAAACAGTGGTTTTAATTTTTAATACACAATCTTACTGCCATATAGAGGATGTTGATACTGTAGGTCTACAACCTTTGACCTTCCAAAAATACAAGTACTTTGATTATACACTTCTTGAGAAAGCATGAACAGACAACACACAGTTACTCATCAAGCAGGATTTAGAGGATGATTCACATTTTCCCATGTGAAATCATTTTTGCAGACAATCGAAAAATTACACATTGTGTCTTCTGTTTTACCTCAATATTTTCTGTATGTGATAGCATAGCAGAACATTATTACCTATTTGTTGGCCATATACAGATTCACAACACAGTCAAAATACAGCCAAGTCTTGCTTGGTAACATCTCCCCTCCCCTTTCCCAATAAAGTTTGCAAGTTTTCATTGAATCCTATCATAACAATAATAATAAATGCAAATTTAAATAGCGCCAATATCCAGAGGAAAACCAATGCTCAGTGGGGCTAGTGCTCAGGGAAGGCAGTCAAAAATACTGTAGATAAGTTTTGAGTCTGTTTTTGGAAATGTTAACGTTGGGTACCGACTTGATGTGATGATGGAAGGAGTTCCAAAGGTCTTAATTGTCCAGTACTATAAATACAATAAAAAAAACCTCTTCTCCTTGTGTTTTAACTTCACTGTCTTTAATGCCTGTGCATGTTTTCATGCTTACGATGGTTGCTCCTATCGGCGAACGCCTTCCCACACACTTGACACACGAATGGTTTTTCGCCCGTGTGCAGTCGCTCGTGCAAAGCTTTGCCACTGTCAGAGGCGAAAGTCTTTTGACAGTACCGACACGTGAAAGGCTTTTCACCCGTGTGCGTCCGCTCGTGTTTGACGCAGTTAGCCTTCCTACCAAACAGACGCCCGCAAAATTGACATTTGAACATCATAACAACACCAGGGTTGGACGGTGGCTTTGCTAACTCTGTTTGACTTTTCTTGCCCCGTTTTGCATTGCTACTATAACCTTTGCTCTCCTGGCGACCACCTTGCTTCCGTCGCAACTGTGACGATGCCCTCTCCCTATTGCCACCAAAGTCCAATTGATCATACATTTGGGTAGAGACATATTCGCCATAGGTCCCACCTTTGGTACTCTCTGCTCCCCCAAACCATTGTGTTCTAGAAATAGAGGAACCTACAACAAAAGGAAGGACAAACGAGTAGTCACTAACAGGAGAGTGAGAGAGAGACCAAATTTTGCTTTCATACTGAGAAGGATTTTTAACGTAAAAACCAGATCAAATCTGTTGAAAATATCGATATTTGAATAAGAGCAGTTTCCACTGGTCTTGCTGCATCCATGCTAAAATTCTCATCACAACTTCCAAGAGAATTCATTTAATTAGTAATTTCAAATAATTGAGTGAACTTAGCAGAGTCTGACCAAACTTGTAGGAGAGTCAATTATGAAGTTCTCTTCAAAGAGGAAGAACAGTACAACTTGTGCAGGCAATCTGGTAGGGTACGGAATCGTTTATCTGTCAATGAAAACCTCTTTCTCAAGTACTATCTATGTTTCATACAATTGGTGGCAAACATTGCAAAGAACAGGTTGGACTTTGTAATTAATACAGTAAGATCATACAATCAAACATCAACTCCCAATGTTGTTTTATAACAAAGGAACAAGTGCAAGGTACTACAGGAATATTGTTAAACTTAAGTTATGCACCCCGACTGTGAAATCCACTGGAAGACAGCTCCAACAGGCAATCACAAGTTTATTGACTTCAGCCCTCAATCTTATATGTAAAGTAGGCATGACTTTGGTACATACAGTATGCAACAAACAGTCTCTTGGTCTTCTGTGTGCACATCATTGTTGGTATTTGTATAAGACACCTTTTGTGCCGGGAATGCAGAGGCTACGAATAAAATCGTTTTGTGATCATGTCGTGGCTTTGTGAGACTGATTGCAAACTTATGTATGTGAAGAATAGCATCAGAGGTTACTGCTTACTGAAAGAGGGTGATATCCATGACAGGGATTATGCCTGAAGCTTCTCAGACAAGTCCAAACAAACCCACGTTCCATGAAGAATGTGACACACTTTCTCTACTACGAAGTCCAAGTCAAATGCAAAATTAACTCAAATTTGCACTTGCTATGTATAAGGAATGAACTCACACATTACATGCAAAAGTATGGGTTTTACATTGTATAGTTCTTAACAATGTATTGAAACAGAAAAGGAACAGAAACTTTTCATCTTGCTACGAACATCTATGATCTTACAGTGGTGCATTATGGGATGCGAGAAACTAACTGCAAAGAATGTTTGCCTCCCCAGAATGCTTTTGATGGGACTGGTGTTGCTCTTACTTGCCTTAAGTATAATCAAAACATTGCTTGATGCTGGTGTACACAAAATGTGGCTTTAAAAGTTTTAATCTCTACAGAAACGGCACAAATGGTATGCAATGACGATGGGGGTTGGGGGGGGGTTGAAATGGGGGAGGAACAGGGATGATGGAGACAGAGAGATAGAAGGTGGCAATTTAACATATTGACACAACACATATTGCGAGGATTAATTTTAAATTTTATTTTACTCTTTTCCATTCTCATGGATGTGGAGGCAACAAGAAATAAACTGTTCAACAAACGAATATATATTTTGTTTTGCCTTGTTTAAAATAAAGAAGAAGGTTCAAGGGTTCAACAATCTGTGAAAAAGGAGGACAACTAATTGGAGGGAACAAACATGCACTATTTAAGAGGCCTCAAATGGCAGGTACTATCACACTTCAACCATGTCCAAGTATCTATGATACAATACCAGCACACCTGTATCAAGTTACCACGCATACTTGTGTGACTAAGAAGAGAATTTCTCCTTAACGTTAAAGATATTTTGAAAGAAAACTAAACATCTCTGCATGAATACCTATTTAACATAGATGCATTCAAGCAGCTCTGTGGTCCATTTCCAAGCTTCAATATGTTGCTCAATTGGAGAGATACAAAACGCCTAACTTTTATTCCTTGGCTTTATTTAGGACTGCACACCGTGTACACACTGTGTACAACACCATGACAAAGTCACCAACTGTTTCTTTTTAAAATTGACTATGTACATATATAATCAGAAATGTTTAATGTGGTTTAAATACTTGCATCCCTCAGACTCAACTTTACAAGTATGTTTGCATCTCTGCAGAAAAGCTTGCTTTTCCAACCTCAAATCATACAGATTAGTTTCTATACAGACACAACCAGTCGTGAGAGATCTGCAACTATCCTATGGAGATACAGTCAAGGAAGCAATGGTCTGATGATACAGTAAAAACAGTAAATCCACCCCATGGAGTAAACTGGTGTAACACTGCTAAGATGGTTAACACAAACACCAGTTGTTGTTTATAATTAGACGAGAACTCCCAGAACACCATTGCAATATTTCATTTGGATGACATGGAATGAAACAGTACTAATGCTGCAGATACGCCACACATCTGTTAGGCAAGGATAAAACAGGTGAAAATCTCCCCAAAGATCCAACAAGCAACTTAGTTAACAAAATGTGTTTCTTATGGTTAACCAACATCACACAAATCATCATCATCATTAAACAACATGAAACCATATTGGCAATTTATGGTTTGACTCAAGATATGGCTGCGATGTTCTGTTAGATTGCTATGAAGTGCTTGCATTCTGTCCCTCTCCCCATCCCCTCTCCTCCCCCATCCCCTCCCCCATACCCCCCCAAGGTGGTACTAAAGCTCACACTGATTCTTATTTACCTAGACTGAGCAGGCTATTTACAGCTTATGTAAAGTGGTGTCATTTAAGTTTTGTTGTATGATTTGAAAAGCGCTGGACTTGACAACACCTGTCCTAACATAAAAACGACGTGCTAAATACATCCATTTTTTTTTTGAAACTGTCCGACTTTCTCATTCTTCAAGACCTGCTGTGACATAGACACGACATGCTTTGTCCATTCCTTGTGCTCATGTGTTATTTGCACAGCGAGCGAGCTTCTGTTGAACGTACAACTGGGATTTTACTAGGGTAACACTTGACATCTTCATACATCACATCTACGTAAAATCCACCACCGCTTTCATCATTGAGAATTCAGTGTGGTCACCAAAGTGATCAAAGACAGTCAAAAAGTCCAAAAGGTTGGCCTATTGCAAAACAGATGCTGCTAACAGAGAGAAGACTTTACCACCGATTTCCACTACAACATCATGTCATCCAACATTATTTCATTTCACTTCTGTTACGTATAATTAATGTGTAAAAGTTAGTTGGCTTGACAATTCGATCCTAGCAGGAGCTTCTTCATAGGCTAAATGATGACAAGAGTCATTAAGCCTCTGAAGAAGATCCTGCTAGGATCGTAACGTCAGGCCAACTTACTTTTACACATTCTAATACACAGGCTCTCCAGTGGATAAGCAGTTTGCGAACAGTTTTATTTTATTTTGACGTATAATTAATGTAAATAAACTCTTTCACTATTAATATGGGCATGAGTGAAGTTTATGGGAATAGTACTCCCAAATTTTCCAGCCGTGTGTAATCAAACCTAGAAATCTGTGAGACTAAAGTGAAATATTCAGAAATGCCTTTGTTAATCCAAGGTTAACCCAGCCAAGAAAAGACATCGCTTTCTGGGCCTAAAGTAAAATTGACCAAAATTCCTTCCCAATGAAATCATCTTTATTATTTCAAATTAATTAAGTGTTGAAGATGTACAGGGTTTGCTGTGATTTATAAATAAATATTTCATTTCCACTGAAGAGTAACTTTTCACAATCCTTCATGTATAGTGAGCTTTTACCATGCATTTTAAAAGAACCGACAAAGACGATTGAGGAAACGAGTGGACTAAAGGGAGGACCTTCCAGGAAACTTTAACTTCACTAAAATATCTTTTTTCTTAGTTTGCATTTTTATGGTTACCACTGTTACAAAACACTTTCATAGTAACATCTATTACATGATCACTGTTGAAGAAGAGCTCGTAAAGGAGTATTGATCGGAAAGCTCCCAAGAGTTTTCTGTTTGCTTGAGAGTTGTTTCCAACAACTCACAGTAATGTTGCTCGTCAGTTTATCATGTATACATGAGGACTAGCTTCTGGCGGGCAAAATGTACCGTCATCTTTGAATTGATATTATTAAAGAAGTCCGGAGTCGAAAAGCGTGTTAGTTAGATTTCAGAATGCTTTTATTTGGAATACTTCATACATAAAATAAAAAATAATAAAAATGCTCAGAAGTAAACGTTGCATAAGATAGACTGTTGAAGCTTCAAACTATTCACATAATGCTAGAAGCAAGACTAATCCAAACACACTCCAATACTAACATACTCAACTCATTGGCAGCACTGAGAAGATAACACTGAAACTATAAAATACTGAAATTCATTTATGGAGACAAGAAATAAGTGTTGTGATGTACGACCAACACATCCAAACTGCTTTGCATTTCTCTTTGGTTTAACTACTCTATAACTTTGGCAATTCTAACAAAAATTATGGCAGAGGAAAAAATTTATTCCATAAGGGGTCCAGTTAGGTGTCATGGAATCACCTCGTAAGAAATAACTCACAATGGATCACAAAATTGTTAACGAGCCCCTAAATGGCATGAGAGAATATAGAGAAAGCAGGGGAAAACAGAGGTCCGCTAGATTTGTTGGTCTTCGGTAACACCACCGAAAATTGCCCAACGTTTATAAAAGGGAAGTCAATTTCAGTATTCTATATTTCAGCACTGGAACAAGCTAAGAGGCCAGAAATCTGAACACAAAACTTTCTTTTTATTTTCTTTGCATTTTATCAATTTTTGAACTTGATTGTCTTGAGTTCACTGTTTAAAATCTCAGGACAGATGTAAACAACTAAAGAACCTGAACTGAAGAAAAGTCAGATTAATCTGAATATTGCCATTAGCAGAAGTAAGCTCAGCAAAAAAACATTTTTTTCTTCTGACTTTCTGATAATTAAGGGACTTTACTAGCACACAGACAATATATTTTCAGACTTCACAATGAGTATGAGTACACCAGTACGGAAGATCATTGGTTCAATACACCTCACAAGATAAAACAAAAATGAACGAAATTGTAATATAACTTGTCACGCCAGTGGGAAACCGTGTTGTAAAGGCCAGTCAAATCGGCATAAAATTGAAAGTTTCGAAATGGGGTGAGCCCCCCCCCACCTCAGGGGTAACAATAACCATCATTCATTATCTTGTGAGGTCTATTGGATTGTTACAAACGGTTTTAAGACAAAAGCCACTTGTTTCATTGGTCACTACCGACATAAAAATGTCTTTATGCAGAATTATAAATATACTGCCGAAGCATCCATGAATTGTCTTGTAACAAAAACCGACAATAGGTGCAAGTGTTGGTGACATCACCAAAATGGTCATGCTAACTCATAAAAGAAAACTATTTCAAAAGTGACGATAACTTTGTAGAAGAGAGTGCTGGCTGATTTTCAAAAAGTGGACATTTACTTAAAACCATTTGCAACGATTATTTGCATAAATTTAAATAAATAAACTGAAAGAAAGAGAGGAACCTACCAGTTGTGGCTGGTGATGTTGCAGGATGTCTGCCTTCACCAGCATGCCTGGACTGTGAATAACTTGTTGACGGTACATTAGCTCCTGGTACTGCGCGACCCTGACTGAATGTCGGGTCAATCCTGGAACTTGGATCTGAAAGAAGGTTGTCCACAACAAGAAGAATTAAAGCTTTTAGTTATAACAACAACAACAATGAAAACTAATAACAACCAGAAAGCCAACAGGGTAAGTGATTTTCCTTCCCTTTTTTTTTTGGATGAAAAAATGTTAATACCAAACATTGGCACAAGATAATTGTGCTCAATAGGTGGATCCATAATACCAAGTTTGAAGCTTATCCTAATGTTCACATTTAGAGTTTTGTGCTAACAAGAATTTTTAATTTCAGAAAACTATAGCATTCTTGAACTCAAGAAGGTGAAAGAAGTTTAATCCAAACTAGTACTTTTGGAGTTTCTGTATTGTGTCAAAGCAGCACGTACTCACAAACAACACGCTGTCACCATTCCATAGATTCCTATAGCATTTGTGCATAGATTCCAAGTTTAAAGTTTATCAAAGAGATTAAATTCCTAAGAAAATTGTTACAAGATCTTCAGTTTCAGACTCTCAATTCCTATTTGACCTCCAGAGAAAACCATAGGGGTTTTTGAACTCAATAAAGGTGGGAAAATTGGAATTACTGAATTTACGAACCAACGCAGCACAAGAAAGACACATACACCATCACCATTGCATATATTCCTTTTGCCTCCATTAATAATAACAATTAAGTATTAACAATAATTCCACTGGTCTGGGAAGGTTTCAA
Organism: Apostichopus japonicus; assembly: GCF_037975245.1. Taxonomy (NCBI): domain Eukaryota; kingdom Metazoa; phylum Echinodermata; class Holothuroidea; order Aspidochirotida; family Stichopodidae; genus Apostichopus; species Apostichopus japonicus. The sequence continues at coordinate 3,454,843 of NC_092571.1, forward strand.
GTACCAATTTACTTGAATGAGTTTTACGATTCTAATGATCTTAAATGTAAAGCAGCACCCAAAAAAAATCCTGTCATCTTTTGAGAATGAAATACTTCTCATAAATCAAAATTCTACACTGTCATGATCAATGCGGTAAGCCAAAGGTTGTCATGAATTTTCAACTTTTCAGTGAGAGATAAGCTGGCAATTAACTTCACAATGCGACTTAGAGTAAAACAGTCAAAGAGGAACTTAAGTGAGCTTTGGTCCCATCAGCCATCGTTAACGCACAACTTACAAAGATTGTTAATGAGTTATAGATATAATACCTGGCAGTTGTTGCTGTTGCTGATGATGTGGTGGACGTTGCTGATGTTGTTGCTGATGATGTTGTGGTTGTTGGTGTTGCTGTTGTGGTTGTTGGTGTTGCTGTTGTGGTTGTTGGTGTTGCTGTTGTTCTGTTCGGGTCGTGTCAGGTGTTTGCATCCAGCCTTCATCGCTCATGTCTGGGTATGGGTATTCTTCTTCTTCTTGAGGCATATTTCCTATCAAAAAAAAGTTAACAAAATTTCAATCATTTTTTTCGTAATGAAAAGGAGGGGACAGAGAATGGTATGAAAATGCCAGAGGATACCTCCCTAGAGACTGCATATTTTACATAGTCTCTCATATGCTCACAGGGATAATTTAGTAGCTCATGGAAAATTCAGATAAATGACCAAAACCTATTCACATAGGCAAATGAGCAGTTTCATTCACTCGACACAAGCAAGGAATAATTCATTCAGTATCACATCTCAGAAACTCTACTGCAAACATGATCAAACTGCTAAACAAACAAATCGAAAACTGTCTCTGTCTTTGCACACACAAAGCCAGTGTTTCCAGTATTTTTAATTTTTTTACTTTTTAATTTTTTTTTAATTTTTTTTTTAATTTTTTAATTTTTTTTTTTTTTTTTTTTTAATTTTTACTTTTTAATTTTTTTTTAAAAGTGATGAAAATTCATTTTCTAAACATTGGCACTGAATTATTCTCTCAAAATCTCCCCCCCCCCCTATTAAGACCACAATACCTTGCATATGGGATGGCCCCTGCATGCTAGTCAGTGCATTATCTATTGAAACTGTTGCTGTTTTGTTCCTCCCCTCCTCTTATCCCATTATTAAGACCACAATACCTTGCATATGGTGGAATGGCCCCTGCATGCTAGTCGGTACATTTGCTATTGAGACCGTTGCTGTTTCGTCCCTTGTCCCCCCCCCCCCAAATCTCCCTATTAAGACCCCAATACCTTGCATATGGGATGGCCCCTGCATGCTAGTCAGTACATTAGCAATTGAGACTGTTGCTGTTTTGTCCCTTGTTCCTCCACTCCCCCTATCCACTCCCCTATCCCTACCCCCCTATTAAGACCACAATACCCTTGCATAAAGCCGGTACATTAACTATTGAGACTGTTGCTGTTTTGTCCCTTGTTCAACCACAATATGAGATGGCCCCTGCATGCTAGTCAGTACATTAGCTATTGAGACTGTAACTGTTTTGTTCCTCCCCTTCCTCCCCTCCCCCCTATGCCCCTATTAAGACCACAATACCTTGCATATGGGATGGCCCCTGCATGCTCGTCGGTACATTAACTATTGAGACGGATGCTGTTTCCTCTTTACCCATCTGGTCCATATCTTCTAAAGCCTCTTCCAGGATAGGAATAACAACAGACTCGGGCTCATTCTTAACAACAATGCTCTCATCCTCTGCAATGAGAAAGAAATGGGTAATAAGCGGCATTCCACAGAGGATAGGCTTAAGTAACACGTAATGCACATTTACAGCAAGCTATCATTACAAATGTTATATAAACACTGCCTGCAAGTTGTCTACCAATCAGTTCATACTGACCAGTGCTATTCCACTGTGAAATGTCCATAAAAATGGCTTTAGGATGAACATCACACATGGTTTTGCAACATTTATGAGACCTAACTAAATATTGTTTCCAAAAACGGAGAGGAAAATTAAGTCTCTGGACCAGATTGCAAATGCTGAATTTGAAGTCTATGAAAACTCACATTCACATTTTAAACATTGCACGTGTATGCGATCAGACTGCTATAAGACACATATCAACTATGTATGTTAACTGATCCAACACATTTAGACAATCTTTAAGTTCTGATGTTAGCCTGTCTGTCATTGTCAGGCATGCAATTGGCTTCTAAAGTAATAAGCTAGACCACCCAGACAGTCAAACTGGAACCTGTCTGTTGAAGTAAGGGTCAAAATGAGATCCTTTTTACACATAAACTGAAAGTGGTGTTGAGCTGTAACCCTCAGTCAGTTAAAGATTTTTTAATGTAAATGAACTAATACCCCTCATTTTTTACCTTGTTGTTCTTCCAGACTTGCATCTTCATCTTGGTGAGCTGGGGGCATCAACTGTGGAGGCAAGCTCTCATTGGGATCTTCATCAACCTGTTGCTCGTCGGGACTCTCAGAGGTGTAGCCAACTAGGTGTACGATACCTTGAAAGCAAACACGAGCAGATACGGATCAGTCGGCATATAGTGAAAGACGCAGGTTGAAGTATGCATAATAACATCTCTCCACAAGTAACAGAAAGGTGATCTATTTTGCTGATTTGATGCATTCAGTTTGACAACACACATATACGTCAGTTTACTTTATTAACGTTTTACAGTTCAAAATATATATGTAATATATCATCAACAACAGCATGCCTACAACTCTTTAATAGCACTGTCAGCACATGTAATTAGACTTGGCCCACTTGCATAAATCTTGGTGTCAAAGATGCTTGTTTGGTACATTGATTGAGGCACCATTTGGTATGAAAAATTAGCATACTGGTCAGTCTAATTTCTCCATTACAACATATTATTACCCCATCAAAAATGTCCATGTTATATATTTTGTTCAAAGCTCCTTAAAGATCAGTGGGAGGACAAATGGAAATCACAAAAGGGGTAAAAGGGGTAGGGTCTGAAGCCAGAGTTCATAATCACAGTAGGGGTCAAAGGGGTAGGGTCTGAAGCCAGAGTTCATAATCACAGTAGGGGTCAAAGGGGTAGGTTCTGAAGCCAGAGTTCATAATCACAGTAGGGGTCAAAGGGGTAGGGTCTGAAGTCAGAGTTCATAATCACAGTAGGGGTAAAAGGGGTAGGGTCTGTAGCCATAGTTCATAATCACAGTAGGGGTAAAAAGGGTAGGGTCTGAAGCCATAGTTCATAATCACAGTAGGGGTAAAAGGGGTAGGGTCTGAAGCCATAGTTCATAATCACAGTAGGGGTAAATGGGATAGGGTCTGAAGCCATAGTTCATAATCACAGTAGGGGTAAAAGCGGGGAGGGTCTGAAGCCATAGTTCATAATCACAGACATGATGAATTTCTTCTTCCTACCTGTTCCCTCGACGCTAAAGGTGACTCGTTCCCTTGGCTGCAGAACAAGATCCAAGTTTTGTTGAGGTGTTGGACCTTTCTCCAGGGTGCAAAGAAGAAATTCACCTCTTGCAGTCTTCAACACTACATGAGATGACAACTCCAGAGTTCCACCTGCAGAAAAAAACAGGGAACCAACTTCAGTATATTCATTCCAGGAATGGGTCAAACCTGAGGGTTGTACCAATCACTTTTAAGCATTCTCTTATAAAGCAAAATTTTCTGAAAAGCTGAAAGAAGCTGAAAGAATGATTTCCTAAACAACTTATATGCAACGTTTACCTTGTGACTTCCTTGGGCGACATTCTAAAGAAGCCATAGAGAGACGTACTTCATCATCTACAAATTCGGTATATTCATACCCCGGCTGTAATGTCATTCCTGTGTCAAAGGAAACCACAAATAGGTCAAGGTTAGTCATGTTTAAGTTTCTTAATTATGTGATAAATGCAGTGTCTTTACTACAGCCCACCCGAACCTGCCTTGGTAGTTAAATTGTACACATTTGTACAATGGAGCAACTATGCATATGCAAAGTAGGCTGAGTATAATTGACACCATAGGACAGAGATTACAACAAGTACTGATATATATATATATATATATACCCACCCCCGGTTCAATAACAGATCACGCAATATGTACAGTATATCAGTGGACTACAGTGGTGTTCCGTCGAGGTTGACACGACCGTCCGGACGCGACGTTTTCAGACGTTTCCAGACACTTTAGGACACTTTAGGACGTTTTCTGACACCTCCGGACGGTCGGACGCTTTTGTACATTTTACTCCAACAATATTCACTTTTAATCCGGACGGAACATGCGGTTTACTGCCTACTTTTTCACACCAGATTAAATCGATCTTCTCAGTTTGTTACAATGGAAGTTACAATGGTGATATGTCCGATTCTGTCCGATAATCCGGACGTTTTTAGCCCGACTCAAAGTAACAAAACAGTAAAGATTACAGAGGCAAGAACCCTTTCATTTCAGAAAAGCGTCATGTGTCCGATAATCCGGACGCTTAAAGCTAAACTATGTTTCTATTCAAAAGCAATTTTAGAGGCAGTTCTATTATCAGCCCGCAAAACGTCTGAAACCGTGCGATAATCCGGACGGAATATACTTTCAGTACTGGGTAGTATTTCTGCTACAAACAAAGTCAAAGGTGATACAAGTTTGAACACAAAATAACTGCGAAGAAATATATTGAAGTAACGTCATGTTTTGACAAAAGCATGCAATGTACAACAACTATTTACTAACCTTTTGAAACAAAAATTGAAGCAGAATGAGTGGGAACAGTAACACGAAATAAGAGAAATGACGAAATATTGATGATAATGCCCATCGGTGTTGGGCGACAACCAACCATTCCCACTGTGTCTTATCCTGGTTCTGAGTTGCTTCCGTTCAACAAAAATATCGTTTTACCTAGGCTCAAAACGTCGGCCAAAACATTTTCAAAACAACGGTACACATGAAGTAATCCAATAAATCCCAGACTGAATAACGAATATAAATACACTACAGCATCATTACTTTATTGTTTACCTCCTCCTGCCGACACAACCGAAATGTTTAATGTTTAATATGTAGCACGGAGATACGTATTGAACCTTTTTTTAAATAATTTCAATGATGTAACATGTCACCCCGTAGCTCCTTCAAAGTTGCTAAGCTTTTTATTGATAACGCCGAACGTACCCCCATTACCAGACACACAAGGCGCCACGAAATGTAACACTGTTTAAAAAGTCGGAAACATCTGAAAGTACAAGTAATATGCAAATATTACGAACGTTTTACCCCTACGGTGTATTTTTTCTCACCGTTCAATCGTCCGGTTATTTTCCTTTTTTTTCTTCAATGGTTATCGAAGTATTTTTTTTTTTGACGATGAGGAAATGTTATTCGCAAAATTTGAACATTTTGAGAAACAAACCCCAGGGCGTAAAATCTCGCGCACATACTTTTACTTCCAGGAATCCAGGGTAAAGCACGTTGCAGCAAAGGTTTAGCTCACACGCGCTAAGCAAGGTACCTGGGAGACTGCTTGGGCCACCCCTCCTCTCTTACGACACGGGTTAATATAGTGTTGCACATTTTCTTGGCAGTTTGCCAGGAATTTAACAACTCCTTGTTAGGTCAGAATAGAATGCAAATTAACAGGTGTCAGGCTTGTGAGCAGAAACCAGGACATGACCTAGATTTCCAGGGTAGTCAATACTTTGTGCGCGCACCTGCAGTTGGGATATTTAGTGATCACGTTTTTTGTACGCATGACATGGGAAAACGAAAACCTCAAATGAAACTTACTGTTGGACTACGTGGATTTTACTGTTCTGTATTCGATTACAACTGGTTCTTACAATGTCAAGTTAAATGGAGCTGGTAAGCATCTTAGCGCCATTTTAAATTGTGCTCGAACACTTTTGTCATGTCAGTCTGTGGATCCTAAATGTTTTTATTTGGCAAACGGACATTCAAGAAAAAAGATCATGCAATTGGAAACTGTTTTCCTACATTCGAAGAAGTATAAGTTTTTTACGTAACACCTCTTTTTTTGTTCAAAGTTTTGTTTTAGCATAGGCCTACTCAAATCAACTGAGGGAGAACAGGATGTTCAATGAAGGTTTGAACAGTCGGAAAATGTCAATAATACAAATTTTCATATGAAAGGTCCGCCGTTTTGCGGCAAATTCTCTCCCTCTTTCTTACATGCACGGTTATAAAAAATATAAAAAAATAACACGCTATATTAGGGCCTTTGTTTTTTAAAATACACTTCCAAAAGAAAAGCATGCACAAACATGGGAAAAAGCAACCCACACCATTCTTCATTCATACTCGACCCTTGGCTACGCGCCTGTCGACGTAAGATATTATATTATCACGTTCGCACATGGATTAAACTAGTAGTCCGTACACAAAAAGAAATTGGGAGTTCCCCACCATTCCATGATATTGGAATACAGCAACCCCTTCAAGTTCAAAAGTTCACAATGAAAAGTTTTTTACTATCAACAAGTCACCACGTGTTTGGACCTTCAGACAATAAGAATGTAACATAGGGGCTACGTAAATACGGGATTATAAACTACATACATAAGAATAGTACAGATTTATTCATATCGTTAATCGGCTGTTGTTTACTCCAGAAAATAAACTTTCAATACGTACAATATCAATCTTTCGTACAAAAAATTTTAAAAATTAAAAAGTGGCGAAATATAACTATAAATGACATCGTGGAACCCCCCGCATTAATAAACGAATCCATTTCATTACAGCGTCAACTCTCAAGTACCGCAAGCAGTGTGTACCAGTACTCTACCCTAGCTATTATAATATACCGTCCCGTGCGAAGATGGATTTATACTGGATATGCTCCCTGCGGTTTTGGCTCAAAATTTATTAAATCGTAATAATTATTATAACAAAATGAGGTGAAATGCATAAGGGTAAGATTTTGTACATGGGAACCTTCACAATCATCGTTTGAGGGAAAAATAAATAACGAAAATTTCAGAATAACTTTGAAGTCCCGTAACATGCTGAGCCCAAGTAACGTTCGATATTTGGTGAAGCCTAGGTCACGTAGTGCACGTAGGCCTATATTGTCCCGCAGATATAGTGGCTGACGGTAAATCGGTAATAATAGAGTTTAATGTGCTAATTTAATGGTTCACATATGATGTTTTATTGTCGGACACGTCTTATTTCTTTTCATTTTTCCCTTTCCATCTTTCTTTCTTCCTCCCTCTCCATGTTTGTGCTGTCAGTTGTTTTATTTTTTTTTCATCTCTGCTCCAAAATTTCCCGCGAGTGATTTTTTTTAATCTCTGCTCCAAAATTTCCCGCGAGTCACTAAAATTTCCCGGGAACTAGGTTCCCGTGTTACCTCTTTTTTTCCTGGCCTGAGTATTTTTCCTAGTAACCTTTAAAATCTCAATTTAGGCACAGAGCTTCGTCCGTCTCTCGTGTCAAAATGGACGAGACGGTACTGTACCACTTCGCGGGGGAATCGAACTTTGAACTTAGCACTCTTTTAATAATATTTGTTAACAAAAAGTGTTGTATGTATTTACCGATATTAAATTGTCGTATGACAGGAAAAAATGTTCCTTGGTAGCTGTAAGTCTCAAAATAGTAAATGATAGTGAGTAAATATTTCTGCACAGAGTTTTTTCAGTGAACTTGTAATCCTTACAGGCTATTGTTATCACGCTGAGGAATGGTCGCGGCCGTGTGACCGCAAATGCTCTAGATAAACACTCCACTCTTTTGTTACTATTGGGCTAGTAAACTTTACATCGGACGTTTTCGGACGCTTTTGGCTTTGAATACTGGGTATGACGGTTTTTTTCTAACCGGACGCTTGGACGGAACCAGACACTTTCAGACACTTTCAGACGTTTTCGGACGTTTTCGGACGTTTTGAAATCGGACGACTAGGTCAACCTCGACGGAACACCACTGTAGTCTTTTAACATTCTGCATTCAACAGTAATACACACACAAACTGACGCAAATCCTGCACGTATGAGCCATCTCTTTCGGTGCTGACAAGCTCTCCACAATATACACCCATATCCATGAGATGTATGAACAATCACTCTACAAATATGTAGACTAAATGTAGATCACTATAAAACTTGAAGCAAACTGACACCACACTAGAAAAGGAGGCCCAGGAAGATAACTTGAGATGAGTACTTAGCTAGCTGGGCAGACTGTCTCGACACAACCATGAGTAGTTGACTTTGGATGGAAAACTTGCAAGGATCTTATTTAAACTGTAGACAATGATGCCTATTAAATTTTCTTAGCACAGTCATGGTAGGTGGCTTTATCCTCAGATGACATCCAAAGACTCAAAAGTCCATACTTTTGACTCGGACTGTAATTCCTGCCTAACCACTTTAGTTACAATGACACAGCCACAGTATATATATAAGTCTTATTTTAGTGTAGAGCATACATGTGTAATTTTATACTCACCCCAGAGCATCATGGGTTGGTTCTGGAAAATGTCTTAGCTGAAACCGAACAAGAACTGCAGAAGAAATGGACAGACTTGTTTTAACAGTGTCAGATCAACACACCTAAATTTAATTACATGTACAGTAGTTCGCAAAGCAATATCAGACCAGATACACGACTGGAATGAAGACAAAACTAGGACATAACAGCTCAATATTCAGTACCACTCCCAACAACAATAACTCATATTCTACAGTATTAGATGATCTGTATACTTTGTTCCAAAGTAAGGAGTATCATTATGACTTGCTCTTGCATCTGACTCTCATGTTAACAAGTCAAACATCTTCCTTAATCTTGCCAAGAATTTTGCAAGTATTGCAAATGCCAGGGCCATTTTTTCATTTTCCACTATACATTTTCTTATATGAAGAAACACCTTCAGCCCATTACTGAACTACTATACTAGTGATGGGAACGGTCCAAACATTTGCTCATTGGTACCTGTTTGTTGATTTTGGTTGGTCTTCCAGCTACCCAAATTTCCTTATTCATTCAACATACACCCCAACTCTGCCTATACTATTGGGGCATACGTATGCCTAATGTTCCTTAATACAGGCTAAGCAGGCCTTCAATCACGTATATAGAAAGAGTGTAAATGATTGTTCCATTAACCCATTAACTGATTCATACAACAAGGCTGCACATTAACATTCAATGCTTGAATCCCAAAAGTGCTTTTTCAAATCAACCCTTGCAATGTCTTTCCCCATAATAATATTTTTTGGTGACCTATGAAACAGTTTTGTAACTTGCAAAGTGTGCAACTCTACAGCCTAACAGTGCACTGCACCATTGAATTAGAATTACTGTACTCATGAAAATGTGGTCTGCACGATTGAAGAATTCATTCCTTAAAGCATTTGTTGGGGTATATTTGCATAAAATTACAAAAGTATGCAATGGGGGACATTCAGTTTATTTTGTAAACCAAAACTTTCTTATAGAAGTTACGCACTTTATCCAGCACTACAATATCATACCTGTGCTAGGCCTATCCAACCTGTTTTTTCACTGCTGTGCAGTAAGGTTAATGCTTCAGGAAGTCCCGGCTATTTATAGATTAGTTGTAAAGTCCATAGAAACTATGTGAGCAACCCTTATTATTAAATGGTGTAGCCTGTTGTGTATTATTGGACCAATTGCATGTCCTGTTCAACTTTTGTGGGACCTTTCCACCAAATCTGACAGGGAATGTCAACTTATGAGCTGCCCAAGAGTTCAAAGGTCAAGATTTGTTGCATTGAAACGTGCACGTCTGTTTTGCTGAGAGATTGCAATGTAACTTATACAGTACAGTGTGCACATATCAAATTACTGTAGTTCATCAAAACTTTCTCAGACAGGAAAAGTAACAAATATTCACTGAAGTTTAGACTAAAACACATCAAGATAGAATATTACCACATGGTGAAATTACAGAAGAATACATATTAATTTTTCCTCCCGTTAATTCATGCTGATAAAAATGTAACTGGAAATGGACAACAATGTTGATGATTTTACAACTTCCAGACTGGGTAGTGATGGCCCAATCTGTCTGGTTCCTGATCCCATCATGATTTATATTAACGTTCACAAAGGCCTTGTGCTGGTTAGTAATAGTAGCATATACGTCATTTTTTTTTTGTGTTAACGTATCCTTGGAACACCTTCTTAGTCTTAAATGCAAAATTAATCATACATGTTTAACTTATTCCTTACTGAAATGTCTAAATGTGATCCCAGTGACCATCAAGTCCATTGATTTAGCCTAACTTGGTTGAAAGTAAGGTACTTGTGCATAGGCCCAAGCTGAGGTACACAATGCTACTCAATGATCCTACAGTGCAACCGACCAATAGCAATAAAAGTAGAAACGCCGTTACTTGCCTTAGGTCTGGTGCCATAATTTTAATACATTACGTTAGTGTAGCTAAATCCTGCCATCTAGCAATGACACGCCTAGGGTATATCTAGCCTAACACAGTCTATATTGACTGACGCCTAGCCTAGGCCTAAGTACTTATAGCGGTTACAAGGGCAGAGGTTACTGGTCAAAAAATCCAGCCCAAAATCAAAAAACTTTAGGTTCCTAACCAATCTTCATTCAATCCAAGCATTCAGGTCCCACTGATACTGTTCAGAAAATGGAAATCAACCGGCAGTCTTCCACTTTTTTGTTTTTGACTTCCTGCTGTCGGCGTCTTTTACCCTTCGCGCATGGCGTCTTTTGTCCCTGATCTGCTTTGATTTTCATGGCAGGCCAAATGTTTAATAGCGCCCGTTGCCCAACAAATGCACATGACGTTCACAACATGTCATAGCAGTATTTAGTGCGAGGGCAGCCTGAGCGGGGTTGGCGAAATAAATTTAACCAACAAGAAAGTGGGATGTTTATTTAAATCAGATCTTCTTCTACATAATTTGAATTGTTTAATTCCATGATATATTTGTCATGAAAACATACTGTAAGTAGGTAAATTTGAATGGTTTTTGTTGTACAGTATCCACAAAATACCTGCGTTGGTTATGTTTTTATTTATTTTATTCTTTTTGTATACACTGTTTGCATGTTCTCAGAAATGTTCTCAGACTTAGTCGTTTACAAATAGCTACAGCAAGAATTATTCTCAATCAAGGGCGGCGGAACCGGGGGGCACAGGGGGCACGTGCCCCCCCCCCCCACTTTTCCTCAGGTTAAAAATGTGCCCTTTTCCTACATCAAAATTGAGGTGTCTCAAGTTAGCAAGAGGCCAGGGAACCAGAATGAACACTCAGGAAGGGCCGTTTCCGGCCATCTGAGGGGTTTGTAAAACCAAAAATTTTCTTGTACGCTCCGCGCCAACCGATGGTGGCGCTCCGCTCAGATACAACTTTGCATACAGCATACAGCATACAACTTTGCAAATCCTGGCTACGCCCCTGACTTTTAATGAATTTCTGTGGGTCAAACTCAAAGCTATTTCGAATGGAAAAAAAATTGGTTAACATATTAACAAGAAATAAACTCTAATTCGGAAGATTCCTACATTAGCAACTAGCATGATTTCACCTCATTTTGTCTCAAAAGAAAACTTGTTCCTTGTTTCCCAATTTGCACATTGGATATTGCAGTGCTAGTATGCATATTTTCCTTGAGGGGGGGGGGGGGGGCGGGGCGGGGCGGGACGGGACGTTGATGGAGTGATGTGTATACGCAAATAAGTTAATACAATAAGAGTTATCAAGGGTACTAAATATAAGGCTGCATCAGTCCAATCGAATTTCTGCAAAGTGCCCTTTGATGTCGGTGCCCCCCCAGATTAAAAGTGCTTCCGCCGCCCTTGTTCTCAATGCAACATTTGATGATCGATCTGAAGACCTTTTTAAAACTTTAAACTGGTTCTCACTCGAAAAAAACGTTTAAAATGTAAAAGATTGTCAATGGTGTATAGGTCTTTAAATGGTCTGGCTCCACAGTATGTTGTGGAAATGTTCCGCCACACAAATAATATACATAACCACTCTCTAAGGTCCACCACACGAAATAATTTATTTTTAGAGGTTGGTAATACCCAGTATCACCAGAAAACATTTTCATATGTTATAATGTTGCTGCTAAGGAATGGAACGAATATCAAAGGAGTGTAAGAATGCGCGAAGTCTTTAACTTACTTTTAAACGTTCTATGTAGGACTTTAACTAATTTATTATGCTCTAATTTCTTTTCATTGATTGTTCCATGTTGTATTTTATGTCATAGTCAATTTTTATTTTTATTTTCATTGTCGTCTTATATTTTTTTATTATTATTATTATTATTTTATATGATTATATTTTTTCTTATCACTATTAGTTATTTTATTTCAGGGCCTCGGGGGAGATTAGCTTTACGCTAACCGAGTACCCTTTAATGTTAAATAAATAAAATATAGACAAGATCAGGGACGGCGGAACCCATTTTGGAGTGGGGGCTGGGACAAAGAAGTTCCTGTATGTATTCCTCTGAAAGGGCAAAAGCAACACGGAGCACCAACGGCCCGCAGTAGAGGTAGGAAGCTATCAAAAGTGACGCAGGGAGGGAGAAAGAAAACGGGTGACCAGTTTTGGTATCTCAGTTACCAGACGCATTTTACTTGGTTTGCTATTTTACAGTGTTTTACGGACACGGGCCCAAATGTCAGTGACACAAAATTGATCATTTTATCTTCAACTTTCACTTTTTCCCAATAGAGGTATAACTTTTTTTCTTGAAACTCCTGTTTTTCACGAACTTTTAAGCCGGTAATATCGATATGTTTGTTTTCTATCTCAAGTTTTTTCGACTGTTTCCGCTTTATTTCGTTTCATTGTTTCGTTGTTGAAGTCTCCAAAATTCGACCATTTAAATTATTTCAAATGTTTGTCGATATTCTCATATTTCCGGACTACCATATCTCCCATATCTATGTGTAAGCCCTAACCAAATAGAGCCACGACACTACTCTTTTTTCAAATGTGTGTGTGTGGGGGGGGGGGGGGGACATTTGATAGTGTCCCCCACCCATCGAAATGTGGGGGGACGCGTCCCCCGCCCCCCCTGGATTGACGCCCATGGGGCAGCCTCCCTTATCGATTGCATAATTTGGTTAATGTTCAATATATATATATATATATATATATATATATATATATATATATATATATATATATATAATGTTATATATATATATGTATAAATGAAAACGTAATGAGAAGGAATATATATATATATATATATATATATGTGTGTGTGTGTATATGTATATATATATATATATATATATATATATATACACATATATATATACACACATACTTATATGTTTAAATGTTTAAATGTATACATGTATCCAAAATATTCAGTTGTTCACTTCATGCTGCAAAAGTGCTAAATATATGAAGTAGATCAAGTACATGATATAGAATACCTGTACGGTAACTTACAGCATGTTGTTACTCGAGTTTCACGCCTGTTTAACAGGGGATTCATAAATCAACACAACGCAGGTAATTATTATAATGTATTCTGATATAGATGAACAATGTAATAAAGTAAAATGCAAAGTCACAGTAAAGTACTGTATATGAGTAAAATGTAAGGTAAGTATATCACAAAGAGGAAGTTGGAGTAACTCTGCATCCTTTTATACTATTATATTATATTAAGGGTACGAAACCCTCCCGCTATCTGCCGGTAGCACTTTGCGTTCACCTGAATATGAATATTTCCAGTTCAAACGTTTGATGTATCCATATCAATGCAATACAAGAAGGAGAACAGATCACAGGCGAAAATTGCGAAATTGGAGAAAACAACCACGTTTGCTCGAAACGTGTCATTTCTAGGCGATAGTTTGCAAAACACATCTTTTTGGTAGTTTTATATGGTTTTATAAAGATTCTTATTCGCTGTCCCAACTGCCTTCTCCTTTGTATCCTTACCCACCCCCACCTCTAAGCGTATGTTTGTTAGTTACTGTTTTTAAATCATCTTGAATGAACGTATTACGAGATTTATAATTTTTTCAGCAGTCTTGTAACGTTTCAATTAAGGCTATTTTAACTGCTTCAAGTGATCCGTTTGAATGCTCCTGCAATGCAGTGGAGTGCATAACTGTTTAGAAAAGTGGGAAGGGACCAAACATGTTTCTACTCCTCTATCTAAAGTGGGTGGCGTCGAACTTCACTCCACCCTTCCTCTGATTATGACACTGCATATTCACACTAGTTTCCTTTTTAACATTATGTCACATAGACAGTGGTTATACATAAGAAGCATGTTAGCTATCAGCCTATCTGACCCTTTCTTTAATATGTTCATATTCTTTAATTTAGTGCAAACTAATGTAAGGTTAATTTCAATATATTATTGCCATATGTCCCAGCCGTCTATGACATTCAAGGAGAGCCGCCAACAAACCGGATCCTTCACATGGCTATTCTGAACATCCAAAGGACGGATATCTATAGGTCCCAATAATCTTTGATGTGATCCAACAGCTATAAACATAGGTTACGTTTTCTGTTTTAAAGTTAAACTTAAAGTTTGAAAACTGGTAACTTCGTATTTGAGAAAGACGGTCTTGCAATTGGATCCCAAAGACTCGGTCTCTGCTATAGAACTGTTACAAATCATCTTTGACCACCACGTTCGCAAAATAGTACTAAACTATGCGCAATATACGGTATTAAGAAACGAAGTATAGCCTATAAGCATTTCGTTCTCGCGGTATTGTGTTTACAGCTATACGTAAAAAAAACCTCCCTTCGGAAATGCATGTATATTGTACGTCCATCTTCGTTGGGTGCAGATATTCTTAAGAAGATACAAGAAAATAGAGCACTAATATATATATATATATATATATATATATATATATATATATATATATATATATATATATATATATATATATATATATATATATATATATACATATATATATATATACATATATGTATATATCATATGTCACAAGTGGTTATTTGAAATGGAGGATCAATATAAATAAAGAGTTGAAATCCAGAAATTATCTGTAATGATATATACTGCACCACATTGTATCACAAAGCCAATATTGCTTATACCCAAGGAATAATATGCCAACCTTGTCTAGAAAATGTGTTAGGCTGTAAAAATATTTATTCATAACAAATGTGCATACTCATATTAACGTAAATTAATCACTATATATAGGAAGACAGTCTTTGTAATGGATATATTAAGATATGGAGATAAACTCCTTAGGAACTAGTTGCCAATTATAATGCAGCTAACAATAACTCTTAGTAATTAGGATTGTAATATTTTCCTATGTCTGTAAAACTCCAGTCGAGCAAATACAGCAACGATAACAACCAATCTGTGTATCGTAACTCGCGATATCATTTTGTTTTAATATGTAATTTCTATACAGCGCTATACAGGTACTAGTCCGTAAGTATACATTTTCCCGGAACTTCCGGTAGCTATCACGAGTTTCTCCTCACCATCTACTACGGATGTGGTAATGCACCATGACTCGTCATCAACGGACATTGTTGTTAGTAATTGCTGACCATCTCGACTGTATTGTGTTAGCACAGTATTTCGCCCCCTATCATCTTCCCATAACATGTAGATGAACCCTCCCATGCCTATGCACACACTGTAAGGTTTTAAGTCAGCTCCACTTAGATTTGGGTTGGTGAATTTATACACCACACTACTCCCTGAAGTCACCATGGTAACTGCATATGAGGTCCTACCCTCATGGTCACAGATCAGAAGATTACCGTCGTGGACAGTGATATCTTGTGATTCCATGATTACATCAGGTAGTACTATAATGTGACTGTAATTCAGCTGATAATCAAATACATACAATTCTCTTCTGTTAGTACCAACAATGATTTGATTCTTGTCGGGATTCATGGTAACAGAACACACAAACCTATCATCTGGCCATGTCTTAGCCATATCACTGATGTTCTTCTTTTGGTAAGAATGGTCAGAAATATTATAAATACCGATTTCATCCGGTATGCTAACTGTCATGACATTAAACCCCGGCAAATTACAACAGAAACGATTTGCACAAACCCTAAATCTCTTATTTCTTTTTAAAACATACTGATTTAATATTTCTCCTTTCATGTTAGTGACAGTGATGTGTGATTTATCTTTTGATGCCCTACCAGTCATAACGATATTACCATCGCCACTACATATCATACCGGTGATATGGTAACCTTTAGCTTTGAACCCTGCAACATCAACAACAGACTCTGCCCTTTCTGTAATTACAACTTTATCAGATATAACTTTTGTCAAATCACTGATGACAAAATCAGATAAAGATTCTAACTCTGGATATTCTTGTTTCATTTCTTCGAGCATACGTTCACTGGCTGCTCTTATGTCGGGGACACACTGTGCGTCTGTCCAATCGTCATTACATGCAAGAATGCTAGAAGACGTTGCTGATAAGTTTTCGAATCGTTTAATAAGTTGCTTACATTTATTTAGTATTTCTTCACATTCCGTTTTGTTTTGACTTGTAAGAAGATCCTTAGCTGTTGTCAAGGTCTTGAAATTACTATCTAACTTCCTGAGTTTTTTGAAGAATCCACCCTCAATTTCTTGACCATTTTCCTTAAATTTTTCCAATTCCTGGTCATATTTTACATCGGTAATTTTCATATTTTCTTGATGTTTCATGATCAATCGCTTCATTTCCTCTTCATGTTTAACAATTATTTCACGTTTTTCACATCTTCTTCTATTTTCTATGTCAGCAGCTCCTTTTTCACGTTCATCGTTACATTCAGCAAGTTTATCCTTTATTTTCTTTGCCTGTTCCTCGTGTTGACTTGTCAACAACAATGTCTTTTTTATAGCATTCTCATTCAATTTTACTAGCGCCATTTGAACCTTCTCGAGTAACGCGTATAGTTTAGTTTTGTGCTGGCTTAGTTCAGCGAGGTTCCGATTCAGTAATGTCCTTTCTTTCTGGGCTAGGTCAGTCACATCTATGAGATCGTGACCTTTGTGCTTACTGTGAGTGCAAACTAAGCAAACTGGTTCATTTTGGCATGTACCACAGCACAATTTGGCTGGTTCTTTTATATGAGAATGGCACCTGGGATCTTCCGTCATTGCAGCTATTTCCTTCATGGTCAGGTTCTTAGCCGCCATATTTTCCAATTTCAGAGTGCTTGGTTGGTGATCAGTAAACATTTTACTACTGAAATGAACCTTGTAACATTCGTTGCATAAAAAATCTCTACATTTAAAACAGTAGGCGGAACATACTACATCCTTTAAACAGCTCACACACTGCTTGAAATCTTTCTTTTCGAATGATTTATGCAATTCTATGAACTCGAGCATACTTTTCATATGAAAATCAGTCTTAAAGCCGTCCAATCCATCCTCTGGTATACAACATCGCTGTTTACAAAGTGGACATTCAATTGTCCCATCATGGCTGGCTTTCATAACTTTTCTCAAGCAATCGTTACAGTATCGATGAAGACATGGTAACTGTTTCGGCTCATTAAATTGATCCAAACAAACAGGGCACTGGAAGAAGTTTTCTGTCAGGCCCTCCATGAAAGGGCTCCAGGTAGCCATGTTGATGAAGGTTGTTAACTCTCACTTGAAAACACTGTACTCAGTTACTGTACGTCACAATCTGTGAAAGAGTGCAGGAAAAGAAAGAGAAGGGTTCAACAAATTATTATCTATGCATGTATTTCATAAAATATGAATGGAAATACAAACATACATGGATAACCCATTCAAACTGATCTGGAAACAGAAGTGCTACTGCATTTCTGACCAGTGTTTAACGCGTCCTTCATCTCCAAACTTTTGGAGAAGGTTGTGTATGAACGACTTGAGCGATACTAGCATACCAATGTCCTTCTCGAACAGTTTGGACGTTGCATTGTAATAGTTTGAGTCAATATCTGTCCAACCGATTTCAAACAGTTTGCATTAATGTCAAGCTTATGGAACCATTACCGCTAGAGCTTGGCGTTCCACACTCCACAGGGATCCGTGCTTTGACTCAAGCTATTCACTATGTACACAATCGTACATAAAAAAGCTTGAATTATCATGTCTATGCGGATGGCACACAAATTTACCTTCATTCAAGCATGTTAATTAATATCTCTGCTAGTAGATGTGTTTTGGAGAATATTGAATATTGCTTTGTTGATATCAAATAGTGGATGACAAGCAATAAACTTAAACTGAATGGTGACAAGATTGAAGTAATCATAATCATAATCTGAAAAACCTTCCCGATGCATTGTCGAGGGCAGAAGGAGTTTCGATTAAATCCGTATCAGCAAGTCAAAACTTGGAGTTTATCTTGATACAGCTCTTAATATGGCTGCACATGTAAACCATATTTTTAATCTCTCTGATCTGCAGTAGGTTGATATTCTGTTTTAATGTATAGAAGTTCTCACTCAATATAATCAGGCTTAAAGTTTAAACTTGATTAAGTTGGCTAATCATTGTACCAACACACAAATGACTTACAAAGCCCAGCTATTAGTATTTAGAGCTCTTGTACTCTATGCATAGATCCACATACCACATGTGAAATCCATCAAAAGTTTGATTTTTTTTTTTTGCTTTAAAACTTTGACCTCTATTGAGCTCAAGTAACCTTTGACCTCCACTGAAAACAACGTACGATTTTTACTCAAGGTGGGGCCACATACCAAGTTCATCAAAGTTTTGATTCGTTTAGTTTGTAAGGTATTCAGACTTTGACCTCTGCAGAAAACCCTTCGGTTCTTAAAGTCAATGTAGGAGTTCCACATATCGAGTATTAAATACATCCAAGACCTACTTTTTGAGTTCAACCGTTTTGACAAGGTTTTCAGACTTTAACCTCTGTTGAACTTAACCTTCACAAAATACAATATGGGTTGGTTCGCTCGATAAGGTGGATTCAAATACCAGATATGCAGTAAACCCAAGCTTTATTTTCGGATCGTGTATACAAGGTTTTCAAAATGTGACCTCTGGTGAACTCAAATAAGATTTGGTGCTTGTACTTGCTTAGTTACATCCACATGCAAAGAATGCAAATCACAAATGACCTTTGACTTCCACAGAAAACAATAGGATTCTTCTACTGAAGAGGTGCATCCACGTACATCACTGAAGTTCACCCACCATACAGTCAGTGGCAGAGCGTCCATACAGTCAGGGGCGGATGCCCCCCCCCCCCCCCCTGACGAACTCAAAAGGACTGCTGGCGCCCTTTTCAGCTTTTTACCACTTTTACTTATTCACGTTTATTGGCTTTTTTCTTGCGCTCTCATCTACCTATTGACATTTGTCACATTTTGTTGGGGTAATTTTCTGACAAAATGCTCTAACAGCTATTTATTCTTCGTTTATCTGCAAATTAGCATGGCCCGGAAAGTGTCATTTCCGGCGATCTAGGGAGTATCTTTACTCAAAAAAATTATGTACGCTCCGCGCCAACCTGTGGTGGCGCTCCGCTTAGATAGTGTCGAAAGCGCCCCTACGGACCATTCTCGCCCCTCTGACCAATACCCCTAGCTCCGCCACTGCATACAGTTCTTGTGTTATTGTGTTTACAAGCCAAGGTGCCACAAACATACATACACGCACACCCACACATACACACCATCATCATCACAAAGATTCCTTTCGCCTTCGGCAAGGAATGATAAAAATGAATGACAAAAAATCACTCGATAAATCAGTGAATAAAAGAAATGCATGAGTTTTATTTTTGCGTGAAGAGCTATACACTGAGTTTTCAGAGTATTTCTAAGTGAGAATTAATGACAATTAACTAGTCAATAAAACTTAACTATCTTTAGCTAGTAGTGTTGAATAATATATACATACATATATATACATTGCATCAGATATAAACCAACTCATTGTGCTATCCTCGTTGCGTAACTATAGTCCTCTGAGTGTTCGGCGTTACATGAGTAATCGAATTAATGCAACTAATGTGAGCAATAATATCAAAACTAATCAATCATTCTTCGCATAAGTAAAACTGGTAACATCACTTTAAAGGGGAAAAATTGGACAGTATATTTTTTAAGCTCCTATTTAGATACCATATTTATTATTTTAACACAGTACTCAGCTACCTCCAGAAAAACATACATTGTTCAACGACACGTAGGCGGGATAATGTCGTTGTGTCGGGTGAGACTGCAATTTGTGTCACAAAAAAGTATAAAAAATAACAAAGAATATGATAAACCTGTACTTCTAGGCTTGTAGGCACTCCCTCCCCCACCCCCACCATCCATGAAAATGTTTCTTATATAGTATACACTCATGTCGGGGATGTCAGGTATTCAGTTGACTAGTTAGAAAAAAAATTGATATTGCAAAAAGCGTGGTAGCCCAGGTGAGCTGCGCTTACGGTGGTGTTACACGGAAATATCCAGGCATCATGATGCTAAATAAAGAAAATCATTAGGCCTATATATGTCACAAAACAAATAACACAAAACGCTCTCCACAGAATTGTCGGGCAAAAATTTGAAAAAGATTCGGGCAAGCTACTGCATATATATATATTTTTTTCTCTTCTTAGGCTGCCCGATTTTTTCAGGACTTTTGCCCGAATTTCTTGTCCTCTGGAAATTTGGGCAGGGGGGAAATCTGCCCCCCTGCGCCCCCCCCCCGGCCTCGTACGCCTATGACACTATTGGCACTGGGAGTTTTTGCAGTTTTAATATTTTCGGTTTTTGGACCATAACTGACCTTTGGTGACCTTTGTGGGCACACAATAGGGCACACCTTCTCCATATGGCAGATATATAGTCCAAGTTTGGCCTCAATCCAACATTCCCTTATTGAGATAGAGCGTACCCAAGCAAGTGTCACAGACGCACACACACGCCAACCTGACTGCATAGGTTCCTTTTGCTAAAGCAAGGAACCAAAAATGAAAATTTCAAGTATTACCACATAAATATTCAAAAAATATACTTTTGTTGCATGTAATGGAGGATTTTGTGAAACCATACATGTCTGCGGTTTGAAAATTCTACAAGGTGTAGACTGTAGAGCATTTACAGAAAATAAGTTTGCTAACATACAAAACTGTCCGACCAAAGCAATTTAATGACTTCATGACATTTAAATAAAAAAAGCTTCTAACAGAAGTTATGGCCTGACTTTAGAATCCGTACCATATGAATGTGCAAGCTTACTTCGAATCGGCCGAAGAACAACTGTATAATCCGGCTGAACGTGTGTGCTCGCACCGGCTTGGTTCAATAGAATAACAGTCGGTGAATAGGTGCGTCGCGTGAATGATTCGCTTGAATGAGAGCGGCATAGTAGGAAATAGGGTTAGGAAATAGGGAATAGTTAAATCCATCGATGTACGTGGTATTTAGTGGTTTTTTCCACCCCGGAAGAAACCTGCGAACCCTGTAACATACTAACGTATGCCAGCCCATGCATCCCGGACGGTGAAAAAGCTAGGCCTATTCAGCGTTACAATGCATATTAACCCTATCCTAGCAATTATGGGACGATTTGCTAGTGTAACTAAAACCTAGGCCATATTCATGCATACAAGAAGTTCAGAACGGAATGTTTTGTTCGAATAGAGAATATTTTGCGATCGCTGTGTTTTTAAAGAAGGAGTTTGTATGAAGGAGTTTGGACAAATACAGTATGTTCATTAGGCCTCTCGTACTAGTTTTGAGATTATGAAAATTTGTATGTCGATTGACACTTAATTTTGGTGACACACCAAACTTTTTTATCAGAATTTGTAAAGGAATCTATCGCATATAGCGTTGTATTGATGATTTCATTTACTGCGGAAAGAAGCCTTCCCCAATTCTTTCAAATCACGATGAAACGATCGATCGTTCTGCAACTTTAATTCACGCTAAAACGATAACATTAGGATAGTTTAAAGTGCCAGTGACAGTGCCAGTGAAATGATAAATACACCATCACGATATTACGACCACGATGCGACGCCCGATATTACGTTAGGTATTTGCTGTAGGCGTAATGGAAACGATATTACGATAGACTCCTCATATTTATTTGTCACGATGCCACGGCCGATTTAATCTGGGCGGTACTGTACATTGTGTGGCTTACCATATCAGGATTTCATCGTCACAATCTTCTTCAGATTCAGCGATGTCGTCATCCTCCAACGGCTGGATGGTCAAATTTCCCATAAAAAGGTCTAACGCCTCATCGGCGTTGTAGTATTTAGCCGTGATGTATGTGCTAAATACGTGAGTAAATCCTGTCACTCATATCAGTACGCGTGTCAGATCTAATTACTCGCTTGGCGTGTGTGTGGTGAGATATTGTCCCTTTTTACGGATGTGTCACCGTAACGAAGACGAAGATAGCGTGCCTAAACGCTACACGACCGGTGTGAAGTTAGAAACGTATTCCTCGTTCTTCTTTCGACATTCGCGAATGACTAACTGCTCCCTATTCAGTTACTTATTCGACAATGGTATCGACGTAACACCTATGGCAAGACGAATGCATTCTTACAAGATGTTCAACATTTGGTCGTGGAAAAGAGGTTTATCTACAAGGGCGACGGAACCGGGGGGGGGGGGGCACAGGGGGCACGTGCCCCCCCACTTTTCCTCAGGTTAAAAATGTGCCCTTTTTTCTACATGAAAATTGTACTCTTGATCACCTTATTAGGTAAGCGATATTTCAGTAAGAGATCTAATCCTAATTTAGAAGTATTAATGAATTTCTGTGGGTCAAACTCAAATGTTTACTACCACAAGGTTTCTAACATTCTGGTGAGTGCCATTCATAGGCGTAGGAGCCCAGTTTGATTTGGGGGGGGGGGGCCTGCCCGGAAAATATAACCGAAATTTTCGTTCAACACGTTAATGTGAATATCATATAGACATGCCAATAACATACAATCGTTTGCCGTGTTATTACCCTTCCATGTTGGTTAGAATTATTGGGGAAGTCTTTACAATAACAATGATAATAATATCAGGTTAACCATTGAAAAACACATTGCAAATTATTTTTCTTTCAGTAGGTGCAGCCCCCCAGCCCCCCGCCTCCTACGCCTATGGTGCCATTATGCATATTCAATTTGCCCAAAAAATCCTAATGCATTTCCAAAAATGCATTGCTATATTTCATTGTGACTTTGTAATAAGCAGAAGCCATTTATAGCCTACTATGAATAATGTGTGTAGTTTTAATATCCCATAACCTACCCCATCCTTTCGTATTTTGACATAGTTCAATTGCTTTCGTGCATGTATCGATCGCGTGTGCAGGGACTTGGATTTTATAATGATTTCACCTCATTTTGTTTCGAAAGAAAACTTGTTCCTTGTTTCACAATTTGCACATATTGCAGTGCTAGTATGCATTTTTTCCTTGGAGGGGGGGGGGGGGCGTTGATGGAATGATGTGTATACGCAAATAAGATAATACAATAAGAGTTATAAATGGTACTAAATATCAGGCTGCATCAGTCCAATCGAATTTCTGCAAAGTGCCCTCGACGTCGGTGCCCCCCCCCCCCCCAGATTAAAAGTGCTTCCGCCGCCCTTGTTTATCTATGGGTCATTTGAAATCTAGTGACAATGTAAATGGGTTTTTTTAAATTGATTTTTTAAATTAATATAACGGGAACTGAAAAAAAAACCATTAGGCCCCAAGCACATCCAGCACGCCTTGGACCACCTAACCAATGGGTAATATGAACTCTAATGACAATTTAGAAAAGTACCATGATGCGTCTTGCCCGGTCCAAAGAGTGCTTGACTAATTAAAATGACCACTAAATCATGATCACTTCGTAAATGAATGTAACGGGACCTGAAAAACACCTTGAGGCCCTAATCAAAACCAACACGTACCACCTAACCGATGGGTCATATGAACTCTACAGACATTGTAGAAGGGTACCATAATGCTTCTTGCCCGGTCAAAAGAGTGCTTGACCAATTTAAATGACCACTTAATCATCACTTCTAATATTAGTGTAACGGGACAACGAATGAAAAACATTTGGGTCCTAATCAAGACCAGCACGCCTTGGACCACCCAACCAATGGGTCATATGAACTCTAAAGACATTTTAGAAGGGTACCATAATGCGTCTTGCCCGGTCCAAAGAGTGCATGACCAATTAAAATGACCACTACATAGTCACTTCTTAAATGATAGTAACTGGACCTGAAAAACACTTTGAGGCCCTAATCAAAACCAGCACGGCTAGGACCACCTAACCAATGGGTCATATGAACTCTAAAGACATTGTAGAAGGGTACCATAAAGCGTCTTGCCCGGTCCAAAGAGTGCTTGACCAATTAAAATGACCACTAAATCATTACTTCTTTATTGATTGTAACGGGACCACGAAAAAGCTTTGGGCCCTAATCCATGCAGCACGCCTTGGATCACCAAACCAATGGGTCACATGAACTCTAAGGACATTGTAGAAGGGTACCCTAATGCGTCTTGCCCAGTCCAAAGAATGCTTGACCAACATAAATGACCACTAAATCATTACTTTTTTAATGAGTGTAACGGGACCACGAAAAAAGCTTTGGGCCCTAATCCATGCAGCACGCTTTAGATCACCAAACCGATGGTTAACATGAACTCTAATGACATTGTTAAAATTACCATAATGCGTCTTGCTCGGTCCAAATAGTGCTTGACCAATTAAATTGACCACTAATTCATCACTAATTAAATTAGTGTAACGGGACAACGAATAAAAAACATTTGGGTCCTAATCAAGACTAGTACGGCTTGGACCACCCAACCAATGGGTCATATGAACTCTAAAGACATTAGAAGACTCCCATAATGCGTCTTGCCCGGTCTCGGCCAAAGAGTGCTTGACCAATTTAAATGACCACTAAATCATTACTTCTTTAATGAGTGTAACGGGACCATGAAAAAGCTTTGGGCCATAATCCATGCAGCACGCCTTGGATCACCAAACCGATGGTTAACATGAACTCTAAGGACATTGTAGAAGAGTACCATGATGCGTCTTGCCCGGTCCAAAGAGTGCTTGACCAATTAAAATGACCACTAAATCATTACTTCTTTAATGAGTTTAACGGGACAACGAATGAAAACCATTTGGGTCCTAATCAAGACCAGCACGCCTTGGACCACCCAACCAATGAGTCATATGAACTCTAAAGACATTTTAGAAGAGTACCATAATGCGTCTTGCCCGGTCCAAAGAGTGCTTGACCAATTTAAATGACCACTAAATCATCACTTCGTTAATGAATGTAACTGGACCTGAAAAACACATTAAGGCCCTAATCAAGACCAGCACGCTTTGGACTACCCAACCAATGGGTCATATGAACTCTAAAGATATTGTAGAAGGGTACCATAATGCGTCTTGACCGGTCCAAAGAGTGCTGGACCAATTTAAATGACCACTACATCATCACTTCTTAAGAATTTTAATGGTTCGACGCAAGGGAGCAATCACGCTATGGTAAATATGAACTCTCAGCCTAGAGGTAATTCCATGGACGTTAAATGATGGTAGGCAGTCAGTTCGTACATCGGTATCAATTAGTTCGAGCCTTATGTTTAAGCGCTCTTTTACGAGAGAAAACTTCTAGGAAACATCCTGAATGAATCATTCAATTACAATCAGAACGCATGGTCCTTTGTTCCGCTCCGTCACATTTGTCTTATGAAGTATTGAGCAAGGGCGTAGGAACCATTCCGCCCCACCCCCCCCCCCCTCTCCGCAAGTCAGAAAACCCCTTTTTCATTTCCAAATGAGAAAAAAAATCTCATTTGGAGCACCAAATTGCATCTAAGGCCAGGTGAAAATGCAAAATTATTTACAAAATGGAGTGGGTGTTGAAGTGTGCTATATTGCACCAAATTGCATCTGAGGCCACCTGGAAATGCAAAAAAATTCCCTCCCCTTAGACCCCTCCCCCAGGCCGGCCATCAGTCTTCAGCCCCCCCCCCACTCAAAAGTACCTTCCTACGCCACTGGTATTGAGTAATAGTAAATGAAACATCTTTGCACATAGATTGGTAAAAGTGTATCAATTCTACCAGATTAAAGTAATTTCGGCATAGTACCGTCCATTTCCATCCAATCAGAGAATAAATGGGGAGGGGTGGGGGAGGGGTGGGGGAGGGGGTGGATATTAAGCATGTAATATTTCTCCTGACTTCTATTCTTCCATAATTGACTCAGCATATCCGAATTTATATTTACCGAAGAATTATTACATTAAATACAATTGTAAGTGATTAGACCGTGTAATTTTGTCTTAATTTAACAAATGCGAAATTGACCTTAAATCTGGCACTTTTGTTAATGGATTGAATGTGTATTGTGTATTGAGTAAAATTTGTATAGCTAGATTATGGAAGTTATATTTAATATTTAGGTAACATTGAAAAAAAGGAAATTTACTCAAAACTCACACTTACTCTGGTCTATGTTTAGTTGGAATAAACCCAGTGAAACTTCTTATGGTGGATCTGCCTTCTACACTCCAACAGAAACTTTGTATTGAAAAATCGCTTAGAGAAAGGACAAGCACATGGGAACAAGATAAAATAAAAATGCATAGAATGGCACTATAGGGTAACTTGGATTGGTTTATTACCAACTATGACTAATGGAGACCATAAAGGAATCAGAGAGGGATTTCGGCATAAAATATATGTCTGGGTAGAACTATTTCACTTGAAGACTATTTTGCAAAATAAACTATTAAAATAAGTTTATCTCCGCTTGACCCGAGATGACTGATTGTCTTTGTCAGCTCTAGAATGTAGCAATGGAATCTTTCAGAACCTACGAAGGGGGTAACAGCGTTAGCAAACACTTTCATGGAGAGAGGCAAGAAAACTTCTCTGTTCTTTAAATCTATAAATATGTGACGTGTGAAACGAATAAAAGAACTCAAATTCAGTTCTATGAACGAATAATTAAAAGAAAAACACGGTTTTCATTGCGTTGCCAGTCTACAGAATTAGCATTAAACTTGCGCGCCAAATTAAGGTGTTGCTTTTGTTTTGTATCACCACACTGGTACACAGAGTAAAACTTCTAATAAAGAAAATATTTTTGAATCTAGTGGATAATGTTTGTGCATTAGTCATTTGTATTAGTCAAGCACTCTTTGGACCGGTAAGACACATTATGGGACTCTTCTACATTGTCATTAGAGTTCATGTTACTCATCGGTTTGGTGATCCAAAGCGTGCTGGTTTTGATTAGGGCCATAAGGTGTTTTTCAGGTCCCGTTACATTCATTTAAAAAAATGATGATGTAGTGGTCATTTAAATTGGTCCAGCACTCTTTGGACCGGTCAAGAAGCATTATGGTACCCTTCTACAATATCTTTAGAGTTCATATGACCCATTTGTTAGGTGGTCCAAGGCGTGCTGGTTTGATTAGGGCCTTAAGGTGTTTTTCAGGTCCCGTTACTTTCATTTAAAAAAATGATGATGTAGTGGTCATTTAAATTGGTCCAGCACTCTTTGGACCGGTCAAGAAGCATTATGGTACCCTTCTACAATATCTTTAGAGTTCATATGACCCATTTGTTAGGTGGTCCAAGGCGTGCTGGTTTGATTAGGGCCTTAAGGTGTTTTTCAGGTCCCGTTACTTTCATTTAATAAGCAATGATTTAGTGGTCATTTAAATTGGTCAAGCACTTTTGGGGACGGGGGATATGTCCCCGCAATATTTTAGGTGGGGGATATAGTATCTAATATCCCTCTCAATATTTGGTGGCATAGTTTTTTTTGTGGCTATAAATAGAAAATAATGCGTGAGATTATTTATCCAAATCATATTTGGCGGTGGCTAAAACATGCTCAAGAGGTAAGAGACTCTTCGTGGTCGTTTCTGTGACCTGTGACCGTATAGCAATTTGTCACTATACTGATTATTATCATAACGTCTGTTCATCTCTTGTGTATAGTGTCAGTACGTACAATCATATATGATCCACATCGATATGGGTTCACTGGATTTCCATTTGGCCTGTTTCCTACAAGATTTCTAACTGCAGGCGCGTAGCCAAGGGGGGCGGGGCGAAGGGGGCGACCGCCCCCCCCCCCTCGAGCATATTTTTTTTTTTATGATATCGCTAGTAAATTCAAAATAGAAAATGCTTAGATGCAACTTACAAGGCCTGGGAAGCGATCGGGGAGGCATTTTCGGCCAAAATTTTCTTTTACGCTTCGCGCCAACTTATGGTGGCGCTACGCTTAGATAGTTTGCCTACAAGCTTCAACCCTCCATTGGCAAATTCCTCCGGCTACGCACCTGTCCGGCCGTGTCACAATTTGTTACTTAGTATCACCAAAAAACGTCACAGATGTATATATATATATATATATATATATTTAGAAATGAATTAGCTAGATGGACCGCATCCGTAATGAAATTTGGTTTCGAATCCCGGTGGAGGCTGGAAGTTTTTTCACTGTTCTTGATTTTCCAACTCATTACGATTTTCATTTATATATATATATATATATATATATATATATATATATATATATATATATATATATATATATATATATATTATTAGAGAAAACCAGAGAAATAAGATATGACTCATAATTGACAAATAAGGAGTAAGTTTTAGAAAATAAAACTTACTCCTTATTTTTCAATTATGAGTCATATCTTATTTCTCTGGTTTTCTCTAATAATAGTTTCTTTTGGAGTAAACGTGGATTTTCGTTATATTATATTATATATATATATATATATATATATATATATATATATATATATATATATATATATATATATATATATATATATATACCAATTTCAATACTGAAAACTGTGTCGGTTTTCATGTTGGTTTACTGTGTAAAGGCCCATATATATATATATATATATATATATATATATATATATATATATATATATATATATATATATATATATATATATGGGCCTTTACACAGTAAAATAACATGAAAACCGACACAGTTTTCAGTATTGAAATTGGTATTTTCTTTGTTCTATTATAGGATGAGTGTTAGTTATTTGAAGCAGAGAGATAGCATAGAAAGTTTCAACATCCTACTTGAATTTTGAAATTTTGGTCCATTGGAATCCTATGGGAAAAATAACGGGCGCACATTGACATACACCAGAAATATAAAACGGTTGTAACACATTGACATACATCACATGGCAGGCAATTTTTCATAAAGTTTAAAACATATATAGTCTTGGACATTTTCCTATGATGGCATATAGTCATACCTGCCACACAACCAAACGAGAGCAATATATGTGATGCATAGCTCCCAACTCTTGAGAAGGCAAATGCTGGTCCATGCCACGAACGGACGCTTGCGCGGTTCAGCCGGTTTGGGTGTTAGAATGCGAGTCCAATCCGCGAAATGCGGGTCAGTTGGGAGCTCTGGTAATGCATATCAGGCTTAGTAGCGCATGAAATAGGTAACGGTCGAACAGTATGTCAAAAATGTTCGACCGTTATAAATGTACCACAAAAATTGCGAAACTCAAAAAGTATACAGTGCATGTAGTCCCTTTTGTGTATACAGATTCCTACCATGAAATAGTTGATAAAACCATGGAAGCTTCATTTGATGATGCACATGGGGGTATAGTGGTACGTTTGAAAAAGATAGACACACACATGAATGACATTTTTGTATGTCAAACTTCTTAAAATTTGCCACCTGTGCCCCATGTGCACCAAAAAATGATGTTTTCAGTGTTTATATAAACCAATACTGGCTAAGATTCTGAGTGCAGTAACATGGATCATATACATTTTAAATCTTATGAGTTATGCCATTTTTTAACCTAAATTTATAACGGTCGAACATTTTTGACATGTTCGCCCGTTAGGCCTATCTATTTCATGCTGTACTGAGCGTGATATATACATCATATATTACTCTAATTTGGTTGTGAGTTAGACATCATGGGAAAAGGTCAAAGACTATAAGTATGTTTCAAACTTTATGAAAAATTGTCAGCTGTGTGATGTATGTCAATGTTTTGCAACCGTTGTAATTTCTTGCCGTATGTCGATGTTCAACCGTTATTTTCCTATAGGATTCTAATGGACCATTTTTTTCAAAATTCAAGTAGGAAGTTGAAACTTTTTACTCTAGCTCTTTGCTTCAAATGAGTAATATTGAACATTACAGAAAATTGGAAATATCAATTTTAGGGGTGGAAAACCTCTATGTTATCATTTCGTGTTGGTTTACTGCAGTGGCGTAGGAAGGTACTTTTGAGTGGGCGGGGGGGGGCTGAAGACTGATGGCCGGCCTGGGGGAGGGGTCTAAGGGGAGGGAATTTTTTTGCATTTCCAGGTGGCCTCAGATGCAAATTGGTGCAATATAGCACACTTCACCCACTAACACCCACTCCATTTTGTAAACAATTTTGCATTTTCACCTGGCCTTAGATGCAATTTGGTGCTCCAAATGAGATTTTTTTCTCATTTGGAAATGAAAAAGGGGTTTTCTGACTTGCGAACGGGGGGCGGAATTATACTTCCGCCCCCATATTTTTCACTGGGGGGGGGGGGCTGGCGCCCCCAGCACCCCCGGTTCCTACGCCCTTGGTTTACTGTATATTATGTGCCCATATATATTTATATATTTGATAAATCTGAATCCTGGGATCAATCATGGGATGAATCCTGTGATGAATCCTGGGATGAATCCTGTGATGAATCCTGGGATAGCTTCAGGTTGATCAAGCAGTATCATTAAACTACTAAAACGACCATTCCATGTCCGAATTCTTGCTCGCCGCAGAGCCATGTTATTAACTTATTGTTCCCTGCATTGGTGTCATTAGTTTCACTTTAGTGAAAATCATAAGTGATTAATGGAAGAAACATTGATGTAAGGATTACACAACTTTCTGTTCACTATTTTCGTTACCATCTAACACCTCGAAGTGTTGTCGACTTCTACAGCGGTACATACACTTACTGCATGTATCCCTTTCGAGAAACATGTACAGAGAGTGCAGTGTGCTTTGTATTGATGTGTGCACAGGGTAGTACTGTCGGTGATATACCTTCGGAGTGGTGAATGGGCCCTTACTACATGTGTATTATGCAAAGCCTAATGTTTGAAGTCTACTCTTTGTAAGTGATTTCCAAGTTATGCTTTGCATTATACATTAGGAATAACTTCATGCATTTAGGGCATAGGTGTAGCCTACTATTAGTAATACTATACTGTATTTTATTAAATTTATGTTAGGCTAATCTAATTAGATAGGCCTAGATGTAGGTAGTATTATTTCGCTCACCAACCTAGCTTAAAGGCATTGAAGACTCGCCCCAAACTGCGACAGCAGCTGTATGTACTGACTTTACACTAGTGTCTAATTACCGATGGTAGCAAGCTGTGTGTGTATTTTCTGGGATCGATGGTGGTGTCTAACACTTCTGTTACACCTCATTCCAAACTAGGTCAGATTACCGGCATTAGACGTTTCTTTTTGCGCGAGTCTTCACACCCTTTAACCTAATGTGAAGTATCAATTCCCTTTGTAAGGGACTTGTGATACATGACATAATATCATCATGATCATACAGTTGTACAGTCTCAATGTATGGGGCCTGGGGTTGAGAGTAGGCAAGATCAAGGTGTTTTGTTTTTGTGCCTACTATAGGCTCTATCTTGCTTCTTGGATGACTTTTTAAAAAAAAGCAATTTATTCCTACATAGCTGAATTGAAGTGTCATTATCTGACATGATAATAACAATATAAATCAAATTCTAGATTCACTTAAAAGTGTATTGTACAGTAAGTGGTTTCCGATTCCTAATATGGAAATTTATGGACTATACTGTATCCTAACCTGTGACATTGCCTACAGGTCAATGAAATTTACCACACCTCTCAATCTCATAAGACAAAATATAAAGATAAATAAGTAATGAAACAAACTGCATTTCAAACCAAACATGATGTAGGACATACAATATTTGTTTGAACTTTCCCAAGCACTCACCCTCATTTCAGTCATGTAACTACTGCATTGAATTCTTACCATTCTTAATTATTTTTTTCTTTCTGCAAATATTCCTATCCATAACAAATTAAATGTCATGTAACTTTGACATAACATTATAAACAACAACTATGTATACATGACAAATACATGCCAAGTACTTTCACCAGAACTGTGTGACAAAAGGTCAAGAGAACTCAATGAATAAACTAGCTCACGATACTGTATAACACTCATAGTGCCCAGATTACCAAACAGCAATGTTTCCCTCTGCTGATGGAAAAAAAGTTGCATCGTACATCCAAGCAGTCATAAATGTTTTTGAGCAATTAATTACGAAGTTTCGTTAAACATCTCCAGAATGGGCAAAATGAATAGGGATTAGGGTGGAAGAGGGGGGGGGGGGGATGGGGAGGAAGGGATTGAGGCATGACAGGAGGATGTCTAGGAAAGAGAACTGTTCATATTTTTCTTGTTTCTCAATTCCAGGTGATGAATTGGCTTTACAGTGTAAACGGAGAATTTTGTGATGTCTTGCTTGGTTACCAGTGAGACTAACATTTTGAAAGACCTACGAAACCTGCAAGTGTCACCATGGGGAAACATACTGAGAAAGAAACAGCAGATTATGAAGAAAATGATATGCCAGGTAAAAAAATTACTCTTTAAAGAGACAAAAAGAGTAAAGGTTTTTTACTAGAATGTCTGGACATGAATAAAGAACTGTGAATGTACTGTATCAAAAGTGAGTATTTGTGTATATGAAGTATGAGTATATGAAGTTTGAGAGTTTTAACATAAATTTGTTTCTCATAAACTGATGAAAATAGTATTATATTGTGTACAAAAACCACTATGTTTCACTCGCATATTTTGTGTTACAATTTATCCATTTTGCATATTTGTGTGTGGACTTTGTTTTAGCGATAACAGATAAATTATCCCCTGCCATCATGTGTCTCGGCAACTACCTTTTGGGGACCATGAGCTACGACTCATAAATTGAGGGATATGACAAGGGGTTATCATTCTAAAGGTATACTTGGACTTCTCTCCAACCAATATCATGTCTTTAATAGTCCTATGTGATACTGTACCTGGGAATGATTTGGAGTTTTTTTTAACTTGATAACCATGTCTTTGTTGATCTATGCTATGACAGACTGGTAATTAAACTTAACTGTGTACTATTTCTATATATTCGTTTCATAAAGAATTTCAATTTCAATAGCATATACAGTATATACAGGTAAACAATTTGTCTATTTTTTTTATTTTTTATTAATTTATTAATTTTTTTTTTTTTTAAACTATATTCTTCACTTTTTAGATCTCTTACACGTCTTACGTTTTTTGGCATACCTTAACATTCTTGTTAAATTTTTATATTCTTACATATTTTTCAGATATCTTCAGATATTTTATAAAATTCTCTCTCATATTTATTACGGTTGAACGTTTTGATTTTCGATGTGTAATATTTTTATACATTGGTTGAATAAATTATTTGAATTTTTTATTTAAATTTAATATTTTTAGTTTGGGCAAATAGATCAAAAGTGGTGGTTTGTCAGCAAATTTTCACTAGAGCTCCAATATCTACAGCATATATCATTAATCATGAACGTACAAACCTTATGGTAATGTGTTATTTGATTCAAGTGAGGATGTGGGGATGGGTTATGTTTTTTTTTGGAGTGGATTGGGGAATGGGAGAGTGGCAGTGAGGTTCATGCATCCCTTTCCTGCACGCCCCTGATCAACATCACCACTACCCAATAAATCAATAACTTTACTCCTTTTATTGCCAGGAATCATCCAAGTTCAAACCAATTTGGGAGGAGAAATCACCAAAAGCTATCTTTTATGAGAGGTAAAATATCTTCAAAGATATGTAAACAGTATGTGCAGATGATGCACCTTAGAAACCTAACACACATGACAGGACCAACTGCTAGATCAATGGATAGCTCCATTGTCCCGGTTAACAGTGTAAATAAAAAGTGTATAAATAAATGTCTAAATTTCATTTTGTTTTACAAATGAATTCCTCAATAAAAGGCAAGAAAACTCTTTGTTTTTTGTAAGCTATTTCTGTTGTGTTTCGAGACTGTAATTCCTTCTTCATTTATTTTTCTTACAGTGATAGAATCTATACCAATGATTACAGAAAATGCTATTACAGGTTTGTGTTTTTCGATGTTTCTATGTTCATCCCGCGAAAGTGTCCATTAGCTATAGGTTGCATCCAAAAACCTGTGGTTTGTACTGAACAGCAGGTTTTTTCCAGTCGGTTAGCTGAGTGATCAGTCCCATCTTTTCGCACCTTAGTTCAGCTGCCTATTCGTCTGTTATGCAACTCATCACACAGCTAGTAGCCAAATCACTATCAGATCAAGGCAGACATGACAAGGTGTGAACAAATCAACTCTTCCAAACTCACCAATCTCAGTCTGTTTGCAGGAGAGATAAAGTTTCAGTAAGTTGAGGTCAAGAGAGCTGAAAATGCAACCTATGGTTAATGGACTAACTTGTCATGTTATGTTTACTACGCAGCTTTCATAAATCATTTCTCCTCCTGTTTATATGTCTCTTATTGGTAATTAGAGTATTAACACATTAATTTCTCATCATTTTAACAATTTCCAAATGTAACCCACTATATGTGAAATTCAGGAATTTCCGGATATTTTACCAACGGTACTCAGTGATTAACTTCCATTCTGAAAATTTAGAGACAAAATTTTAGTTCTTTGTTAAAGACATAAATTTCCATTAAACCTTAGTGTCAGTCTGTCAGGGATGCAGGCTTCCAAGATTATCTTGTGCATTAATATTATTATGCATGTGGGGGCCGGGGGGGGGGGGGGTTGGGTAGTGGGGTGGAAATGCATGACACATGTTCTATCAATTGCAAATTAGTGATACAAAATAAGGATTTTGGCAGAGGGGTGGTCATTAATTTCATTTCTGGGAATATTGCAGGAAAGATGTGGCAGTACTAAGACTATTTAAATCTTCTGTGGGACATTATAAAAAGTATACTACTGCTAATTTGTTCAAAGGATGTGATTGAATCCCCAAGAGGCTTTTTAAATAACTGACTTTTTATTCCTTTAATATCTAACACAACTATGAATTCTCTATGTTAATCTTCAAGTAGCATTTAAATTGATGTGGCCATTAATCTTCAAGAAGGTTCAGACAATACAAAGGTTTTAATTCACTGTACTTAGTAATGTTTTGCATTTGATGTGCAACTTGTTTGTATTTATATAGTACATGGTATTGTTTTTGTATATTGTATTGTATTTGCACTTGTACAGTACATTGTATTTGTATTTATATAGTACACTGTGTTGTATTTGTATTTATATAGTACATAACATTGTATTTCAATTTATATAGTACATTGGACATCGTATTTGGATTTATATAGTACATTTGTATTGCATATAGTACATTTGTATTGTATTTGTATTTATATAGTTCATTTGAGTTGTTCTTGTACTTATATAGTACATTGTATTGTATTTGCTATTACATTGTATTTATATAGTACATTTGTAACTTTCTTGTATTTGTGTTGTACTTGTACTTATATAGTACACTGTATTGTATTTGCATTTATATATTACATTGTATTTGTATTTATATAGTACTTTGTATTGTATTTGTATTTATATAGTACATTTGTATTGTTCTTGTATTTATAAAGTATATTTGTATTGTTCTTCTATAGCTTTGGTTGCTCTGGTACACCAGACCTGTTATACAAACTACCCAGCTGTCCAAAAAATGAAAAGATTGAAGATGCCTTGGTCTGCGAGTTCAATACTGTAAGTATGAATCCTGCGGTCCCTGTTTCTCTGATTTATTCTTCATATGAGATTACTATAAACCTCCATATGGAAATATTTGCTAAAGGACTTGTATTGAGGAATGAACACTGAAGGACACAGTCAAACTTGCCATTCATAGAAGAGTGTTAGTTGCTGAGAGTAACACAGCGACAGCACGAACCAGATAGGAAAGGCCCACAATTACAACTGAAATAACCAGCAGCAATCAAACACTTCTCAAACAGAGGCTTGAGACAAAAAAGGACACAAATAAGGGCTGGAAGTATTTTCGGCATCTTGGTTTAATCTTGCAGATGTATTGAGAATATCTTTAAGGTGAAGACAAGGAAACTGATCAAGCGTGAGCAGGATACGTTTATACTCTCTACTTATCAAATTGTCATGATTCTGTGTGTGTAGGTGAGAGAGATTTAATGAGATGGTAAAGGAGGAAAATGAAACTCTGAAGTTGATGACAGTCTAAGACATCTTGTTCCTCTAAGTTGTGTTTTGGTATAATGAGAACAACATATCCATATTTCTAAAATCCAATATGTGAGCTTAGAAGAAATAATCTTTTTTACCCCAATGGTATGACACTTCACAGATTATGGAAGGCTGTATACATGTAACAAGTTGAACATGGGGGTGGGGGGGGTTGGGTAAGGGGTGGGGAGATGTTTTCACTCAGAACAGACCATGGTAACCAAAAGAGGAATTAAAGAATATGATGACCTTGTTCGATCTCTTTAAGGGAACCCTGCAGAGAGAATAACAGATAGTTTGGTGGTACTTGGTGTTGCAAATGTGGTGTTGGTGTTGCAACTCATGATGTTTGGGATTTTTTTTTTTTTCAGTGTAGAGGCCTCTTGTTGAGTAGACTGGTACTCAATGAAATCTGAAGGTATTTTTGTATATAAAGAAATGAATCGTTCTTGTTATTTTAGTAGCCAAGCGGAACATTTTGTCAATATTAATTTCTTCCTTCCACAGGATAAAGTCTCATGTGTGACAGAAGATTACAGGTCACATCTGATAACCCTGTCACGTGACAACTACATTTCTCTGAGTGATCTCGACTCTGGAAGGCCGATGAAAAAAGTCTTTCTTTCTAATAAATTTAAATTCAGGTAACTTTCTAACGATTAATACTTGCCCAGATAGGATCACTTTTTGGTGTGCAGCTCAATATTATCTATATTCTAATGGTGGGTTGATCCAATTTGGGTTCGTGTTTGGAGGCAAATGCTGTTCTTAATCAGTCCAGAGATTCAAATTATGTACAACAGAAAGATTGTTTTATCATTAAAGGAATGAGGAAGTTTGGAATAATTAAAAAAATAAAATGAAATGAAATGAATCATTTGATTTGTAACTTGTTCTGTTGTTGAAAGGAAATGCATGTGATATATTTTATATGGGTGCATTAAAGCATATTATATGATGTCATAAACCAACAAGTTAGTTTGTTGGGGGGTGGTGAGGGGGAATGGCTCCAGTGTGGGTTGTCGCCAAAATGTGTGCACATGTGCTTGTTGGGCAGTTTGCTGAAGAATGAGTTCACATATAATGTTTAATATAATTCCAAAGTAATCCTTATTTTGTCACACTATGGTCAAGGAATTACTGAAACTGTGTTTTGTTTTGGTGTCTGTTAAAATCAACGGCCAAACTCATGACTGCAAAATTATTGATTCCTTTTTTTTTTGGATCGTCTTCTTTGTGTGTGTGTTCAGGATACATTGTCTGAATGTTCTCTCTAAGGAAGATCTTTTTTCAAGTCAGTCAGTCAGTCAGTCAGTCAGTCAGTCAGTCAGTCAGTCAGTCAGTCAGTCAGTCAGTCAGTCAGTCAGTCAGTCAGTCAGTCAGTCAGTCAGTCAGTCAGTCAGTCAGTCAGTCAGTCAGTCAGTCAGTCAGTCAGTCAACTTTATTGAATCCCAGAAGGAAATTACATATCTGCGGTGAGCAATACAATGAATGATACAAAATACAAAGAACATTGATACAATGAATGATACAAAATACAAAAAAAAACATTGATAATATACAACAGTTAAATGCAGTCTAAGCAAAATATACACTTATTAGCTCCAACAGCGCAACTAAGTGGAACGGCCACCCCCCCCCCACCTCGTGAAGTTCTTGTTGTGAATACTAATGGCAGTGCCTATAAACAAAGAACGATGTCTATTTGTGTGTGACGTCATCGGACTCAATAATTTGTCAGTTGTACAGCATTCAGATGGAGATCAAGAGAGGTTTATTTTTGAAACGGTTCTTTCAGCTCATATTTATATATATATATCTACATGTGTATATATGCTTATTTTTTAAATACGTACATAAGGAGTTGTAAGCCTTTTCTCTTTTACCTTTTTGTAGACAACTTTCCTGGAACACTGCCGGGGAAAGTTTTTATGTGAAGGCAAACAACCAATCGCTCTTGGTAAGAAACATTGTTATTCCTTTATATTTTATTTACAGTCAGGGTAACTGCAGTAGTTATCATAGCATAATCCACTATACTCTCCATAAAACTGCAGTTGGTGTTAAATTTGGTGGCAAACTGGTCGTACCGTCGGCGTTTGCAATGATGGTAGGCGGACAAAGCAGCGAAATCAAAGTAGGGATAAGAAAAAAGGAACCAAATCTATGTTCTCTCTTGTTAAAGATATGATTAACCAGCTTAACCTGGTTAACAGATTAATTCCTTAATCGTAACCAACTAACCAATGAATTCTTTGGACAGTTGACTTGTTTTCCAGGCACGTAGCCAAGAGGAGGGGGGGGCGAAGGGGGCAGCCACCCCCCCTTGAGCATATTTTTTTGTATGTTTTTATGATATCGCTAGTAATTTCAAAGAGAAAATGCTAAGATGCAACTTACAAGGCCTGGGAAGTGCCATTTCAAGTCATCTGGGAGGCATTTTTAGCCAACCCCTCCCTTGGCAAATACCTCGCTACGTGCCTGTTGTTATCTGAAACATCATTCCCCCCACACCCCTGGGCCCCTTTTGAATATTTTTGTCTGTGGTTGCCAATAGTTGGAACCGAATTCTTTCACTTGTAAAGTATAGAAAAGTTCCCCGAAAACAAATGCACCATATTTGGGCAGGAAGGATGAAAAATGTGGTAAGATGTTCAGAATGATTGGATCCTCACAATTTAATCACTCAGATATTTTTCTTTTGTTCTATTAGTTATTAATCAAACATTGTCATACAGAGCAAAATTGCCATTGTTTTGTGCCTTCTTCATCATTATTTGATTTACAATTTGGGAATGAAGAAGCTGATAATATGCTATATTATTTTCAAACTGCACCGCATTTGATATCGTTAGGGTATAAGAAAATTATTAAATTTCAATAACAATTCTGCTTTGGGGACAAATGTAAAAGTGTTACTACTAACACAATGTATACAAGCACTCTAATAATCAGTTTCATCACATTTACAATTTCTCGTAATTTGCTTTTTAATGTTTCCAATTGCCATTTTTTTTGTGTTCATTTTGTATTTATTAATTCCACATTAAACAAAAATGAAAGCTATTTCAAGCATTAAAAGTCTTTCCAGGAATTGTGCTGTTGTGAAGGCAAATATTACCATCATTTTGTTATTTTCACAATCTTTTTTTCCATTCTCATTTTCTCTCTTTTTCAACAGAGCAATATTTCGGTACCAGTTGCTACCTTCATTGTGTTCGAAGTCTTTCCATTGAGGTTACATTCCCATATCGCTCTAACAAAGCAGGTAATACTATTAATTAATATTAAATCTGATGGCTTTTTGGCAACCTTCAACTTCTTGCTCGAAAGTCATCAGTCTCATTGGTAAAAATTTTGGAAAGTACTTTCGTGGGAATTCAAGCCCTCACAAATTATTCTCAAACATTGAAGGGTTTAAAATCAGAGACTCAGAGAAGGAAAATGGGTCAAGGGTGGCAGCAAATGATCTCATTTTATATGATTCAGTCTCCTTTTATTCACTCTTTAACATATTAAAGGGTGTGAAGACTCGTGCACAAAGAAATGTCTCATGCTGGTAATCTGACCTACAGTAGTTTCTAATGAGGTGTAACAGAAGTGTTAGACACCACCATCGATCCCAGAAAATACACACACAGCTTGCTACCCTCGGTAATTAGACACAGTCAGATACAGTCGATACATACATTTACAGTCAATACCCACAGCACAGCGATGGACATCTCAGGTCTAGATTAAAGATAACAAGGTACCAAGTTTCATTACTGTCTGCATTTTGTAGCGACAAGAAGAAAACTTCACTTGCAAGCAATCATAAGTTAACTTTTTCAGAGCATGGCACACGGTTTGGGGCGAGTCTTCAATGCCTTTAAGGGGGTGGGGGGGTGGGGGTGATCAATGACCCTCGTTTCTGTTAAGATTGAAGACGATTGAAGAAGATTGAAGACATCATTCTCAGTCTTGTCAGTCTGTATGGAGAAACGAATAACAACATTTGAGCATTATATTAATATTTTAAAAATCAACCTACTAGAAATCAAACATTAACCGCAAATTTAAGTTCAGTTAAAGATTTTCATCGGCAACAGTATTTGTTTGTGTTTTAATTATTCACTTTGCATTACAGGTCTTTAAGAAGTCGATATCTGATGCTTCCATCTTCCAGGGGCTTTTAATTTTGATGCATTCTGGGAATCTTGTCCGACTATTTAGCTATGACAGACTTGTTGAGGAGGTAAGACCCCCCCCCCCTTCCATGTGAGACTCTTCAGTTATGACAGTCATGTTCAAGTTATTAGACTGACTGAATGAATCTTGTCAGACTCGGTGAGGGCATCAAATTTCCTTAATTATAATAGCCAGAGTAACAAAGACTGTTCCACACTGATAGTTTAAACCCCATCTCAGTATCTTGTCCTACACTCAAGATAAGGTTGATTGGATGGAACCTATTTTGACAGGCTAAACTCTTGATTCTTCCCTGGAATGGATCACATTAGGTGGTCGGTGACTTCATAATGACAAAGGCTCTTCAAAAACTTGACTTTTTCTATAATAATAATAATAATAAGACTTATAATGCGCACACACCACTCAAAGAATGTTCATGGCGATATTGACAATTAGAAATGATACAAATAATACAAAACAATGGCAGAAGAAAAACTTAATGGTACAAGATTATATAAAAGCTTTTGTCATTAAGTGGGATTTTATGCTCTTCTTAAAGTTAGAGAGAGTAGATGTTTTTCTGATTTTTAAGGGAAGTTGGTTCCATAAGCATGGGGCAGAAACAATAAATGACCTATCCCCCAAAGAATGTTTGGACTTAATTTCAGATAATAAAAATTGAGAGCTGGATCTTAGATTACGAGTTGCTGGTTTATCTTTGAAACCTGATAAATTTGTATTTTTTTTTATTCAGAGGTGTAGCTTTTCTGTATTACCAATTTTCATTTAAAAAAATTACACAAATATTAATTTTTCTCTTTGAGTAAGTGAGTTGCATATTTCAAATTCCCCCAAAAAATATCAATTTAAAATTTAAACTTCAACTTAGATGCATATAATGACATAATTCACTTCAACCATTCCTGGTGCAATGATGGGTGACTTAATTAATAGATGTTGTGTAAGGGTATCTGCTTCTTTTTCCTTTATTGGTTGACTATAGCACCATCAGATTGTATTAAAACCAAGCTTTACATTAACTTTGCTCTGATTATTTACAGTACACAAACGTAGCTGTCTCTCTTGACAATTTTAGTGCAGATGGCATTCCTATTACTGTCGGGTTAAAAGGTGAGTATATGCACATATATAGTGGAATTGATTGTCCCTTTCCTTCCCTCCCCCCAAACCCACTTGACCCACCTCCCTCTCCATTCTACCCCTCTCCATCCTCATTCTGTTGCTCTCCCTTCCCATTCCTTCTGATAAGTATAAAGCAGGGGTGGGCAACCTTTTTGAATGAATGGGCCAGATATAAGGAGTGAAAAATTGACTGGGCCGCACCTAAGCAACGACCTGCTGTTGATTTCAAACCTTTGATTCCGAGGACTTTCAAGCAATAGGTGTGTGTACTTAATCTGTATGCACAAAACAATAATGTCAATACAGTACAGTTGATAATTAATGGGGATAATAGGCCTACCTGACAGCATCATAAGTGCCGATAAATTCTAAGCAGCTAGCTCGTATTTTGTGATGATGTAAAATAGATTGATTTTTTTCTTTTTCTTGAGACATCTCATGGGCCGCAACCAAATCACTGGCAGGCCACATGTGGCCCGCGGGCCGTAGGTTGCCCCCCATGGTAGAAACTGAGGTTCATATGCTTGGTACTGATAAAGGTGGTACATAACCAAAAACCTTCCCAAACACTCTTTGATTCTGCATTATGGGTCCTCATGCAAAATTGTTCAAAGGTAGACACAACAGTAAAGCATATTGTATTGCTGAGGTTGTAAGCTTTCCAATAAAGATAACAGCTGTTAATCTTAGGCCCTGGACATGGACAGTTTGCTGTTCATATGATGTAAATGAATGGTAGCAACATTAAAAACTTTTAAGTGCTGATGACTTCATAATATTGTTTTATATTTTTGGTCACTTTGTTGATGACAATGACTTAATCATAATTTGTCAGTTTAATCAATGCTTACCAGAGAATAATTTATTTATCCTTGTGTTAATTCACTGAAAATATTCCCTCATTTGGATTGACAGTTCAGAGATAACGTCAGAAAATCATTGTCAAAATCTAACAGTCTTTCCACTTCACAGATTTGCCACCGGTCCTGTTTGAGGTGAAATGTAACGAGCACAACTTGTGGTTAGGGGGAGTCCCCTTGCATTACCTGTACCAACCAAACCACCAAGATGTTTATAAAGTATGTCAACTGAAGACCAACCAAGTGGTGAGTGATAACTAAGGAATTATCTGTCCTCAGATACATATTTTTCCACTCATTATAATACTTTTGAATGTTTTCACTTTCACCCTCTTCACCCATTTTACGGCATGGTCACGTTTTGCCAGTTCTATGACATGTCACATATTTTGCTCATTTTATGACATAGTCACATTTTTTGCCCATTGTCAGTCACATAATGGTGGTCATTACATGACAGAGTCACATTGTCATATGAAGGTTCATGCCCCCTCCTCCCTTCATAAAGAAGTCGGGAAATTTGCCCTGGCCCCTCACCTTTGAAATCGTGTGCATGTCACTGGTAATAGAAATGTTGCAGTTGGGTCGAACTGGAGTAAAGGGGCTGTAACTCATTGTAAAAGTGATGTCTTACCTTGTCTTTTCAATGTCTAGCTTTATGTTGTTGTACAATAATTGATGTCATAGAGTAGATATTGGCTCACAAATATTCCAGACTGTTTGCAATATATTGGTGTACAAACAAAGTGGAAATCCTCCATTCTTGATGTTACAGTAGTTTGTTTCATTCTTAAAGGGTGTGAAGACTCGCGCAAAAAGAAATGTCTAATTCCGGTAATCTGACCTAGTTTCAAATGAGGTGTAACAGAAGTGTTAGACACCACCATCGATCCCAGAAAATACACACACACAGCTTGCTACCATCGGTCATTAGACACTAGTGTACAGTCAGTACATACAGCTGCGGTCAATACCCACATCACAGTGTACAAACAATAGCGATGGACACCTCAGGTACAGCTAAAGATAACAAGGTATCACATATCATTACTGTACTGTCTGCATTTTGCAGCGACACGAACAAAACGTCACTTGCAAGCAACGGAAAGTTAACTTGTTTTTCAGATGGTCGCACGCGGTTTGGGGCGAGTCTTCAATGACTTTAAAGTTACAAGTCCATTTTAATGCGGGGCATTGTTAGCCTTTCTTAGTTGAAAAGTGAATGTTGTAGAATCTAGATGAGTTTTATCTCTTCTCTTACAAGGTTGAGAAGGGCTCAATACCAGTCTCTCTGGATGCTTATGAGACGGATAATCTATTCTTCTTGAGCGATGACTCGAACAGACTTGTACATGTCACAGTCCACTATGCACAGTAAGTATCTCTGCACACATTGTGTACAGATATTATTTACTTCGCTCCTCGCTTACCTGTCTCCTCACAACCTTAGCACCTCATTCTACCGTGTCTAGTATGCACACAACTTGTACAGATATTGTCCACTGTAGTAGGTTCGCATTGGAATATCACTTGCAGTCCCAAGCATTCTTGCAATATGTTAAAAGGAAGATTATTGCAGTTGGAACATTTGCAAAATGAGGTCAAACAACAGCTGGCCACACAAATATTAATAATATAATAATAATAGTCTTAAATTCTGTGTCAGACATTCAGGGAATTTATTGGTATTTGATTCACAGCCTGTCTGCCAAGGTGTATGTGAGAAATTCTTCTTCCAAACCAAACCCATTCGAAATGGCTACTGAGATATTTGCTATTGATTCCTATCATGGGACTCTGCAAGTAGACAATTTAGGGATTTGAAGAATTAAATTTGTTATAATCAGACAATATTTACACATGCAAGTGACAAGTTTTCTGTTGCGTATTTTTTGTTTCATATTATTATGTTTCTTATTCAGATTCAATAGTGCTTTTAATGTGTGCTGTTAATTAGTCTTATTACTCTTGTCCATTGTTACTACAAATCCACTTAAAGAGTACAAGGAGTAAGTTTGTACACCACAGAAATAGCAAACTATATGCTACAAACAGTGAATACTTAATTATGTACCTTTTATATTGCCACCCCGTGACCCTGCCCGCACCCACTACCCCACCCACTACCCCACAATACTAGTATAAAACAGCAATACTACTGTGGTTTACTATTCTGGTGGTTCCATATTATCTCATGGTACAAGTTAACATTTTACGGCTGTGTTTTACTCCATTTGCCCCCACACTTTACTATACAACAGCTTATATATATATAAATATATATACAGTGTTTTTTGTTCTTGGGTTGTGTGCAGGGATGTGCCCAGAAT
This sequence comes from Apostichopus japonicus, assembly GCF_037975245.1. Classification (NCBI taxonomy): domain Eukaryota; kingdom Metazoa; phylum Echinodermata; class Holothuroidea; order Aspidochirotida; family Stichopodidae; genus Apostichopus; species Apostichopus japonicus. Next base: position 3,499,701 of record NC_092571.1, read on the forward strand.
TTCATGAGTACCGGGTATACTGATTGCCGTCCTAGGGGAGGGGTCTAAGGGGATGTTATTCAAGTTTTGAAGGTGCTCAGATGCCAAATGCTGGCACTTGTGTAGCTCTTTAAGCACATACACTAGTTTTGCTAACAATTTACATTTTTTTATTTTTTTTTACTGAAATATATTACGTACCTGGTAAAAGTTATTTGATTGTTTCAAAGAGATTTTACAAGGGACAGATTGATACCCGTAAGTAATGTTTCTTGCAATCGTAACTGATGCATTATTAGTCTGTATGATTTTGGCATATAGGCTAGGCCCAATTTATGTTGAATATATTGTTAGGAATGTTGGGATTTTAGATGAAAATAGTGCTGGGTGGGATTCACAATTTTTAAGACAGTACTGGGCGGTAATTTTTAGTGCTGGGCGGGGCCGCCCAGCATGTGCCCATCCCTGTTTGTGTGTATGTGCTTGTTTCTGTTGTTTTGTTTTTAAGCTGTTTTACTGTCTGTTGCCTGCTGTTCACAATATCTGTTGGATTATACAAGCTCTCTGTTTGTATGCTGTTTTCCTTCAGAATTCTTAAGATTAATATTATGGACAACGGAGCAAGCCGAATAGATGAACTCTTTTCGGTTTTCCCTCACGAGGCTGAAGAAAATGCAACGGAGAACAACTGGTCAAATGAAATGGAAGGCGTAAGGACCTGGGTGATGAGTTCATTCGGAAGAATAATAAAGAGAAGAGTCAGTCAAGACGTGGTAGGAGCCGTCTCAAGTGTGAGTATTATGTAATAATGTATAACACTAACAGTGTTCTAAAACAGAACAGCCTACATTAGTGGTAATATCATCCCTTATGAAGTATGAGTCTAGACTTGATACAGCCTCATGTGTGAGTATTATGTAGTCATGTGTAACACTAACAATGTTCTAAAACAGAACAGCCTACATTAGTGGTAATATCATCCTGTATGAAGTGTGAGTCAAGACTTGATACAGCTTCATGTTTGAGTATTATGTAATAATATATAACACTAACAGTTTTCTAAAACAGAACAGCCTACATTAGTGGTAATATCATCCCTTATGAAGTATGAGTCTAGACTTGATACAGCTTCATGTTTGAGTATTATGTAATCATGTGTAACACTAACAATGTTCTAAAACAGAACAGCCTACTGTACATTAGTGGTAATATCATCCCTTATGAAGTATGAGTCTAGACTTGATACAGCTTCATGTTTGAGTATTATGTAATCATGTGTAACACTAACAATGTTCTAAAACAGAACAGCCTACATTAGTGGTAATATCATCCCTTATGAAGTATGAGTCTAGACTTGATACAGCCTCATGTGTGAGTATTATGTAATCATGTGTAACACTAACAATGTTCTAAAACAGAACAGCCTACTGTACATTAGTGGTAATATCATCCCTTATGAAGTATGAGTGTAGACTTGATACAGCTTCATGTTTGAGTATTATGTAATCATGTGTAACACTAACAATGTTCTAAAACAGAACAGCCTACATAAGTGGTAATATCATCCCTTATGAAGTATGAGTCTAGACTTGATACAGCCTCATGTGTGAGTATTATGTAATCATGTGTAACACTAACAATGTTCTAAAACAGAACAGCCTACATTAGTGGTAATATCATCCCTTATGAAGTATGAGTCTAGACTTGATACAGCCTCATGTGTGAGTATTATGTAATTATGTGTAACACTAACAATGTTCTAAAACAGAACAGCCTACATTAGTGGTAATATCATCCCTTATGAAGTATGAGTCTAGACTTGATACAGCCTCATGTGTGAGTATTATGTAATCATGTGTAACACTAACAATGTTCTAAAACAGAACAGCCTACATTAGTGGTAATATCATCCCTTATGAAGTATGAGTCTAGACTTGATACAGCCTCATGTGTGAGTATTATGTAATCATGTGTAACACTAACAATGTTCTAAAACAGAACAGCCTACATTAGTGGTAATATCATCCCTTATGAAGTATGAGTCTAGACTTGATACAGCTTCATGTTTGAGTATTATGTAATCATGTGTAACACTAACAATGTTCTAAAACAGAACAGCCTACTGTACATTAGTGGTAATATCATCCCTTATGAAGTATGAGTCTAGACTTGATACAGCTTCATGTTTGAGTATTATGTAATCATGTGTAACACTAACAATGTTCTAAAACAGAACAGCCTACTGTACATTAGTGGTAATATCATCCCTTATGAAGTATGAGTCTAGACTTGATACAGCCTCATGTGTGAGTATTATGTAATCATGTGTAACACTAACAATGTTCTAAAACAGAACAGCCTACATTAGTGGTAATATCATCCCTTATGAAGTATGAGTGTAGACTTGATACAGCTTCATGTTTGAGTATTATGTAATCATGTGTAACACTAACAATGTTCTAAAACAGAACAGCCTACATAAGTGGTAATATCATCCCTTATGAAGTATGAGTCTAGACTTGATACAGCCTCATGTGTGAGTATTATGTAATCATGTGTAACACTAACAATGTTCTAAAACAGAACAGCCTACATTAGTGGTAATATCATCCCTTATGAAGTATGAGTCTAGACTTGATACAGCCTCATGTGTGAGTATTATGTAATTATGTGTAACACTAACAATGTTCTAAAACAGAACAGCCTACTGTACATTAGTGGTAATATCATCCCTTATGAAGTATGAGTCTAGACTTGATACAGCCTCATGTGTGAGTATTATGTAATCATGTGTAACACTAACAATGTTCTAAAACAGAACAGCCTACATTAGTGGTAATATCATCCCTTATGAAGTATGAGTCTAGACTTGATACAGCTTCATGTTTGAGTATTATGTAATCATGTGTAACACTAACAATGTTCTAAAACAGAACAGCCTACTGTACATTAGTGGTAATATCATCCCTTATGAAGTATGAGTCTAGACTTGATACAGCTTCATGTTTGAGTATTATGTAATCATGTGTAACACTAACAATGTTCTAAAACAGAACAACCTACATTAGTGGTAATATCATCCCTTATGAAGTATGAGTCTAGACTTGATACAGCTTCATGTTTGAGTATTATGTAATCATGTGTAACACTAACAATGTTCTAAAACAGAACAGCCTACATTAGTGGTAATATCATCCCTTATGAAGTATGAGTCTAGACTTGATACAGCCTCATGTGTGAGTATTATGTAATCATGTGTAACACTAACAATGTTCTAAAACAGAACAGCCTACATTAGTGGTAATATCATCCCTTATGAAGTATGAGTCTAGACTTGATACAGCTCCATGTTTGAGTATTATGTAATCATGTGTAACACTAACAGTGTTCTAAAATGAACACCCTACATCAGTGGCAGTATCATCTGTTAGTGTGTAATAGTGTGTGGTAAACTTAATGTTAGGTTTTCTCATTGTAGATTGTGTAACAAATTGTCCAGTTCAACAATTATGATCTTTTCGATAATGGCCACACTAACATAACAGAAATAAACTGTATCAATTCTATAAAATTATCTTCAATGAGTATGTCCTTTATGAGGTCATTTCTTTACCAGACTGTGTAAAAAGAGTCGTTGAGCTTTAAGATTCAGTTGAATCTTTTCTTTGTGCCACTTGGAAGTTCACAAGTACCGGTGTCATCCTTAGCTGTGTAATTGGTATCTTAGCTCAGAGTTACTAGAACCCTAAGTTTATGTGATTGGTTTTATCGTACACAGAGAATGCTGTGTTAGCAAATCCAATCTTTCAAGTTTCTACCACGATCTCATAAGCATCTTGTACAGAGAGCAATAGCTATCGAAAGTTGAATGGAATACCACATTAGTTTACTCGATGTTTCATTTTGATGGTCTCTTTTCCACTTCCACTTCAGAGAATATTCTCCCTGCAGTACGATAATGACCTCAATCTAATGGTTGCCACATCTCTGGTAGCAGAACAACATAAAACAGGTACAATTGATGCTTTTGTCTGTTTCCATGATGACGATACTGGGCGTAAACTCAAGACAGTGGAACTGGAAGAAGATTGGGATGATGTAAGCTGACCATCAACTTTTAATCTTTTCCAATTTACAGGCATTCGCAGACCAAGCAATGCATATCAATAGAAGAAACTCACACCTGTAGCAAACATAGACATGTCTAACATAATTACACTGCAAAGTTTAGAATTGCAAAACTACTATAGTGTTCGTAAATATCAATATCTGTAATGAGTTTTCAGAAAGGCAATATCAAAAGGAAAAGCTGCAGCAGGTGTAAAATCCCCTGCAGCAAGGCTGCATCAATATAAAACAATAGAGAACAGCTGCTGCAAAGTCCCCTGCAGCGAGGCTGCATGAATATCAAACAATAGAGATTATATATTAGCAGACCAGGAGTGCCTATACACTCTTGCAGCATTTTGCTGCAGCCTAACCCCCTTCAGCATCCTACATTTGACAAATACCCAATGTCATTTTTGCCTTCTAATTTTTTTTATTCTTCTCTCCAGACATATGATCACACAATCACCTTAGATTTGGATACCTTGATCCACACCTACAAAGACTACTCGGGGTATTGCTGTGTTCTGTATCGATTGGATAGATCAATACCTGAAGATAATACAGAAAAGCGACCTAAAAGATGAAAGTTAGATTGAGCTGTGACGAAGTTCATCACCGCAAGCAGAGTAAATTGCAGTTTGGTGGATGCACCTCAGGAAATCTTTTGCCATGGGTTTAAAAGAAACGATCAGAGAAAAATAAAGACTTGCTTTGCACATTTCTCAGTCAGTTATTCAGTTGTTGATTTAACTGCATCCCTTCTGCAGAAACAGAATCTATGCTCAGATGGGTTCAAAGGGTGGCCTTGGTTATAAACCTTTTTGACATCACACAGCAAACATTGGCACAATGTCATTTCCTGAAGCCTGACGCTCTGAGGACGGTTCATTGCTTACCTACCAGTAACACGTTTGATATTGAACAGATATATCACAATACTGAGCTCATCAGTTTTCTGTTCCTGTCAGGCGCGTAGCGTAGGGGGGCTGGGGCAAAGGGGGGCAGCCGAGCATAGTTTAAAAAATTTTTTTAAATGTTTTTATGATATCGCTAGTAATTTCAAAAGAGAAAATGCTAAGATGCAACTTACAAGGCCTGGGAAGTGCCATTTCCAGCAATCTGGGAGGCATTTTCAGCCAAAATTCTCTTGTAAGCTTCGCGCCAACTTATGGTGGCGCTACGCTTACATAGTTTGCAATGCCGTATCTACAGCTCTGATTTTTTGCCCCTCCTTGGCAAATTCCTGGCTACACGCCTGGTTCCTGTTGCTGTGATCATGTCATATTGAGTTAATGCTCCTTGTTGAATGAACAGTAATAGTAATAGCGATAGACTGGAGTCTTTATTACACTCGGAGACTGTCTCATAGAGTTTAGAATAACTGAAGACTTCAGAGAGGTTTAAATGGATAGTCTACAGTGTCAATTACAATTATACATAATATATGTATAAAGCTATACACGTGTGATGGTTAAACTCTATTAGTAAATGGAACCCCTTCTGATATGAAATTATCCAGCATGGATATAGTCTGGGTATTTAGTATTCATTTTGGTTAATCAAATATTGTCTGAAAGTACAAAAGAAGATATATTTCATCAGTGCAACCATGAAATTGACAGACAAAGAAAGGCATGAACTGGGTGATATTTCAAGATGGCTACATGTTATCAAACTTTAAAACAACTGATCTTTATTTCTCAGTAAAAATCCCCCTTCCAGCAGACTTATCGAAGTCATAAATTTGTAGATTCAATTTTTTATGATCAAATAAATGTGTTTAATTATTATTATTACTTTTTTGGTGTTTTGCATAAGTTTTCAACTTTTATATTCTTGTTCAGGATTTTAATCTCTTTGTTTGATATATATTTGTTTACACAACATTTAATGTTATAAATTTTATCACTAAAAAGTAAGTAATGCAGATAACACTATGCATGGTCATCAAAGATCAAAGTTATCTCTAATTGTTCATTTCATGAACTCAGTTACATCTTTAACAATTTCAATTTCAGGCAGAATGGAGTTTGGAGTAGCCCAACAAAGAAATTTTTTGGTTACAACAGGATAAGCAACAGAACGTTTGGCAGATACATTTGAACCCAAGGAGTTTTACTCTTAATGATGTAAACCCTCAACCTTTTGCTAGCCCAAAACTTTTTTTGTCTGAAAAATAAAATATGAAAATTTCAAGTCATTTTAATTGTTTTTAGTCATTACAAGTCATTGTACTTTACATGTTGGACATTTGTACTGTAATGGCAAGGGCGGCGGAAGCACTTTTAATCAGGGGGGTCACCGACATCAAAGGGCAATTTGCAGAAATTCGATTGGACTGATGCAGCCTTATATTTTAATAACTCTTATTGTATTATCTTATTTGCGTATACACATCACTCCATCAACGCCCCCCCCCCCCCCTTCAAGGAAAATATGCATACTAGCACTGCAATGTCCAATGTGCAAATTGGGAAACAAGGAACAAGTTATCTTTTGAGACAAAATGAGGTGAAATTATGCTAGTTGCTAATGTAGGAATCTTCCGAATTAGATTTTATTTCTTGTTAATATCTTAACGAATTTTTTCCAGTCGAAATAGCTTTGAGTTTGACCCACAGAAATTCATTAAAATACAGGGGCAAAGCCAGGAATTGCAAAGTTGCATGCACGATTATCTGAGCGGAGCGCCACCACCGGTCGGCGCGGAGCGTACAAGAAAATTTTTGGTTTACAAATCCCTCAGATGGCCGGAAATGCCCTTCCCGAGTGTTCAGTCTGGTTCCCTGGCCTCTTGCTAACTTGAGACACCTCAATTTTTATGTAGAAAAAGGGCACATTTTTAACCTGAGGAAAAGTGGGGGGGGACACGTGCCCCCTGTCCCCCCCGGTTCCACCGCCGATACTGTCATTACCCCCTCTTCTCCTCCAAGGAAAGCAAATTGGCACTGATGGGCTAAGGAAAATCATGAGTACAATGCGACAGTTGGCTTTTTGAACCAGTATTATATAAATTTTTCATGATTGAACAGAAATTCATGTGCTGCACAATCCTTATAACATTGAAATATCTATGTCATCTCGGTAATAGAAATATCAAACAATGTTGCATTATACAACACAATAGCCAATTGTGTACAAGATGGTGTACTGGAATATCAAACAATGTTGCACTATACTACACAATACCCAATTGTTTACAACATTGTGTACTGGAATATCAAACAATGTTGTTACACTACACAATACCCAATTGTTTACAAGATGGTGTACTTGAATACCAAACAATGTTACACTATATTACACAATACCCAATTGTTCACAAGATGGTGTACTGGAATATCAAACAATGTTACACTATACTACACAATACCCAATTGTTTACAACATGGTGTACTGGAATATCAAACAATGTTGCATTATACTACACAATACCCAATTATTACAAGATGTTTTACTGGAATATCAAACAATGTTACGTTATACTACACAATACCCAATTGTTTACAACATGGTGTACTGGAATATCAAACAATGTTGCATTATACTACACAATACCCAATTATTACAAGATGTTTTACTGGAATATCAAAAAATGTTACGTTATACTACACAATACCCAATTGTTTACAACATGGTGTACTGGAATATCAAACAATGTTGCATTATACTACACAATACCCAATTATTACCAGATGTTTTACTGGAATATCAAACAATGTTACATTATACTACGCAATACCCAATTGCTCACAAGATGGTGTACTGGATCGCGCATTTCATTTTCTTCTGCTGCATGGGTAATTAATTCCTTCTCATAAGTTCGGTCCAATCATGCAACAGCTCTGACTAACCTTTGTTGGCATCCATGTAATGATATCAATAAGTACACTAAAGACAAATGAAGACAATAAGAACAAAACAGTTTGTATTTTTCTTATATTGTGTCTTTTGAAATAAATATACGAGCATGGCCTGGTTATTTGTTTTAATGAAGCAGAAATACTTACCTTTATGATTTATTCAAAAGGCCTACAGTAATTGCACTCGAACCAGAAAGAAAGAATAGGTTTACTTCAATCAGCAACTACGGCCTTAACACCCCATCCCCTCCCCCCCTCCTACCACCCCAAAGTACTACAAAATCATAAAAATCAAACAAAACCATAAATTTCCAGCAAAATTTATGGGAAAGCAATCATTGTGATTATAAATATTGATAATCAGTATTTAGAGAACTTTAATAGTTTCAGATAAAAATGTTTCATAAAAGTTATTTTTCTACATAAATCAATGCTATATGGACAAGCAGTTCATCATTAAATCAAGGTTATTTTATAACAATGTTAACATATGAACCCGAGGCTCAAAACAAACATTAACTTTACTGTTAAGTCATGAACTGGGTTGGTTATAGCTGAAAACAAATGACAGCGACAAGTGGTCTGTATTTAGGATATTGACTAACGAGTCCAAAATGAATATTTGGTAACACAATATGTGGTTCGTTGAGCTTTTGAGTACTGACTATTTTGTGCATACATACAAATATATAAATGTACTTGAACAGACTGCATGACATAAAGATACACTTTTGGTAAGCCCAGTTAAGGTTATACAATGTTGAGTATGATAAAAGCAAAATTTGTGCTATTAACCTTTCATTTGCAAATATTTAAAATTACTGCTTAATTTAATCATTCCTGGTGTTGATGTTCAATAATTAAACGGGTAGATCACATTCTCAAAACCTTGAGTAGCCCCGAATATCCATTAACTCATCGAATATCCATTAACTCATCGAATATCCATTAACTCATCGAATATCCATTAACTCATCGATTATCCATTAACTCATCGAATATGCATTAACTCATCGAATATCCATTAACTCATCGATTATCCATTAACTCATCGAATATCCATTAATTCATCGAATATCCATTACCTCATCGAATCTCCATTAACTCATCGATTATCCATTAACTCATCGAATATCCATTAATTCATCAAATATCCATTACCTCATCGAATATCCATTAATTCATCTAATATCCATTAACTCATCGAATATCCATTAATTCATTAAAACTGGAGGTTTACAGGTTTCCAGTATTAAATCCAACATTTCAGAACACTAAAACAGTTCTCAAACATGGTTTTCCTGGCAATTCCTATTTATTACCCCCCCATCCCTCCACCCCCCAGAGACTTAGGAGTGTTACATTAGTCTCAGTGAGGGTATGTTCTGAGGAAGGATGTAAACTGATTGGTCAAGTTTCAACATGACTGACCATTGTTTTGATTTTCTAAAACATATTTGGGGGCATCAGTGATAACCATTGAGGCAGTCTTCGACTTTAGCCTGAATAGACTTTATATTTCAGAGCAAATTTTTAATGATCGTCAGAGACCACCAAAATTCTATTCGGACAACCAACATCAGCTTACGAGGTTGTACTATGGATAGTTAATTGTTTACAACAAGTTACATTGTAACTTAACACTGCCAAGTATGATAAAGGCATTGAAGAATCGCCCCAAACCACGTGCCGCGCTCTGAAAAAGTTTCCGTTGCTTGCAAGCGAAGTTCTCTTCTTGTTGCTACAAAATGCAGACAGTAATGAAACGTGATACCGTGTTATCTTTAACTGGACCTGAGATGTCCATCACTGCTATGTACACTGTGTTGTGGGTATTGACCACAGCTGTATGTATTGACTGTACACTAGTGTCTAATTACCGACACTAGCAAGCTGTGTGTGTATTTTCTGGGATCGATGGTGGTGTCTTACACTTCTGTAACACCTCATTCGAAACTAGGTCAAATTACCGGCATGAGACGTTTCTTTGTGCGCGAGTCTTCACACCCTTTATATGGCAACATTGGTATCACCCTCCATCACTTTGGAGATATATAAACTAAAACCAAAATAGTGGTAGGCCTAGGATCCACCAAAAGGGTAGTTTTACTGGCCCAAAGCTGGTGTTCTATTCACCAAACTGCAGTGTACAGGTCCATATTGATTGTTCTATGTTATTTCACTATATCGGACAGCCAAAGTGTAATCAGGAAAAATCCTAAAAGACTTTTGTCCTGTTATTACATACTAAACCCTGATAACAGTGTAATTGATTAGTTTGCTGGTCAAACAAATACTTAAACAAAAAAGAAGGCAACAATATTGAACAGTTTTTTAAGTTACTTTTTGCATTTTGTTAATATTACAAGAAAAAATGATCAGGGTAACAGCTTTTGCATTCATTTATTATCTTTAATTTTACACTAATGTAGTTAACAATCCTTCCAATTCAAATCTAAACAGGTACATCTGCAATCTCTCTTCAGGTAATACTCTGTGAGTTAGTTATTAAGAGGTTAACTGTCAACCTAGCACACAAACAGCTCTGCTTTCTAAACAGGTGCTAGGATTCTCAGCCAATCTTCTTAGTTTGCGAAAGCAACGGCTGACGTTTCAAGGACCAAATGGCGACTCCTCCCAGCTGTAAGGAAGCTAGATTTGGTTGTCATGGTAACAAAAGACCATCTCAGTCCTCACTTGAATGATTTTAGATTTCTAAATTTTACATCCAAGCCACAGGCCTTCCTTCAACTGACATTTTCTGCTAGTTGCTTTGTCTTTTGCTTTGTGAGTATCCTGCTTAAAGGACTGGTACTGGATGCAGACATAACCAAAACTATCCCAATGAGGCATTTTCACACGAACACCATTAGTGTCAGTTTCTTTTATCGTTTGAGGAGCGATTCGGTCACTTTCACTGTCTCATGAGGAGTACTACAGGGCCAAGGGTACAATTGGTAGTAACTAGGCAGTTACTCCTGCTTAGGGGTTCCAAGGGATGCTCTCATAACTATAAACCTGAAAATGATTCCTCCTTAAGGTTAGGTGGCAGAAAGATAACATTCATGCCGTAGTCCTTTTTCGTATTCACATTTTCTCCCAGTTAACTCTCTTCCGAGTGGCGATACAGATGCTTGTATTTTCACTTGTGGAGTTAACACATGGCCCATGGGCAGTGCGTCAATTGACGTCTGCTGTCAGAAGGTTTCCATGGATACATCCGGACTGTATCACAGAGTAAACAGCTTGCTGACCTTCTCGTTGTAGCAGGTCCAACCACGACAGACCGCTTTATCACAGAAATAGATTAACTTTCTTTGTAATGGGTTTTCGGCAGATGTGGCATACCCTGAGTGGTTTGGCACATGTCCCGCAGGTGGTATGACCACAGAGAAAAACCACAGAGCTCTCCCTCTCCATGCAGATTGCACACTCCATTTGCCTCCCTTTGTCATTAGAAGTAGTGATCTTTGAGATCTTCTCTTTGTCTGAAGAATAACAAAATGAACCCAAGCGATGAATGTGATGATGTCACTGAATTGGTTAATATACATAAAATGGTTTCAAAAGTTACACCAGACCAACAAGAACATACAGTTCTTGGAAAGCAGACCCAATATCAACTCTATGGTATACATTAACCACACTGATTAGGACAAGTTGCCATTAACTCCATACTGTACAATTAGCTAATCAAAATATGGAAAAACTCCCACCGAGCTTCATACAGTATCAGCTTACCCTATATATCACACATCTTCACAACACATGTATTGTATTTACAATTATGGACAAAGCTGTACATCTTTACCACCATGTAGCACAGGACGAGATCAGTACTAGTTTGATAACATACATCTTACTATACTTGTGGTACAGGCCGAGATCACTTCTAGCTGGATAACATACATCTTCACCACATGGGTGGCACAGGACGAGATCACTTCATGCTTCATACAATACAACTGTCCCATATATACACCACCGAACACTCTCTCGTATGTGTTCTTCTGCATGTTAAACCTACAGTGTATCATATGTAAAAGACAGAGCAATTGACTATGTGTTCCGCACACACAGGAAGCTTACCATACAAATCATACGCATATGCCTACTGCATGAACTACATGGATTAACTTTACCTGCTATATATAACACCATAAAATATATTAATAAAGCATGAAATAAGCTTCAATTTTACAACTAAAATGCATTCCAAAATAGATGACAGCAGTGAAGAAATGCTTTAAAATAAACATGATTACAGAAATGAAATGAATGCCTTGAATTTGCCCATTTTACATATGATGCTCATGATGGTATTTTCAATTAACCTTTTCTATTAAGAGGTCAATTTATGATATGATGCTTGAATTTGGTGGGGGGGGAGGGGGAGAAAGATCTATCAAAGTATGTGTCTGTAATCTAGAGGGAAACAGATTAATGAAGTCCTTTTACAAGGAAAATGACTCCAACATGCAAAAGTTAACCCAGTGGGAGAGTCAACCAGTGGGAGAGTCCCCAGTGGGAGTCACCAGTGGGTAATCTTGGTGAATAACCTCCCATTAATAGGAAACTGACACCAACACACCAAAGATACCCGGTGGGAGAGTTAGCAAGTGGGATAGTCACCCAGTGGGATAGTCACCCAGTGGGATAGTCACCCAGTGGGAGAATCACCCAGTGGGAGGGTCAAAGACATTTACAGAGCTTGAGGGAATCTTTGCAGCTTTTGTGCAGCTCACATGAAACAAGAGGCTCCATATGAACCCAGTTTACACCAAAAAATGTTAAGTTAATAGGTGCACAGACCTATGTCATACACCTAATGTAAAGTTAATAGGTGCACAGACCTATGTCATGACAAGGAGAGCAAAGGAAACATAGCAAATGCAAAGACATCCCTAAGCTGTCCTCCCTTCAAAAGTTTCTAGAGCAAAATCGTTGTATCAAAACCATGAGTAAAAGTGAGGTTTCTAGAGACTTCAGAAAACTTCACCTCAACAATTTTCATATTAGTGGGAGAAAGGTTCCACCATGGAGCTGCATGACATGTCATTGCTGGATATGATTGTGCAATGAAAACTGAGACTAGCTGGAACAGCTTGACCTGTCACTCTGGGTCACCTGAAACATTATCAGTAAGCATACTTCATACTCTGCATGGTTCTTCTCTGTCAGGAATCATGCCACAAAATGCAAACAGCAATTTTTTTTTAGAAAAGTTGCCAAAATTATTTTTAATTGGTTGATGGACTGATTTGCGTTTTCTTTTCTGAGGTTTGCATGAACATTACAGAGGACTAACAAAAGTAGATGCGGTGTGAAAATTGTGGAAAAAGGTAATTTTTACCCCACTTTTTGCTGTTAAGTTCGGCATCCTTTCATGAAACTCACAACCAGATCTTCAGTCTCTCCCCCTCCACTCCCCCCAAAAAAAACAAGACAGTCTCGATAAAGAAAACTCAAAGTTCCCCGGCAACTGCACCAGTTATGCATAACTTGCACACAGTGATTAGTTTCTCAGTACACCACAGAAAATGCAAAGCAACCAGCACCAAATACATAGATAGGTCTAAGAAGCTATTGTTATGTGCACCTAAAGCAATGTGGCAAGCATGGAAATATACATAAATCTGGTGTTAAGTCTCACTAGCTACACAGTAGGAAAGAACATACTGTACCGAGCAAGGAGGATCATGTGACACCCTCCCAGGTGCTACTTACATATTATGTAACCCTTTGTATATGTTCCAAGTGATGAGAGCTTTGTAGAAAGCACAAGGCCATCATGAAGGGAAGTTATGGTAAATTTGCTTTGGTTAAAATGATTATGTTGAGATATACTCTCTCTCTGTCAGAAAAGCTTTAAACAGACAAAGCCTAACGGATTGTGTCATTTTACACACTAGTTACATGCAGATATGGCTAGGATAGTTGTGTTGCTAAGGAACAGCCAATCATGTTGCCTGCTGATTATGTCTAAGTACAAAGCCTAACAGATTGTGTCATCTTACACACTTGTTAACTGCAGATAAGGCTAGGATAGTTGTGTTGCTAAGGAACAGCCAATCATGTTGCCTGCTGATTATGTCTATGTACAAAGCCTTATAGATTGTGTCATCTTACATACCTGTTACATGCAGATATGGCTAGGATAGTTGTGTTGCTAAGGAACAGCCAATCCTGTTGCCTGCTGATTATGTCTATGTACAAAGCCTGATAGATAGTGTCATCTTACACGCTTGTTACATGCAGATATAGCTAGGATAGTTGTGTTGCTAAGGAACAGCCAATCATGTTGTCTGCTGATTATGTCTATGTACAAAGCCTAATAGATAGTGTCATCTTACACACTTGTTACATGCAGATATGGCTAGGATAGTTGTGTTGCTAAGGAACAGCTAATCGTGTTGCCTGCTGATTATATCTATGTACAAAGCCTAATAGATTGTGTCATTTTACACACTTGTTACATACAGATATGGCTAGGACAGTTGTGTTGCTAAGGAACAGCCAATCATGTTGCCTGTTGATTATGTCTATGTACAAAGCCTAATAGATTGTGTCATCTTACACACTTGTTAACTGCAGATAAGGCTGAGATAGTTGTGTTGCTAAGGAACAGCCAATCATGTTGCCCGCTGATTATGTCTATGTACATTGCATACAGTCCTGAAACGCTGCAGGCATTCCATCTGCAGTTCAATCGTGTGACAGATAATAGCCATTTTGGGAATTTAAAATTGTGGTAATAATTGATCAATCGATCACTTTTTAGCTAAGGTTAAAAATCGCTTTAGTTTCAACAGGATCCACTGTGGCAGCTTTAGGATTGTGTGACATGAGTTGCTAAATAGAACACACATTCAAGGAGTACTATAACAGTTAAGTACTACAGAGGAGCACATCACATGACCCTCCATAACTGGTACAGCTGAGTTTTGTTTCATTTGCTGGGAATTGTTAATCATCACTGGTACTAAACCAAAGATTAAGCAACATGTAAACAGATTCCTTCTAAATGATACCATTGGCTGTTTACTACCAACCAGCAGTTATTTCAATTAGGTTGCCAACTTGGTTATCAATTTGACAAAACCCTTCCAAATTATTTTGTTCAAAATGCATTTTAGCATCGTTAGTATATTGAGAAAAGAAATGCATAGCAGTATAACATCAGCTTTGGACGGCTACATAGCATAATTGAAGAGCAGCAGAAAAATAACTATGACTTAGATTTGCATGGTCACCTTTGCTTTTTAAAAGTAATTGCAAAACAATCAATGAAATTTTAGCCTCCTTTCACCAACAATTACCCTTTGACAAACTCTTAGAGAGTGAATTAGCTGAAACACCAGCGACAGCTTTGGCTGAACCTGAAATTAACAAATTCCTGTTAGTATCCAATCAGAGCTCAGGAAACACAAACAGATATGCATATTCAACATTTGATATATAAGCAGTAATATTCAACCTGCAAACAGTATTGTAGATGCTATACTAAGTGCGATGACACCATCGAAAAGTTGACAGAACCTGAAACTTAAGGTAAACGTCCAATCAGATCACACAAATGGCTGACTTATATGAATATCTGACATGTGATAAATAATATGTTACTATACAATCTGCAATGAAATTGTAGAGAGATATTAGAAAAGACACTAGCAACAACTAATGACCAAAATCTAAATTCAGCAAACCTGTTATCTTCCAATCGGCTGTAGGTAGTAGTAGTTTTTTTCAAGGATTAGGTCTGCAGGGTTAATATGTCTCTTCAATGGTTAGAACTGCAGGGGTTATGTTTCTTCAAGGAATAGGACTGCAGGGATTATGTTTCTTCAAGGATTAGGACTGCAGGGATTATGTTCCTTCAAGGAATAGGACTGCAGGGATTATGTTTGTTCAAGGAATAGGACTACAGGGATTATGTTTCTACAATGGTTAGGACTGCAGGCATTATGTTCCTTCAAGGAATAGGACTGCAGGGATTATGTTTGTTCAAGGAATAGGACTGCAGGGATTATGTTTTTTCAAGGATTAGGACTGCAGGGATTATGTTCCTTCAAGGAATAGGACTGCAGGGATTATGTTTGTTCAAGGAATAGGACTACAGGGATTATGTTTCTACAATGGTTAGGACTGCAGGGATTATGTTCCTTCAAGGAATAGGACTGCAGGGATTATGTTCCTTCAAGGAATAGAACTACAGGGATTATGTTTCTTCAAGGCATAGGACCGCAGGGATTATGTTTGTTCAAGGATTAGGACTGCAGGGATTATGTTTCTTCAAGGAATAGGACTGCAGGGATTATGTTTCTTTAAGGATTAGGACTACAGGGACTACGTTTCTTAAAGGATTAGGACTACAGGGTTTATTGTGTTTCTTCAAGCAATAGGACTTCATCAAAATAATTTAAACATCATTAATGACACTATGGATATAGTTTTCTGTTCAAGAGGGTTTTGCTGGCAAGAGAATATAAGCTGTAAGTGCAAATAGCTTCTAAAACTGAAGGGTCATCAAGGTATACTGCCATCACCTTTACATAGCCTACTACATCACTTTCACTAGAGAAACATTGATTAAAGACAGACACGCAACATAAACTTGCAGAAAGTAGAGCGAAATTATGGGCTTACCAGCTGTGATGACTTCTATGATAGGCTCTGAGCACACTGCACACACAGACATTTTCTGAAAACAGTCTAGATTATATAAAAAAAAAGATGTTGAAATATACCATTTTCTTCTTTCGGGGTTTCTTTTTTCTTTTCAAAATTCAAAACTTATACTGAACGATGAGATTCGAAGAGTACGAATCTGCATGCGAGGTGACTGGAGTAAACTTGTCCTTGTAAAGATTTTCTCGGGAAATGTTTTGTTGAGTTTAAAATCCATCATTTCAATTTGAGTGAGGCTCCACCTGCTTTACAAAGAGGACGTGACATGAAGCAAAGATCTGCGAGGATGCTCAATCTATAAAGATTGCCGCACCCTGTCGTAGTGAGACAATTTACTGAATCAAGGAACTCTACAAGAGCTAGTCCGGCCCAATCCTTAACTTTGCTTGAAGTTTGGACTGCAGTTTAAAAATCGAGGTATTTCATCATGTTTAAGTGGTACTTCATCTTTGTCCATTAAGGCCTTATCAGTTAATGAGAATGCTTCTATTATTTCGAAAGTGCCCTTGATAAGTTACTTAAACGAATGTCGGTGCCAAACATCATACAGCTGTATACTAAGAAGTATGAAAATTAATTCATCAATTTATCATTTTATCAATTTTATCAATTAATCAAAGAAAAAAATCAATTAATAAAAAAAAATAATAAAAAAATAATAATAAATAAATAAATAAATAAATAAAAAAAATAAAAAAATAATACTATCCATCACAGTTAAGTGGCTTAAAACTCAAAACGACACCTTGAAAAATTTGATTTACCGATAAACTGTCTAAGAGACAAATAACATCAAAAAGAAACTTGAGACCACTATAGTTTAAAGTTAACTTTTAATATATTCCTGCTGCGTTTCCATTAGAGATTTACCTGCGCACGCTGCTCTATGGCGACATGGTAACAAAGTGACATCAGCGACGTTCGTTTTACAAAGAGAACACTTGCTCTGGTCCGTTGTCTCTATCTTCTCTCTGGATTCTATAGTACCCTGCAACAAAGAAGAGACGAGTAAACGAGAAACATAATCAAAAATACTCGCAGAAAACAGAGCCAATGACAATCCATCACGTTTTGTTTTAAAAGTTTGATTTTTTGTTGCAACAATTTGTCCCAAGGATCACAGAATTTGGCAAAAGGTCTTTGAAACCACTTGCCTTTGATTTTGTATCTAATTTTGTAAATTGTTTTTAATTAATTTTTGTTTGTCTCCCTCAACTAAAATAGGTCACTTTAAAAGGGATATACGATAATAAAGTTTATACACATTATTTGGATGAGTGAATTGCATCAACAGCAAAAAAATGTTTTAGTTTTCTTTTTAAATTTGAAATGATTAAATAACCTTAAAAAGTTGACATGACATTATTTTTTGGGTTGTTAATGTGTGATAAGGTGACCGCATTACAACTTAAGAGTGATTTCAAATATGTCAGGGTTCTTCATTGCATCAGTGAGAGAAAATAGACATCCATGAGATACACATGTATAACATCACCACAAAGTATTCTGTAATGTACTTATCTTAATAACACGAATACATTTTAAAACATTTTCCCAATTATAAATTATTGGTGTAAAACATTTTACCCCAATTTCATTGGATATTCACCCAATCACTGATAACTGCAGCAATAAGGGATATATCAAACTTTCCAGGCAACAACTGAAGGCAAATTTCAGCGGGAGTGGAGTGCACTCAACAGTCATAGAATAAATATAAGTGACATAGTTTAACTGATACAGCTAATATCCAACTAACAACACCTTTGTCTGGAAGAGAATTTTTAATTTGCAATATGTGGCAGTTAGAAACTGTAAGGTTCAGTTTTTTTTCAATTTTGCATATTACATTGGATTCTGGGAATTAATTCTTATCTTTATAAACTTAAAATTAAAGAGTCACCATATTGTGAGTTTTGTGGCTGTAACGAGGATTTATATTTACATTGTCCTTTTGTTGAAAATTTTTGGAGAGAAACGTCTGAAACATGTGTAAAAGATAATTCTATAATGGACCCCTTAAAAATTAATTTTGGGTTAATCGACGACTTAAGACATCCACTCAATTTTTTTATACTGCATGCAAAATATTATTTATTTAATTGTAAATTAGACAATTCTAAACCGAACTATTCTAATTTTGCTAATAAGTTTAAGTTGTTATTAAAAGTAGAAGCAAATATCTTAAAGAAAGAGAACAATGAAGTAAGAATGATTTCTTTTAATAATACTTTTGGGAACTATTTTATGCAAGGTTAACGTTTCTCGTATTCATTATCCCTATACTGTATTATTTATACATTACAATTGTTTGTAAAGAATAACCATGATTATTGTTGTTTAATTCACCTTTGTACCACCTAATCACAAATTTTAAATAAATGATATGGAAAAAAAAAACAACACCTTTGTCTAGAAGAGAAGAAATATATGGGGTAAACATGGAACATTACACAAGTTGGTTGATTTGAAGCAATCTGTTGGGAATTGATGAGCAGTTCAGTCATGAATGCAAACCGTGAAATCACTTTGCATCGACACGGATAACAAACTTACTTTACATACGGGACAGAGAGCAAATAACTGCGAGCATTCCATACAGCAGGTAATGTGTTTACAGGGCTTCAAGCAACAATCAGCCATCTTATGGCAGAGTTTACAGGTGGTAGTGGATACAGACGTTGACATCACTAGTTGTGGCTGCTGGATTGCGTCACTTTCATCTGAAGTTAAAAACAAAGTATCTAGATGAATGGTTATGAGTGCAATAGTGCAAATATTTCATGAGTTGAAAGATGTAATTTGTTCCATTCAACTCGGCTGCGCCTCGTTCAATGGAACAAATTACATCTTTCAACGAATGAAATATTTGCACTATTGCACGAATGGAAACCATTTATTATTTGCTTTATACAACACCTTCAAATTTGGATATAATTGGATGTAAAATGCACTCATGCAACAGATTGTTTTGAACAGACAGGTTCCTCTGCACTCTTACCATTGAAAAAAGTGCTATCAAAATAGTATAACACATGGTTCTATTTCATAGAGTGCAATAAAGCGGATTTTGCATGCAATCGACGAGCAATTGACCAATCAAATGGCCGGAATATAATTAGGTGTTGTATAATAGAGAATATCCAGCCATCAAATACTCTATGCTGTAAACTACAATAGCAGATACAATATAGTCATTGACAGCCTTAACTGTTATCAATTCACACCATGGAAAGGTTTTTAGCTATTGACAAGCATGAAGAAGTATTCCTTCCATAGAATAAACAAGAATATAGTCATTAATAGCCTAAACTGTTATCTATCAACACCACAGAAAGGAAGTTAGATATTCACAAGCCTAAAGAAGTATTCCTTCCATAGAATAAACAAGGTTATAGTCATTAATAGCCTAAACTGTTATCTTTGAACACCACGGAAAGGTAGTTAGCTATTGACAAGCCTACAGAAGTATTCCTTCCATAGAATAAACAAGGTTATAGTCATTAATAGCGCAAACTGTTATCAATCCACACCATGGAAAGGTAGTTAGCTATTGACACGCCTAAAGAAGTATTCCTTCCATAGAATAAACAAGGCTATAGTCATTAATAGCCTAAACTGTTATCTACGAACACCACAGAAAGGTAGTTAGCTATTGACAAGCCTAAAGAAATATTCCTTCCATAGAATAAACAAGGCTATAGTCATTAATAGCCTAAGCTATTATCTCTGAACACCATGGTTATGATTATCTTTCATTACTGTACTACACTGTCCTGTGTCCGATTTATTAGATATAATAGAATTAGGTGGACATACCTGTTATGTTAGCATCCTCTATCACATGTGAACTAGTATCATTCGGAACGGCTATCCTTCGGCCCGGTTGTCTACAGAAAGTGAAATTGCAAAAAAAAGTTTACATATCTGCACTTTACTTGTCTAGAGAAGGTAAAAGATATTTGGAGCTTTTTTTGGCCAGACTTACATAGTTCCTATTAAAGCCAAAAAGAATCTTATTTCTTCGAAAAACAAAATCCTACCTTATTAGACAGAAGTACGAATAAAAACAGGTTGTCAAAAGTTCTAATAAATATTGGATAAAATCCACCAATGTTAGCTTCAATTTGTCGACAAAACCAATGAGAAACATGATCGATTACAAAAATTTGTAAGTAAGATCCTTCTTAAGGCAGAGTTTTCAGTTTTGGGCTTTGGTAAACATTTAATTAATGCTAGTGGTTGTCATAATTTATAAACAATTCAGAACATTAACTGTAACTTCTCATGTTGTTTTTATATAAATAAAACGATAAGCTGAACAGTTTGAACATTAAGGTTCAAACTGGAGAATATTACTACAACACTTAATCAGAGAGAGAACTACTGATACAGTGAAGTCAGCACCCAGTTTTCAACAAAAACTAACTAGAAGAATTCTTACAGAGGTCTTACAGAGGGAGTGATGATGTACCTTTTAACTTACATGCACAGTGATGGTACATCATGAACAATTCTTCACCTGTTTCAAATAAAAGATTTGTTCCCGAAAAAATTTCGAAAGGTTCAGTGTCACATCCAAGGAATGGTCAGTTAATTTTGACATTTCTTGACTTTTCGTCCTGTCATATCTCTCTTTATCATTTTGCTAGTGCGTATTAAGACAAACATCAGAATTAGCTATACGGTTTGAGATGAAGACATTTTCGGGAGGTCAATCTTGGCTTCGGTCTCCTTGCTCCCAGTCTCTTGTTAATCTCCACTGTTTAATCTGTGTTGCAGGTTTAATCCTTGGTTAATCTCCTCTAGCCTTTTCATTTTCTGACTTCCTCTCCCCCTCATTGTCCAATGTTCTATCCAGGTCAAGCCAACTGATTTTGTTCAATTTCAGAGTAAAATGACAATGCTGTGTGTCCATTTAACTTACTTTCTCTGGTTTCCTTTTGAAACTACCTCCCAACTTTTATACACACTATTAAGGAACACAAAAAAACAAGACACTCTCCCTTTATTGAAAATATTTGCACTCCTCATATGTCATTAATTTTTTGCTCAGGTTCTGCCTGATTACCCAGAGGAGCAAAAAGTTACAGTTGTACTAACCTTCTATGCTCCATAAAGAACTTGAGAGCGGATATGCTTCGTTTCTCTTTGACTAAGTCCAGCGCTGATTTACTTTGTGTGTTGAGGTACGATGGATCGGCTCCTTCCTGAATTAAGAAACACGCAAGAGCTACACCAGGCCTGATACTGACACCCAGGGTAGCTTGGATCTAGTCAAGAAAAAACAAAGGCAAACCATCACTGAGACTTTCTAATGGCACAAAAATATACACACCAAAAATGAGGGAGGGAGACATTGACCTACAAGTAACTGTTATTGATGGTAAGCATCGCTGCAGACGTTACTGTAGAGTAATAGTACAATTGTTGTGAAGAGACAGGTGAGTGAGAGGTGATATATGAGAATCTCCTTCTCGATCGAAATGAGTGCTAGGTCAGAATGAGTGTTTGATCAGCATGAATGCTGGGTCAGAATGAGTGCTGGATCAGAATGAGTGTTTGATCAGAATGAGTGCTGGGTCAGAATGAGTGTTTGATCAGAATGATGGCTGGATCAGAATGAGTGTTTGATCAGAATGAGTGCTGGATTACAAAGAGTGTTTGATCAGAATGAGTGTTTGATGAGAATGAATGCTGGGTCAGAATGAGTGCTGGATCAGAATGAGTGTTTGATCAGAATGAGTGCTGGGTCAGAATGAGTGTTTGATCAGAATGAGTGCTAGGTCAGATTGAGTGTTTGATCAGAATGAGTGCTGGATCAGAATGAGTGCTTGATTAGAATGAGTGTTTGATCAGAATGAGTGCTGAATCAGAATGAGTGCTGGATCAGAATGAGTGTTTGATCAGAATGAGTGCTGGATCAGAATGAGTGCTGGATCAGAATGAGTGTTTGATCAGAATGAGTGCTGGATCAGAATGAGTGCTGGATCAGAATGAGCGTTTGATCAGAATGAGTGTTTGATCAGAATGAGGCTGGATCAGAATGAGGCTGGATCAGAATGTATGTTTGATCAGAATGAGTGTTTGATCAGAATGAGTGCTGAATCAGAATGTATGTTTGATCAGAATGAGTGTTTGATCAGAATGAGTGCTTGATCAAAATGAGTGTTTGATCAGAACGAGTGCTGGATCAGCATGGGTGCTGGATCAGAATGAGTGTTTGATCAGAATGAGTGTTTGATCAGAATGAGTGCTTGATCAGAATGAGTGTTTGATCAGAATGAGTGTTTGATCAGAATGAGTGCTGGATCAGAATGAGTGCTGGATCAGAATGAGTGTTTGATCAGAATGAGTGATTAATCAGAATGAGCGCTGGATCAGAATGAGCATTTGATCAGAATGAGTGTTTGATCAGAATGAGTGTTTGATCAGAATGAGTGTTTGATCAGAATGAGTGTTTGATCAGAGTGAGTGCTTGATCATGATGCAAAGTGAAATATAACTCTCACCCCTCTGATGACTGGAAGATTTTCCCCTCCAGGAGAGACAACCGGCTTCATGAGAGCAACATGAAGACAGGTATCTCCATCTTCATCTGACGCCAGTAAGTCTGCACCTCTTGAAACCAGAAGTTCGACAACCGGTACGTGTCCTTGGCTGACGGCTAGGTGAATGGGGGTCTGCAGTCTGTTATTGCGAATGTTGATATCTGCTTGGCCCTATGGGTGTGGACGAAAATGTAAATTACATTGATTAAATCAAGACTCTCATCTATTAATAAATCATAAAACATGCAGTAGTACTCCAAGGGGAAATAAAACAAGAAATATTTACAAAGAAGATGCTTCCATCCAGTTGTAAAGAGTAAAACCCTGAAGTTATCATTGAAGTTTTTCCAAGTATACGTTGATGCGGGATGCCAAACAAAATTATAAATGCAAATTTGCTTCAATATGGCGGTGAGACTTACATACTTATTAATTATGTTAGCGGGGAACAAAAGTATGAAACTTTAATCCACCAAATACGAAATAGGAACAGTGAAGTCATAAATTATTTGGAAGCTTTGCAAATCAGAAACTAAGAGATTACACTTTGTTACTGGAACACAATACTGATCTAGATCTGTGTGAAGGACACAACAAAGATCTAGATCTGTGTGAAGAACACAATATTGATCTAGATCTGTGTGAAGAACACAATACTGATCTAGATCTGTGTGAAGAACATAACACCGATCTAGATCTGTGTTAAGAATATAATACCGATCTAGATCTGTGTTAAGAACATAATACCGATCTAGATCTGTGTTCAGAACACAATACTGATCTAGATCTGTGTGAAGAACACAATATCTTGTGTAATGTACTTAATGGTTTGTAAGCTGCTAAAGGGGTGGAGTGAAGTAGCTGTATCCAAATAGACCTGACCTGTTAGGTAGAATGAAGGGATATTCAATTATGGGTCAGCCTTTTAACAGTGTGTGATTTAAAAATTGATATTAAGAAGTAATGGAAACATATGTTTGCTTTTCAGAGCAAACCTACCGTTGTAAGTAACACTTCCACTACATCCCTATGTCCATTAAGTGATGCTAAATGTAAGGCTGAAAAACCGTCATCTTTCTTCCGGTTCACCAGCTGTCGAGCGGCCCTCACAAGTTTTTCCGTTGCACTGTAAGACAAAAAAAGAATATGCAATCCACAAGAAGTCACAAAAACATTTAGAAAAGGAGCCACGGTTCGACTTTAACCCTACAGTATTCAGTTCTACCTCTAAAACACATACATATTCACCAGCATACTTTACATACAATCCTAAATGAATGCTTGATTGATTACCGTTTATTTCCTTTCAATGCAGCATGTTGCAGGACGTTAAACCCTCGCCGATTGGCTAGAGTGAATTCAGCATTTGCTATATTGGTTAAGATATCGATAGCCTCGGTATTGTCCTTTGCGATAGCATCGTGGAGGGCAGTGTCCCCACAGCAGTCCTGTAAGCAAGGATGAAGACACAGCAACATTAGGTCAGTACATAACCGATAACCTACACTTCTGTGACATCGCTAACACTTTCGACCGTTGTTAGTTAACGATGAAGTTTACCATACAGTTCAGCTTTTACTAGTAACTCATTCATCCCACTGATGACAACCATAAATGGGCACTACATGCCCTCTACCTTATTTTATAGATATGGATTACAAAGTGATTCCATAGATGACAGCTACAAACATGCTGTACCTACCATCTAGGTTACTTTATAGCTAATATGTTCCCAAAATGGATTACACAAGTAATTCCACAGATGACAGCTACAAACAGGCTGTACCTACCATCTAGGTTACTTTATAGCTAATATGTTCCCAAAATGGATTACAAAGTGATTCCACAGATGACAGCTACAAACATGCTGTACCTAACATCTAAGTTTCTTTATAGCTAATATGTACCCCAACATGGATTACAAAGGGATTCCACAGATGACAGTTTCAAACAGGCTATACCTACCATCTAGGTAACTTTATAGCTAATATGTTCCCAACATGGATTACAAAGTGATTCCACAGATGACAGCTACAAACATGCTGTACCTACCATCTAAGTTACTTTAGTTTATATAGGTCCAGCACTGACATCTTAAATGCCAATATTTTCATAAATGATAAAACATAAATAGACTGCAGCAAACATCTATATCACTTTGATAGATCTGTGGTCGACATCTTTCAATACATAGTGGCTCTACTGAAGACGACTATAGAATAGGTTGTGATTTCATTGAGGATATACTTATAGATCAGTGGTTTGACTGATAAAGTGATTTAAATTAAAGATGGTCACACACAGGGATTATCACCTGTGTAGGGTTCACCACTCCTTATAGAGAGTCTAGCACTAATACAGGGTTAACTGCTTACACAGCCTGTGTTAATATTTGTAGACTCATCTGTGGTCCTTACCTGCAGGTTGACATTACATTCTTTCTTGATCAGTTCTTCAACACATTGCATGTAAGACTTGTTGACGGCAACATGCAGACTACTACACTGTCCTTTGTTCACCAGGTTAACCTCTGCTCCGTGTTCTAGAAGGTAACGCACAATACCTGGCTGGTTCCTGAGAAGAGAGGAAGAGAATTTAGGGAGGAAGTTACACACTCATCTCAACTCAATGCATCCAACAGGTGACCATAGCTGACATAACCAGCCACTCATCAACTCATCAAACAGGTGAACATAGCCGACATAACCTGCCACTCATCAACTCATCAAACAGGTGAACATAGCTGACATAACCTGCCACTCATCAACTCATCCAACAGGTGAACATAGCTGACATAACCTACTAAAAGTCAATGGACCTAGCATGGTCTACTTTGGTTCATAGTTAAATAAATGGCTAGCCTTGGGTTCATTTCCTGCGATCTGCTTTAAGTCTCTATTGAAAAGGGTACAGATGCTTGCGCATTTTTTCCACATGTTTCAACATTGATACAGTGAAAGCAGGATATAGTTTGTGCTTTGGTTGGGTTTTGAAACATGAAGCTGCTTTTGATACATTCTAATCTATCGGAATAATCAGCAGATTAAACCTACCCAAACACAGCATAATGAAGAGCCGTGTCCCCCTCTTGATCCGCGATGCTCAAATTCGCTCCGGCCTGCACCAAGATCTTCACCACGTCGACATGTCCCTGATGAGCTGCAACCTGCAGTGCCGTCTTGTTTGAACTCGGCTCGTTGACCTTTACACAGAATGGGGAAAAAAATACAACAGTCATGAGAAACTCATTAATGTCAACTAAACAATTATGTTTCTTATCTCCTCTCTGCTGATTCACTCTCTGAAGGTGAGAAATAAAATTAGTGCAACTTCAATTTTCAGGGCACATAGAAAGCTCGACACAATACAAGTTTCTTGATACTAACGTAGGATTACAGGTGGCATTAGATGGGAACCAAAAGGTAGGAAAGTATAACAAAAATGTGATCAATTATCGTCCACATGGCAATATTCACAGCAAAAGCTGTCTTAAAGCAGCTTTTTGCATTTGGTCGCAGTTTTTCCCACCCTTTTGACAAGTCCATCAAGTTTTTTACATGTATTCATCACAAAACAGCAAACCTCTTGTTTTTTTAATACCGGCAAATGACAAAATCCACTCACAATTAGACACAAAACGGCCCAAATTTTGAGGCCTGAAATACCTGATCTTATATACATAAATGAAAAACTTTCAGTTCCAGGGACTGCTTGATCCATCTAGAAGTAAAGTAACTCACCCATCCAGGTCGTTTTAGCACCAAGTCACCTACGACAGAGACATCCCCTCTTGCCGCAGCGGTCACCAACTTGTCCAGGCAGTCCTCTCCCTTCCTGAGCACTCGAATTCTATCCTTCAGCCGTTGAACGTTACCTGTGGACAGATCAGACATTTTGACCGTGAGCTGTTTTTAAGATCGCTGCCAATATCTTATGTGGATACTTCTGATTCCATGCGAAGCCTTATTGCTACCAAAGACAAGAGTAGCAGCTTGAAAGCAAATGATCCTGTCACACTTACTGAAATGGCTTTCACTCTGATGCAATATGGTGTGATGCTTATCAAATATGATTGTCATCCCAAAACATAAACCAGCTAGCATATATCAATGTTGGTGAAATTGTCCACTGGGGCAGGCTTCAAAAGTGCTTAAAAAACGAGTTTCGTTGCACATATTTAGTACCAAGGTTTGTTGGTTGGAAGTGGTAGAGGGATATCCTGGGAACATTTTTCGCGATGTTGGATGATTGGAGAGGTGTTATTTTCGATTAAACAACAAACAAATGATGTCACTCTTATATGGTGTACGACAATTACAACAAAGCACTTCCTTGTCACAGCAACATGAAAATGGCATTAAATACTCTTGCACTTATTAGAACCTATATGTTTTGTTGACAGTTATAGAGGGATGTCCTGAGATTATCTTAGGAGCTGTGGGATGCTTGGAGGGATGTTATTTTACGTGTTACAAACAACAAATAACCTCACTACGAAGTGTGGGCTAAATTAAAAATCAGCAATAACTATTCACAGCAACATGATAATAGTTTTTAAATGTTACTAAACCTATGTAGAACCAAGGTTTGTTGGTTGGGTGTTGTAAAGAAATGTCCTAAGAATACTTGAAGAGTTGTTGGATGCTAAAAGAGGTAATACTTTACGAGTAAACAATCAACATATGACGTCATATGAGATCATGTGACTTTCCTACAGTATACAGCCATCAAACCTACCTGATGAGGTCATGTGACTTTCCTACAGTATACAGCCATCAAATCTACCTGATGAGGTCATGTGACTTTCCTACAGTATACAGCCATCAAACCTACCCGATGAGGTCATGTGACTCTCCTACAGTATACATCCACCTACCTGATAAGGTCATGTGACTTTCCTACAGTATACAGCCACCTACCTGATGAGGTCATGTGACTTTCATACAGTATATCAAACCTACCTCATGAGGTCATGTGACTCTCCTACAGAATATCAAACCTACCCGATGAGGTCATGTGACTTTCCTACAGTATATCAAACCTACCTGATAAGGTCATGTGACTCTCCTACAGCATATCAAACCTACCTGATAAGGTCATGTGACTCTCCTACAGTATACATCCACCTACCTGATAAGGTCATGTGACTTTCCTACAGTATACAGCCACCTACCTGATGAGGTCATGTGACTCTCCTACAGTATATCAAACCTACCCGATGAGGTCATGTGACTTTCCTACAGTATATCATACCTACCCGATGATGTCATGTGACTTTCATACAGTATATCATACCTACCTGATGAGGTCATGTGACTTTCATACAGTATATCAAACCTACCTGATGAGGTCATGTGACTTTCATACAGTATATCAAACCTACCTGATGAGGTCATGTGACTTTCATACAGTATATCAAACCTACCTGATGAGGTCATGTGACTTTCACACAGTATATCAAACCTACCTGATGAGGTCATGTGACTTTCATACAGTATATCAAACCTACCTGATGAGGTCATGTGACTTTCCTACAGTATATCATACCTACCTGATGATGTCATGTGACTTTCATACAGTATATCAAACCTACCTGATGAGGTCATGTGACTTTCCTACAGTATATCATACCTACCTGATGATGTCATGTGACTTTCATACAGTATATCATACCTACCTGATGAGGTCATGTGACTTTCATACAGTATATCAAACCTACCTGATGAGGTCATGTGACTTTCATACAGTATATCAAACCTACCTGATGAGGTCATGTGACTTTCCTACAGTATATCATACCTACCTGATGATGTCATGTGACTTTCATACAGTATATCAAACCTACCTGATGAGGTCATGTGACTTTCCTACAGTATATCATACCTACCTGATGAGGTCATGTGACTTTCATACAGTATATCAAACCTACCTGATGGATCCTGCTGTTGCTGTTGTGATGATGAGGCCTCTGCAGCTACTGTGACATTGACATCTTGACTGGACTCAACAGCTGTTACACACTCACAGTGATACGTCCAGCTCTGACCATTCACACACACTCTCAGGTCACCATCTTTATAGATCTTGATAACTCTCCCTACTTTACCGAGAGCCTATATAAATAGAAATGAAAAGTCCATGCAAGATAACAAACGGTATAACCAATACTTGAATGTACATATGTACATCATAAACATGCAAGTTGAGTTAGTTTATCTGCGATAGTACTTCTGCCAGCTCCTGTAACAATCAGTGAGCTCTTACCATTACAAGACTCCGTCTGTTATGTGTTAACCAATCAGAGCACGTCTCTTGTTGAAGGGAAATGCCCAATGTTGGCACCCAATGTGTGTCAGTGGGGGGGTCATTATAACTAACCACTGCAGGGAATTTTAAGAAAGCATATATGTTCATGGCTGACTGCAGGAACACATGAGTGTATTAGAGTTGATGCAACCGGTTGTTTAACCCAAACAGTAGTAACAAACAAAACTGACTTCCTTAATACATCTTACAGGTTACAATGTGTACTCACCATTTTCATATCCTCGTGCCATTCGCCGTGGCCGAGCTGTAATTTCCTCAACTTCTCAATATCAGATGTGATGCGTACATTATCATCAACAGAGAATGTTGTCACCTTGAGAAGAAAAGTCAAACCAAAAGTTGGTATAAGGTGTGGATTCATATTAACATGTACTTTGCATTGGGGATCACATTTTCTAAACATGGCACCATTCTGATCAAAACATGTGACATTCAGAAACAATTTGGTATCCCCTCTATTTATATCATCGATCTTATCATCTTAATGTGTCTAAGAGGGGCTCTATTTAGTTTTATCAAATGACTTCTTACTTTAATTTATAGTACATTGTATCAAGCAACTTTGCCAGGATATAACAACCAAAATCAGAATGCTTCATGAGGGCGTACAATGGGCTGTGTTTGATACGCAGGGCAAGTTTGAGCCAAAGTCTGTTTGTCCAGTGACCATAATTCTGTTCAGACAACCAAAAGTGGCTCCATAGGTCATCCGGGGAGGGGGGGTTAGAAGGGGGCGACTAGTAGTTTCCGGCCAAAAATTAAGACCTGGTTGCCTGATAGACAACTAGAAATAAATCCTTAATTTTCCCTGATATGTGTGAAATTATGTGGCATTAAACCAGAATAATTACAACGACAACAAAACAGGGAATTTTTGGGATACCACTGTAATAAAAGAATGAAAGCATAAGTTGATACCTTTGTTAATGCCCCTGGATGAAAGGTCCACTTGATTCCATCACTATACTGCACCCTGATATCCCCTTTCTCTGTTATTCGGTGAACATATCCCTCTTGGCCTACGTACTAAAGGGAAGAAAAGGGTACATCTGTCAAACTGCAACCTGAAATATTTATCAGTACGAAACCCAAACGACCCTGTGGCAAAATTTGATAATGCACATTTACAAACTTGCCAAAAGCAAATGGTTTTAAATGCCATCCAAGGGTGCTCTCTCTGGTTAACAATAAAGCTATAAGGACATGTTTAAGTAGAGTTCATAATAACAACATTTCCGCCTGCAATGGAGAACTGATGTCATTGTCAATTTAGCATGCCAGAATATGGCAAATTTTACAGGTCAACATATTGAAGAAAACAGAAACATTCCCAGCACTAAAAATTTTCCCTTTTTTCGGTTTATGATATAAAATTCTGCCTTAAGACATTATTTCCAGCAGCACCCACACTTTCAGGTGGCAGCAAGACTTCCATGCTATCAAAATAATCAGCAATAACTTTGTATCAGTCACACAAAGGTGAAAAAGAAAAGCAAATTCCATGCAATAATTGACAGTAATCGACTCTGTAGTAAATTCGTGTAGAATCTGATACAAACATAACAGCAACATGCCTTCTTTCTATGCATGGCCAATGGACTTGGACAAGGTTATGTAATGCAAAGTAATGCAAGAAATAGAAGACTGTGAAGGACTTTGGAGAATTTGGAAAATTCAATTATAATGATGGATCAATCAAATACATTTGCAAGGATGAACCTGGGGTAAAAAAAATCACGGAACTTTGCAAAAGTTGCGGTATAGGCTCCAGATTGTTTATGCTACAGTGTTAGGATAATAGTTTTTGTCCCGAGGTAGAAAAGAAATCACGGATATTCCGCGAATTCGCGGAAAAAGCTTGTGCCTGCATTTGCAAGGTAAACAGAGGCACTCACTGCGGTCTAAATATTCCCTTTAACCTCAGAAGTATTGTTATATTATTAATTACAACCTCTAAAACACTAGGCTATTTCTTTCACCTGATGACATTTGCAGTGGACGACTTCCCTCCACAACTGACAGCTGTTTTGCTCGGGGATTACCAAACATTTTGATTTTAACTTTTGACATTTATCTGTAAAACCAGGTGAGTTTTCAGTTGAAGTCTTTTGAATGAGCTGACTGCATTTGGATACCATCACGAGTGTCAACCAAGGTGAGACGGAACTGCACCGTTCCTTTCTAGGTGAGTCGGTAAGAGCTATATATATATACATACCTCTTCCATTTTAGCGTTCCAGCCACCATGGTCTCCTTGCATTATCTTTAATACCGCCACGTCTAGGTTCACCTTCACTTTCTCACCGTGGACAAACGACCACTTCTTGCCATAGGCACTGACAGAATTCTTAGCGACTTTTTGGCCTAATAGAGGAGAAGACAAAAGCCACGAAAAATATGTTTAGAAAGTCAAACAATTGGTCCCAAAATGTTCAAACCAAAGTATGCATTTAATTCTCAAAGCATTCATACAAACTAGCACAAAAATGTCATATGTACATATCTAAATCAGTTCTCGTCAGTTACTGGGACTTAAATCCTCCAAACTCCTTTCAATCTTTGAACAATTTTTACTGGCTAAATTTTGGAAGGAACATGAATGACCTTTAAGCATATTTAATATGACTGTTGGCCTAGGATTACACTCTAACTAAAGATTTGAAATCTTTGTCTGTGGTTTTGCTCAAGTACAAGGAACCCCCTTTGCAGATATCCAAAAGTGACATGAGATATAAAGTCTCCATTCTGAGTTCCCCACAGTGAATTTAAAAATCGTTTACTTATATCGTTTTTCGGCAGGATTCATATTTAAGTATAAAACATATGATTGCAGCTTCTTATCTCCCCAAAAGAAGAGCAAAGTGGCAAAAACAAGAGAGCCCTGTATCTATGATGAATGGATCCCAAAATCAAATGATCAAAACTGTTTCAGATCAAAACTGAACAAAAAGTACAACATAAAAATGGACACTCTCCATACAACTGCCACAAACTCTACTTTTGCAGCAGACAACAGAATAATTACAAATTAAGATTAAGTAATTTTTTGTTTGCCCAGATTGTACGGGCCCTGTTTTTAATTGAGTCTTCTACTCACCCAGTTTCCAAAGGTGATCTTTGTAGTAGGTGCCGCCCTTCACTGAATCGAGACACCTTAGGTCGACTTTACCTTTGTGACCGACTCGATACACGTTAGTATTTCCGTTGGACCACTGAACGTTAGCTACACTACGATCGGACTCGCTGTCCCAGCCCCTGATGTCCTTGATTCGCCCAATCTTTCCGTCACCTCCTACAGGCAGAAAGAAAAATACCATCAAAACATCGGCACACCCACGAAATAAAATCAAAACTAAAGATGGTTTATAGTTATGCCATAGTCTGACGGATCAAACAAATTGCCAAGTTTTTATAGCATTTGATCAAACTTTGTTAGTACAGTAGTTTAAACAACATACTTTCAAAAACACACTAGCTATCCACATCTAGGAGAGAGGAAATACCACCACATGATCACAAGATGGAACAACATACATGAATTTTTTCCTCCCTTTAGATTGGTTTGGATAAATTTTAACCGGAAATGGAGATGCACCTTAGAAAATGTTATCATTCCCTACTGTACTGTATGTCTATGTTATGAGAGCGTGGTGGCCAATTGGCTAATGCGTCGGACTCGTGATCCGAGGATTGCTGGTTCGATTCCTGCTTAAGTTCATTACATTG
The DNA here is from genome assembly GCF_037975245.1 of Apostichopus japonicus. Lineage (NCBI taxonomy): Eukaryota > Metazoa > Echinodermata > Holothuroidea > Aspidochirotida > Stichopodidae > Apostichopus > Apostichopus japonicus. Next base: position 3,532,945 of record NC_092571.1, read on the forward strand.
TGTCCTTGGGCAAGATGCTTTATCTCACTTGCCTCTCTCCACCCAGGGGATAAATGGGTACCTGTGAGGTAACTTGTCACTGGGCGCAGTATATAACTGCTGCCGACTGGAGGGATTGTCTCTGGGACAGGTTATCATTGACCAGGGGTAATATAACGTCTGTAAAGCGCTTTGAGACCTATCGCTGGTATAAAGCGCTATATAAAAAGCAAAATATTATAAAACATAAAAAATATTAATTTCTCAATTACTATTCTGCGGAAACTGTTCCACCAAAGACATGTTGTAAAGTTGTCAACAGATACCGTTCACATGCAGTACTAGTTTCTACATGATACTTCCACTATGACTTCACTATCTCCCAAGGTGACACCCATTAGTTACCCTTCTTTGAATTACATTGAATTGACATTCCATTCCCATTCTGTGATCAACACACTTTGGCAATGCTATGGTACATGAAAGAAAATGTACCATTTTGTACCATGTAAACAATGTACCATGTAAACAAAGTGTTCAATCTTGTACTACTAGGCCTACTTCTTCAGCTTCCCCCTGTCATATAAAAAGAATGCGACGGAAGTGTGAACAGTGCAAACATGGACACAGTTACAATAGACAATTTGAAAGACATGTACCTTACCAATGCAAAAATGCAATAAGAAAGATTTACAAATGAAAAACAAAAGGGAACAATATTCCCCAAAACCTCAATAATATGTCAATTTTTAATGATTACCCAAAAATCTATCAATTAGCATGCATAAAGCAGACAGTTTAATTAACCAATCACTGAGAAATGATATCATATGTACAGCCCTGGTATTTACAGGGGTGGTTTTAACCCTAAAAACTGTCGCCAGACTATTTTGGAGGGTCACCCAAGGAATTATGGAGAAACCAGAAATTGCCAGTATTTCTGGAACAAAAACAAATGAAAATAATCTTGAACAATCAACTTCTTCAAAAATTATTTTGCAACTTAGCACCCTAGGTCACATAAACACCTTTCCTGGGCCACAAACTCTGCTACTTGACGGTGCCAAGATGATGAACCTGAAAATTAGGGTCACCAGGCAACAACGCTTGAATACCAGGGATATACCATATTGATATACATATGACATTGATATACACAGTGACTATTAACTCTATTGACCAAGCTACAGCATACAGCAGGCAGTTACCATTAACGGATAAGTCATAGTCTTAGCAAAACTGCATATTGTTTAGGCAAACAGAGCAAAAAATCAGAACAAATTCTGCAGTCAGAATTCGAATGGTTGGTCTTATGAATTGGAAGGATGATTAAGTGGGTGACATCCCAGAAGTGTGTGTGGGATGGGGGGGGGGGGGTGGGGGCAGTGCCTAAACCTTCCAGTCATGTAGTTTAGGTATAGATTAGAGAACAGAGCAAATTCATTTATGTGGTGTTCCACACATGTCTACAGTCACCGATGCTAAATAATAAACCACAAGAGTGGTGAGGTGTGTTCAAAACTTTGGGCATCTTCCAAGGCACACATTCCATAAATTGCTGTTTATCATCTTCATCGATGACTGTTTCCAATAATGCAAAGCATGTGTGAATTGTGATCACTTCTAGCGGTATCTACTGTAGCACATTTCCCAAGGCACAATAACCAGTATATCATCTAGATGCTGTTAGCTGTACTGTAACTTGCAAGGTCATAGTGTAGTACTCCATTTATGGTTAAATATATGCTGTGATATATCCTCTTACTAACTAGAGAATACATCACCGTACGTTATTTTTATTGTTGATATATTGTTAAACACAAATATTCAAACTCTATTTAACTGTTACTTATTATTGAAATGTGATGGGACCTCGTGATCTGTAACAATATATTGGTACGTTAGTGTTGTTCCACTGCTAGCCATAATAGATGGGTCAATTGACCTACTTCCTCATTTTCTCCCCCTTTCAAAACATTGTCCAGCAAACTGATCAATGGTCACGCCTTTACCATTGACACAAAGCAGGTGCCATTTCCGTTTAAAGACGGGTCCAACATAAAGAGTTAACCTACCATCTTGATTGCCCCAGTCCCAGTCAGGCCCTCGCATAACTTTTGCTCCAGGGACCAGACCTCTGTAGCCTATCTTGATGGCACTGCTTCTAGGTGGCAATTTGACTCTGTGTAAAGAAGCAGAATAACATGAAGAGATAGAGAGCAGGGAATAAGTTATATCAAGTATCGCATTGCAAAATGAGCAATATGTTAAATGGTCAAAGCAAAAGGTTTTCCTTACAGAGGAACCATAGCATCTTATAAGAGACAACATTTTGAAGCCTTCAGAGTTGCTACAGTACACAAACTTTGAGCACTAATTGATTACAAAATTATTTGCTTTTAAACTTTGCAGACAGAGCAGGTTATAATTTATCCAATATCGCATCGCAAAATTTTATGTAAAATTGTCAATCAAAAGTCCAAACATAGTTACAGGGGTCCCAAGTATGAGGCAGGTGATGTAATAACAACTATCAATTCTACAAACGTACGTAATCCATTCTTTGCTCCTTAATCCGCTTCCTTTATAATCATGGTTTATTTGGTTCTAACTCCATCAATGCAATTTACACTTATCTAGCGTCATACTTTCATTGAGTTACATTTTGAACTTTTCATTCCACTGCGAATTATTGCTGACGAAGGTCTCAAGGGGACCGAAAATTCCAATATATTTTCTAAAACATTACTCCTTATTTGTCAATTATGAGTCATATCTTATTTCTCTGGTTTTCTCTAATAATATTTTCTTTTGGAGTAAACATGGATTTTCTTTATAATAATATATAGATATGTACTGTACATGCCCAGGTGTACAGGGGAACCATAGCATCTTATAAGAGACCAACTTGAGAGCCTTCCAAATTGCTAAAAAAAGATTGAACACTAAATTATGGCCTGAATGATAGGTTTAATCAAAGTCTGTATTAATTTATGATTGGTTGGTTCATCAGTCAAGGCTTGTTCTCTAAATTCTTTCCTTGATTTCTGAGCTACAGTATGTACATGAATTTTCACCTTATCTCCTACTGTATAGGAGGAAGTCTTATCTAGGACTGTTTACAGTGTGATAATTTGCTATAAGCAAATTATCATACTGTAAACAGTCCTATAAGACTTCCTGTACCTGGTTTCAAATATACTGTACTGCATTTAAAAACAGAAAGAGAAGTTGGCAACATTTTATTACATTTAGACAACTGGTACAGCTTAACACTATCTGGACACTGCAAAGTGCACATTACGTAGTTTAAATACAACTATTGTACAGGCTGGTACATTGACACATGATTAGAAAGCTATACAATATAACAAAACAAAACTGTATTCAGTTAGGAGTGGAGAGTATGCTAGATTGGATCAGTGGAGGAACAGATATAAAAGGTTACAAATTCTGTGACATGAACACATGAAAAGGATCTCTTCCCACCCCCCCCCCCCCTTTTCTCCTTTCTTTGAAGTCAATTCACAGATTAAGACTTTGATACATATGACTGTGAAGTTGCACTTTCATAGACATACACTGTACAATCAAAACAATGCTTTACTCACCCAACCGAACTGGGTGTGATGTAGAGCAAAAAGTGATGAGAGAGGTCATGTTTGTCGCTATGGTAACAGGATGCACAAAGATCAAAATCCTGACATTGGGTGCAATTGTACCTCATACCCATAAAACCTTGCTTGTTGCAGGCATCACAGAGGATATTGACATGTTGAATACCTGGGGAAGAGGAGAGAGAAAAATAGATTCATGAAGGAATATTATCAGTTTTCAAACCAAGTTATGAATTGCCTTCATGGAGATTGATTGAGAATGCACAGTTTTCAAAGAGCTTTGTCCACGATAAATGCCAAACAATGATGCCATCAATTGAGGGAACAATGAGCATATCTGAAATGACAGAGCTACTGTATGTATGTACAGTACCTGCGTAACCACCTTACTATTGCCCTTACAGTAATTTAATTGATTTAGTGTGTGGCAAGAAAATTAAAGAAGCAGGGATCAGAGACCAAATGACCCGGTTACAACTTGCCAAACAGCCTGAGAAAATATTCCAGTAACTGTTTCTTAATTGCTTTAGTTGTACAGCAAATCAGCCCCATCTCCAACACACTAACAGTACTTTTGCACAAATTGCAATTGATCGAAAGTTAAACACACAAAAACAGACAAAATAAACAATGTGTGCAACCTCGTTACTACAGTATATGATGCTGTTCTGTAACTTCTGTTCATCAAAAGTTCCATAACGATCCATTCAAAAAGGTGAAACTGACCCTGGATACAATGGACTTAGCCCTTGGTTCCAACTTTCTGCCCGAGAGAGGGGGGGGGCCACTATTCACATAAAATGACATCTGGCCCTGGTACACTTCTTTTCAGCCCAGGCTGCAAAGTTCTGATACTTTTGTAAACTACACAGTAAGTCTGTAGGTCTTCATGTTTATCAAACCATCTCATATTTGCAAACTACTGTACTTACACTTCCTTTTGGTCTGACATTGCTTCCAAAACTAAAAGACTGAAAAACTACTTGATTCCCACGTTTGCAAACTACTGTACTAGTACAGTACTTAAGACTAATTACTGTTCTATGTTCTAGGTAAAGAGCTCCTACCAGCATAGAATGTTACTGCCATAAATGTGTCATAAATAATCAGCCATGATTCCATCTTTCATATTAACTGTAGATCTATCATATTACAACAAAACCTAGATGTGCAATAAGCATGTCAACAAATTCTTAATACGTACAGTAATTTTTCCTTCATTACTTGAGACCTGACTAGCCAATTTAATTTTGGATTTAGAATTGAATATCGTCAATTATCAACAATGATGCAGATCAAGACACTATCAGTTAATGATACACTAAGCTTTTCAAGTCCTATTTTGTACAGTAGACGCCCACAGCAAAATGTAACGCACTAGCTGATATGATTGAATAGTGTAGTGACACGGTGAGTGGGGTGCACTTCAATTGGGGTCAAAGCTAGACAATGGTTCCACACAATTCCTTGTACACAGAAATCTAGCATCTAGACAAGTTTGTAGGTTTGTTTAAATATGTGTGTATTGCAGCAAATATTTCAACTACAGGTACTACAGGGCGAAGGTGTTGTAAACTGTGATTTAGTATACCAAAGATAACAACTGAAATTGATATTTTTTGTACTTCATCCACATAAATACATGTATACCCATATATGTTGAACTAGGATATTCTTGTTCCCTTCAATGCTGTCATAAGATACAGTAAAATCACCTCGACTGTAGAGTAGATCTCGAAATTTATCCAAATTGTATATATATTGAAAATATTAAGTACATCTCCTGTGGTAACATGTTATCTGTTAGAATTCACCACAGAATTGCACAGGACTAGAGTACATACAGTACATATGTAGATCTATTACAGGTGCCCAGACATGTACTAAAACGTCCAGGTTCGTAATTCTTTCTTACCTGAGGCAATACACTTTTTTAACTTCTGTGCAAAGCGATCCGGCAACAGTTTGTGATCTGTCACTTGCAGCTCTCTTTGCTGCTTCTGTTACAGTTCTGGTTCTACTTATTTAGTTTTATTCTCGTAGTTGTTCACTAATAGTTTGTTTATTGTATGGTTCTGTTTGTATTCACTACTGTTTTATGTATACTGTCGACGGGAAATCATTTTCCGTTTTTTTGTTTTCTGAAATGGACAGTTTTCTATCTATCTATTATGCTATCAATCTATCTATAGACTCACCCCAGAGAAGAACCAAGCTCATAAACATCACACCATTTTCTAATCTATCATATGATTTTATATAATTTACAGTAGCACATGAATGAATTTTTTTACCTGTAGTAGTGTGAAAACATCTTAAATTACAGTCAAACATTTTGTCTTCAACATCCACCCCACCCCACCCAATAATAACATAAATCATCCCCAAATGTATACATTAACATTAATTATATCATTCTGTACAAGTAATAATCTGAAAAAGAAACACCTCATAGCACAAAATGCACAGTATGGCCTGTCCTAACCATTTGATCTATATTGTACAGTACTGTAGGTCACAGTCTGAGAGTACAAGTTATTAACTGCCTCCATGGGAAATGGTTTGATGTCTAAATTTGTACAAAAAGGTCTGATGAAATGTTCCCTAATGCCCAGAGGGATTCATATGAAATTATTTTCATAAGCCCAGGTGAGAAAAAGACTTGACAGGTTCTTTAACTAAGTACTGTATTAGTATTCAACCTGAGATCAGTTGTTCTGACCTCCACCAGTTCATAATAGCATAATTTACTAGTGGAATCAGTCACTCGACAGTTACAATATGTCAGGGAGCAGTTACTGTACTGTACCATTGCTTCTTGGTCTCAAACAACCAAGCACTAAGTACAGTAAGTACTACAGTATCACTGTCAGTCTGCCAGGGCAAGTTCACCATTGACCCAGCAGATCTGCCAGGGAGGGTTACTGTTGATGACCCAATAAAAGAGTATATACTCTGTTTAATGCTGTCTACAGGGGGATACCAGGGAAGTGATTGGGCTTTCATGAGGATAATGGTTAAAATTAAGTAACAATTGTTGCCCAGACTGGTGCAATGCTACTGTAGTGCACCTACAGTACAGAAAAAAGTTAAATTGCTCTACAAATGACGATCACTAAATAGCGGTACAAGTCTGTGCTCATGTAGAAAGATTCGATGCACAATTACTGATCAAATTACTACAATAATTACACAAACTTTGTATACCAGTACTTTAACAAGAAACATACCAGAGGTCATGCATGGCCGAGCCCATTTAAAGAGGGGAGGGGAGGTGGAGGGTTCACACCAAGATTTCTCTGGCATTTCTTCAGCATTTTGGCATGCTTCAAGTGTAAATTTAGGCGGGCCTGTTCAAATTTTGAATGCTGGTTATTACTAGTTTATGAAGACTAGACTTTGCTAATATTGTTTGTGTTTTTCAAAGCAAATTTTCAGACTTGACTAAAAAAGTGGGGGGGGGAATGTAAATTACAGTATGTATATCCCCATTCCCATCTCTGATACCTGATTTCTGAAGTATGTACTACAAACTTACTTGTGCAGGAAGTGTCTTAAGCTACCGTTGGGGAAAGTACAGTACCTACAACATTTGAAATTGTCCATGACAACTAATCCAATTTTATGAAAGGTCAGCTGAGGTGAACCAATTAAATATTACTTGTTTTGTCTAATTATTCATTACTGCTGATTACAGCAGTAAGTTTACAGCACTTAGTGTGCAGTATATTGAGTCTTAATCTTGGCAATTTTTTCATACTGTAGCATGTTGGTTATTTGCGAGGATACAAATTGATAAGATTGATATCTAGTACAGTACAATACAGTACAGTAATGTACAGTAGAGTTAAGTACAGTACAGTTATGAACAGTACAGTGCAGTACAGTACAGTAATGAACAGTATAGTACAGTTTTGTACAGTGCAGTAATGTACAGTACAGTACTGTACATTACAGAACCATACAGTAATGTACAGTACAGTAATGTACAGTAACGTACAGTACAGTAATGTACAGTACAGTGCAGTGCGAGGTCTACTCACCGACTGTTGCATTGTCATATATGAGGAGGTCGTACGCATTATGGTAACCCATGCGATAGTTTGTTCGGGAACCATTATCCCACTGTACGATGACTGTCTTCTCCGGTGACGTACTGCTGCCCTTCTTGCCCACTTCAACTACTGTGCCAAGATTACCCTCTCCGCCATCTTGGTCGTTCCATCTCCAATCCGGTCCTCTGACCACACGATAACCGACGACTGTACTTTCCATCAACCAAAACTATCAGTGCCTACACAGAAAAGATTAAAGACAAATAGAAAATGTTTTTAACAGTCACAGCTTAAATGACCATTATAAGATATTTATACAGTAAATATTGTTGAACTTTGTTGAGCATTGTTGAACATTGTTGAATTTGGAAAACATTGTTGAACATTGTTGAGCATATTTGAACTTCAAAAACAGTTTCAAACAAGCTTTGCATTTCTTGTTGTTAAATTTGCTAATCAGGCGGTGCAGTACCGCACCATGCTAGAACCATACTGTACTATACTGTAGATGAACCATTAATTACATACTGAAAAGTACAAACAAACATGAGATCTACATTTATTATTGATGAAATTGGAAAAGATTCATGTACATAAAATAATAAATTATTACATTAAATTTGTGTGCCATTGCAGGCATGAAACTCATATTGATTTACGGTACATAAATTGCTAGTGCGAGGCAGCCAAGCAGTATCCACTTTTTATCTCTTTTGCGTGGAGGTTAGATGGCTTCTAAGTTACAATGACATAAAGTTGCAAACCTACACAAATGTCAGTAATAGAATATTGCTTTACTAACATTGAATGCTGCATATGAATGCACATGTATACTGAATGCTTTAATATTCTGTCAAGATCATGCTTTCGTTACTTCCCCCTTTTTTTTTTTTCATTTTTCTCGTTTAACTTGTCTGCAGAATATTGCTGCAAGCATTGTAACAAGTACTAATTCTATAGAATAGGCTGGTTTGTCACCAATCAGAGCTGCCTTTTAGTGCACCTCCTGAATTGCACTCTTTGAATTAAAGTCTGCTCACCATCAAGCCTACTAACAGATCCTGGGAAAACTGTTTTGCTTCTGCTGCCCCACATCTTTGGAACAAAATTACCTGAATTCATAAGGTTCTCTCTTTCTCTCATGTCCTTCAAATCTACTCCAAAAACTCATCTGTACTCAACGAATTCTAATTGACTTTTACCTTTTTTATCTCAATCTTTGTCTGTTACTTGCTTTGTCGTTTCTTACTGTTGTTTCACTGCCAGCACCATGAGCATCTTTTTGACAGATACCGGGTCATTACAAAGGTTCATTGTTATTAATATTATTGTGCAAGTTATTATAAAATTAACGTATTCATAAACAGATCACCAGAAAAGTAATGTTGGCTTCATGATTCCTTGCAATGCTTAGACATTCAATCGCAAATCTAAATTTTCTAGTTTTTGATTAAAAACAAATTTAACGTATGATATTTGTACCTAGTTTATCTCATTATCTATACTAACTTACTAAGTATGAAGTTCATTCAATTAAATTGCTTTTGAAGCCATCATTCTGAAGTTAGCCTCTCTCGACCTTTGACCTCTACGGAAACAATCTACTGTACAGTAGGGTTCTTGTACTCACTAAGGTGGATCCACTCACTAAGGTGGATCCACTCACTCAGGTGGATCCACTCACTAAGGTGGATCCACTCACTAAGGTGGATCCACTCACTAAGAGGGATCCACTCACTAAGGTGGATCCACTCACTACAAGGTGGATCCACTCACTAAGGTGGATCCACTCACTAAAGTGGATCCACATCCTAGTATGTATGTAGTTCATCAAAGGTTTGTTTCCAAGTTGTAATATTTACAAGCATTTCAGACAGCTTGACCTATCAGAGACACTGTTATTACTAGTGTTTACACGGGTCCAAAAATCGGGAACCGGGTACCCGAGGGCCGTTACCCGTCGGGTATCCGGGTACCCGGAAAAAATTGTTTACCCTCGTGTACAGTATCACGATTTTCAAGATATTACATATTGGATGCTGTAATAAATGCATTATATTCTCTACTGACAATGTTTTCATGTTCAAATAAGTTAGTGTAAGATAAGGTATAAAACCTCCCTCAATAATTTTTATATGCTTCTGTTTCTTTCATTAACTTGTTAATAAATAAATTATTTAATTATAATTAGCATTACTACTAACATCGCACTGCCGCCGCTGCTTATGCTAGCTCGTGCACGTCTATTGGATCAAACCATATAGATATCCAATTTAGCTCTTAAACAGTTTTTAATACTACTACTATCTATTGTGCAGGCCCAGGGTTCTCATTAGCCGCGAGATCGCGCAATTTGATCGCATTTGGAATAAACGATTAGTAAAAAGCCAGTTGCGATTACTATTTTTTAGTTATCCAGTCTATAATCCATAAACATCGCGTAAAATTTCTTGTCAGCCTTTCCTTCTTTGAAATAAACGAATGAATAAATAATAATTTCTTCCGCATGGTAGCCTAACACCACACTAAGTCAATGAGAAATCTAGCTAAGCCTAACCATCTGTTTGTTTGCTGGAGATGTGACGCAGTTATAAGACATCCATGGAATCCTTTCGTAATTGCTGTTACGTTCGACCAAATGGTTGCCTAACACCACACTAAGTCAATGGGGGGAGTTTAGCCTAGCCATCTGTTTATTAGCTGAAATTGTGACGCAGTTATAAGATATCTATGGAAAGCTTTTGTTATTGCTGTTATCTTCGAACACGTGGTAGCTTAACAACACTAAGTCTATGGGAAATCAGCCTAACCATCGGTTTGCAATTTTTTTTAAACAATCACACTTTGCGTAGGCCTATGATTCGGGTAATAAATTAGGAACCGGGTAGTATCGCGTCGAACAGGCCCCTTCGTTATTGCTGTTATCTTTGACCACATTGTAGCCTAACACCACACTAAGTCAATGGAAAATCTACCTAACCATCGGTTTGCCAATTTTTTTTTTTTTTTAAATCTCACTTTGCTTAGGATTCGGGTAATAAATTAGGAACCGGGTAGTATCACGTCGGGCGGGTACCCGGGTACCCGGATAACCCGTGCAAACACTAGTTATTACAGTAGGCTACGTTACTTTCCGCCAGTTACAACATGGCAATCTGTCATAAAAAAAAGAGGCTACTTTCTGCTGTAAAACAAAAGGGCATGGCCAACAGCACTTTTTCTCGTAAGTTGGAAACAGTTTTTGTGAGGTACATACATTAGTTACATGGAATAAATTGTAAAGTGTTTCTGTTGGAACTTACTGAATAATCACAGAGCTCTTGTTTTGTTTCCTTTTTAATTTGAATGCAATGGAAATTAGGTTGCAGATTAAACCAATTTACAATAAATGACAGCATTATTTTTATTAATTGTTTCTCAGACTATTTTTTCTCCCTTCTTTTGGCATTTGATTAAATGTGCGGTAAAAGTAACTAGTTCCTTTTATTTTGATTTAACTTTTGTTTGTTATTATTTGTAAGAAAACTCTACAGTAGCTTACTGATAGTGTGAAGGTCATTGACAGTGGATTAGCAAGAAAGGCTCAAGATATGTTAGTTGGTTTTGAAATTCATATAAAATTTTAAAAACCAAAGGAAGGTGATATAAGACAGTTACTACCCGGCATTCAAGCTGAGCATTTCCGCACGGCGGAAATTTGTTGTTATGGTTACGTCTCCTAATCATATAGACCCCTTCGCTTGTTTGTGTGGGACCATCTCAATATTTGTGCCATTTGTTACTGTACAGTTCTGTAGTATTTTTAACAGCATTTTAACAGCATGGAAAAGGTCCAATCCATTGTAACTTCATTACATCTGCTCTTAACGTAGATCAGTCCAATTTTTAAACTATTCAAACTCAAGGTACACATATACCAGCATTGTTACGAACGCAGGATTCCGCGACTAGGATGCAATGTTTTAGCCAGGGACGCAATATTTTTGTTGAGAAACAAACCTTTTAAGTACATGCACTCAAAACTACGCCTTTGCAAAACATAACAAAACATGAAATGAAAGAACATCTTTCTTTCTTCTAAGAAATAACATACTGTAACTTCTCTAAAAAATAATTTATATTCCAATCCTACAGATGATTGTTTGAATATCAAACTTTGAAAAAAAATAAAATCATATCAACTGCAAGTTGTGATACTTCGATACAGCGCAAACATTATAACCATTACAGAGATTGTCATGCTAAAAATAGCCAATGATGCTTTCCCCAAAAAATTTGATTGGTTAATAGTCCCTAACCTATTGTCTAGAAACATTCTTGCACATGCAGTGCTCAATAAACACAAAGTATGTTGTTCAACTGCACATACTTGTAACGTTACTTTTCCCTGTGTAGAGATAGAGATGTTTGTACTATCGCCTATCACATGTGGACACTAAAATGTCATGTAACGTTAGGCCTTGTTGTCGACAAGAAGGGCTCATGGTACAAAGTTGCAATTGAATTGTTTCATCAAAGCCTGCATACTGTATATGGTTATTTGTATACAGGAAAATCTCCCGCTTTGGAATTTGACAGTCAGTTTTGTCATTGTATATTAGTTAAAGGTTTCATCATTTGTTTATATATCATGCACAATATAGGCCAATCACTGTATCCTTCCATTGCAAACAAGCCAATGTGTCGTCAGGATTCATTAAATATAATGTAAAGTTAAATGTGTATTCCTGCAGAGGTCTTTTAAAGTTCATGTTTTCATGGAGGACTGCAGGAATGCAAGTTTTTTTGTGAACCGATGGAAACAATTTTTAAGATGAGTTGCTCTATGGATGCAATTTTTTAAATCCTAGTTACAGTACAATACAACCATACAGGTCTGTTGGGTGAACAATACATTTAAACAATAATATGGAGGTAGACAGTAACTCTGTCCATACTGTAGACTTGTTAACTTCATGTATGGTTCCATCCATATGTACAGTAGCCTAGCTGAACTGCACTGATAGAAACTGTAGTGTGTAGTTGCTCCTTTACAAACACTTTCTCAATATGCAAAATAAACAAAATTTATGCTCCGAAACCTCAACAAGACAGTTAAATTCGGTTCTTTAATAAGAAGAAACATAATTTGTGCTCCACAACCTCAATAAGACAGTTAAATTTGATAAAGTTCTGTAATAAGAAGAAACATAATGTTTGTATTTTTATGCAATGTTATGAATTACATCATCCATTTACAACAATCAAACAGTAACAGCCATTTCAATGTTTGTGAATTTTTTTCTTAATTTTAAATCTTAGGAAAAGTTAGGGAACATGAAAGATCATGCATGTCACCATAGCAACCCTGCCTTGCATACTACAGTAGGCCTATCTACATTTCACTGACAGACAGTGTAAGTTAGGTCTAGTCTATAAGTTATCATGGTTATTGAACGTTTAATTATAGCCTACGCTGCAACCACTATCGAAATGCAAACTTCATCTAGGCCTAACCCTTCAGTCTCAAGGAAAACAGTTGAAATTGCTAGTAGCAGGCTGCTAGTCTTATGCAGTGAAGAATGAGAACATGAGTTTTATATTGGTTTATACTTTATAGGGTCTAGCCTGCTTTAATTAATTAATTCACCAATTTGGTGAAAACATAGCATAGATAGAGTAACAACTTTAATGTTAATGTCATTAGGGCCTAGATTGTTAATTAATGCATAACATATTAACAGACTTTGCCAAGCTTGGGAAGTTTTGTCTTAGGCCTAACTAGTCTAACTGGAACTTCCAGTGGCAATGGAATGAACGTAACTTACGCCTAAGCTACTGTTTTAATTTTACTAAACTAGACCTGGAGTCTTACTTCCATGTTCAAGGCAGTGCCACTTTTCAACTTCCTGCTCTACAGTAGGTTTTTACGAAAGAATGAAATAACTTAGTTGAGGGATAGAAACTAAACAAGCAATACCACAGTATTTCACCCTAGGCCTTCTTCAACTACTACTACTATAGTATTAATTGTACTAGTACAGTAGTACTAGTAATACCAGAACTTAATAATAGCAATGCATAGGCTTGTACACAAGTTGTATCACAAGGCTAGGCCTAACTTAAGACAGTATTATTCTACAGTACCTGTACCATTGGCACTAGTGTATCAGTGTGTTGGCAGAGCTTACCTGATCCTAGGCTCAGCCGATGCAGTGCCAATGCGTTACACTAACTTAGTAATCACACAACAGTGAGCAAACTCAATAAACCAATCCAAAAGTGATGAAGATATTCAAAACGAACAGTTAGATTCAAATGCCATGGTAAAATATTTCTAATTTGGCGAGTCAAGCAAGGACGGGGTACTAGCGTAAACCTACGGACTGCTGAGTCCCGTCGGTGTCATGATACGTTACCTATATAATATTAAAAATAACAAACGAGGTGTTGATGTGTTCCCATATTGTTATGAATCTTGTCGGCTGTATATGAAAAATCTGCTAGCTATGTCGGTAGCTTATGAGGTAAATGGATGCAAACGTCCAAGCCTGTTACGGGGAATGCAAAGGACCATGGCATAATGTGCTATTCAATGCCAATTTCATGATTTCATTATTAGTTTGAGCAAAGAGTGATAATGATTCAAGAAACTCGCATATCTTCAACCAAGCATTTGAACTTGAACAACTTGAACAACAGAAACTGAATGACTGCAAGTGTGAAAACTGTGTGATACTAGGTGCACTTTGGTTATTTTTTTAGTTTTTCGTACAACTTGCGCCCACTGAATTCCAGTACGTGTTCTGGTCCAGTACTTTTGCAGTGTACTTGAGGTCCCGAGTACTAAGTACCAATGTCAGAGTACTGCGTTTATTATTATTATTATTATTATTATTATTATTATTATTATTATTATTATAATTATTACTATTACTATTGTTATTACTATTAATATTATTATTAATATTATTATTATTGTTATCATTATTATTATTATTACTAATATTATTAGTACTATTTTTATTATTATTATTATTATTGTTGTTATTATTATTATAACAAAGATTATATACTTCTTTAAACAATTATTGCCCAATCACCCTTATTTTAAACACCGACTATATATAAGATCGGTGCAAAAACGATTGCCTCTAGATTGAAAGTGGTTACTCAAAAACTTATTGGGCTACAGCAAACTGGTTTCCTCCAAAATAGATTTATAGGAGAAAATATCAGATTCGTTTTAGACCTTTTAGATTACACTTCTCACTATAATATATCGGTGTTTTATTTCTAGTCGATTTTGAATAGTGTTTGATAAACTGGAATGGAACTTTATTTGACAGTACACTCTCCTACTTCCAATTTAACGGTAGTTTTAAAAAGCGGGTTAAAGTCTTCTATATAGTACTGCTTGTATTTGCAATAACGGGCATAGAATATTCAAGAGGTTTCTTCCCGGTTCAAAGTCAGGCAAGGCTGCCCCATAAGTCCGTACTTGTTTATTCTAGTTTCGGAGATATTTGCTTTAAGGATACAGAATAATACTATCATTAAAGGTATCACTATATATTTACAACAGGGACTTATGTTATATGCCGATGATACTACGTTTTTCCCTCGATAGTAGCAGAGAATATATTGACGAGACTCTGCGTATCCTCAATACACTGAATCTTGCGTCCGGTCTATCAATTACTTTTTTTTAAAGTCAAACTTATTTCCGTTAGGCCCGTTCATTACTCGTGCTCCAAATTTTGTAAACACCCTCAATTTAATGTCACACAGGGTCCAGTTAACTTTTTAGGTATTTCTTTTTACGAGTAATGGAAATGACTTCATTGTTTTGCTTGAACTATACGTGCCTAAGCTCTCCAGACTTAAAAGTTGCCTTAATTTATGCCGGTCGTCAAGGGATCTGACCCTTTTATATGACGTAATGTAATTGTCAAGACTTTTGCTCTGTCCTAACTAGTATTTCTCTTTCTAGTTTAGCCAAATCCTCTTAGAGAGTTCATTAAGGATCTAGAAAAAGTCTTCTTTGACTTTAGTGGTTTGGTATTCCCGACAAAATAAAACGTTCGGTTATTATTTATCCAATTATAGCGACGGAGGGCTAAAGGTTACCCACGTCCCTAGCAAACAGTTTAAACTGTATAGGACATGGATTAGAAGATATTGCAATGATAAAAATGGCCCTTGGAAGATTTGTTTCGATATTCACTTGAAATCTTACTGCAAAAAATTGATTTCTCAGAGTAACTATTCTAAGAACGATGTAATCAATATTAAAAAAATCATTTGTGAGGCAAATTGTTTGTGCCTGGGTGCTACATTTCCTTTTGCCCTCCGAAGTAATTTTTGGAAACCAAATGACTTGGAACAACTCATTCATTCGCATTAACAACAGTACTATAATGAATGATCATTTGTTTGATAAAAATATAAAGTTCGTAAGTGATCTTTTTGACAACGAGGGTAGGCCTATATAAGCCTCTAACGTACGATCGTTTTAAAGCTCAATTCCATATAGATTCTTTGCCATTTACTATTTACTTTGGCATAATCAGTTGTATCCCGAAGAAGTTTAGAAGGTCAGGTTGCCAAAGAAACGACTCTTCCAATGTTAATATTGATTGGTATAACAATCTAATGCAGGCCACCTCTATTTCTCAATTAATGTACAATTACCACTTACGTAATATATTTGATTTCCCAACTGCCTTTCCATTTTAAGTTCTTACATAGAATCACGGCAACCAATAAACTCCTTACTTTTATGGGTAAAGTAGATCCTAATTTGTGCGCCTTTCATAACGTCGAAGTTGAGGGTCTAGAACATCTTTTTTTTTTTTTGGGAGTGTCGCGTCACTGCTTCTTTCATTATGTAGATGTAGATATGGTTTCCTAAAGAAACAGTTCTTCTTTTCAAAACAGGGCATTTTCATTGGCTGGAGTCAGGGACGTAGCTAAGGCCTGATGATTGGGGGGTGTAGTGGCTGAAATTCCAACTGGATGGGTTTTGGAGTCAAAAAATTCCGACTGCTGCCTTGTACCCCCCCCCCCCCCCCGCACTCATCGTCAACGATACGGTCAGTGTCAGTTAGACACCCCATCTTTCGAGACTGCACTTTTGTTCCGAACTTTTTGCAATACATTTGTACCTTATGGGGCAAAGTTTTTGCTTATGTTGATGGCACTTTTAAACTTCCGTAGATTAGCATTGCGTGTTTTAATTGTATACCATAGAGACAATGTATATCCCACCGTCGTAGCCAGGAATTTGAAAGGGGAAGCACTTTTTGCGATTGATATGGGGGAGGGGTCTAAGGGGAGGGGGTGTCCCCCTCCCCTTTGGGATTTTTTGAACAATTGAAGGTCCTTAGATGCGATCTGGTGCAATTTGTTGCCAGTTTCATCATTATCATATGATATCATACTATCAGCAGATTTTGTTTCCTGTTTCAATTCTTTTACATGTTCTTTTACATACTATATCAGAAAGACAAACATAGTGCTCTTTTACAATTTTTCCAGAAGGATGATTCTTGTTTATTGTCCAATGTCTGGACTTAAATATATTTGACGAACTTAATTGATGGACAATATAAACTTTCATATTTTGTAAGACAGCCAGATTTGCAGTGGCCTAAATAAATATCGTTATCTCCGTGTATTAACAGTATAATAATTATTTATAGGAAGTGCGTATCACGTACGATTGCTAGCTTAGCTTCATAACATGCTGTTCGTGCAACAACTTAGGACGAATCATAGAACGGATGAGAACGAACTTGTCGTCGTCGTTGTGCATACGGTTCGTGACATTCCATCGAGTGAGGTTAGGTAGGCAATATGAATTTTATTACGCAGTGGCCAACTGCAGGTTTGAAATAGGCTATAGGCTAAATTTATCTAATTGCATCTGCCAAACTAAGTAAGTAGTTGAATCAGTAGGCATGCATGTTATTACGATTATAACCGAGTTAACGGAGCTGACGAGTATTCAAGATCAAAAGAGCACTGACAAAATACTATGCTAAAAAAACAACAGTTTTTAAACATTTTTTTTTCGACACTCAAAGGGGGGAGCAGTCGCTCCCCTGGCTACGTCCCTGGTATATCCTGAACTTACTTTAAGCTAGCGAACAGGGTCGACCCACCCAATAGCAAAATTAATTCATAAATTTTCCGAATTGAAGCTGGCGAACGTTGTATTTTTTTTTAGAGTATTCAAAATCATACGAAGTTTTGTATGGTGGAGTATAAGGATCACGAGATACAATTTCTCAATGTGACGAGGAAAACGTGGTAAATATGACTGATTAAAGGTCAATTTTGATCGAAAATTTTATGTCACTCCCAAATTACAAGAACATATGAAAATAAGAGTGCGACAGTCAGAAAAATTAGAGCGTGACAGTCGGAAATTCCGAATTGAAGCTGGCGACAGTCGGAACTTCCGACAGTCGGAAATTCCGACTGTCGCACTCAAATTTTCCAACTATCGTCATTTTTACCAAGATTGGGGGGGTGAGACACCCCCCACACCCCCCTCTAGCGACGTCCCTGGTTGGAGTACAGGTGTTATACACTCATACAATTTTCTTATTTTACACATGAAGTATTACATTTATGACTGCAGACAAGATAGTCGTGTACCAGATGTAAATGAGTTTTTCTAAATGTTCAAGTTTGCAATTAGCATCGAACGTTTTAATAATTTGAGAGTGTCTAGATCTAGGAAAAATCGTGTTATTTTCTCTGACTTGAAACAAGCTTTTACTCCCTGCCAAGGTCTATTCCAGAAACAAATTGTTATCCATTCAACACTTTTTGCTTGTCTGCGGCTTCGGTTATTATTCGTTTCGTTTCTCTGCCAGAACGCTGCAAGGTGCAGGTGAACTATAATTGTAAATTTGCGAATCATTGTATATGTTACTTGTTGTTAAGAATCATTGTAAATTAAATGCAATCTGAATAAACGGAGGAAAAACAAATAATAATAACGACTATCGTTGCCTTACAATACAGTGTGTTGCACTCCTTGTTTAGACCAGTGACTTTGATCAACTAGCAAGGGCGGCGGAAGCACTTTAAATCTGGGGGGGGGGGGGCACCAACGTCGAAGGGCACTTTGCAGAAATTCGACTGATGCAGCCTGATATTTAGTACCCTTTATAACTCTTATTGTATTATCTTATTTGCGTATAAACATCACTCCATCAACGCCACCCCCCCCCCCCCGAGGAAACAATGCATACTAGCACTGCAATATCTAATGTGCAAATTGGGAAACAAGGAGAAAGACAAAATGAGGTGAAATCATTATAAAGTCCAAGTCCCTGCACACGCGATCGATACATGCATGAAAGCAAATGAAATATGTCAAAATACTGAAAGAAAAATAATTTTCTATGAGTTTTTCAATGGTTAAACTGATATTATTATGATCATTATTATTGTAACGACTTTCCCAATAATTATAACCAATTTGGAAGGGTTATAACACGGGAAATGATTGTATGTTATTGGCATGCGATGTAATAACCAACGCATGCCTATATGATATGCACAATATTGAACGCGCGCGTAGCGCGCGAAAAATCTTGGTAATATTTTTCGGGCAAGTCGTTACAGCCCCCCCCCCCCCCAATCAAATTGGGCTCCTACGCGTGTGGTAGTAAACATTTAAAACTTCCCGAAATATTTCATTCGACGTGGGTTTCGCTTTGTAAACTCTTTATTTATTAAGAAATTTTTAAGTAGAAAAAGGGCACATTTTTAACCTGAGGAAAAGTGGGGGGCACGTGCCCCCTGTGCCCCCCCCGGTTCCGCCGCCCTTGTCAACTAGATATAGGAAGGTATACAAGCAATTAAACTATGCGCGGTATATAAAATACGTTACACTGACAGACAATGCGTAGTCGAACCACAGTACAATACATTCATGGTTCAACGCACTGTAGTAATTCAGGCGAACAAATTTCGTTGAGAGTTAGTTTGGTGACTGATTCTATCAATGAACAATATATTGAGCGATTCCGTTTTTCTGTTTCTTCGCATTGTTTCATTTGGTTAGAAATTAATAAAGAATTATATAATGTAACCGGGTTGATTAATCACCCCCCTATAAAAAATTAACTATAAAGTATTTGTTATTAGAGGGCGCGCGACAATAATAAATAAATCTCTACTCTGTGGAGAAAATTTAATTAAGTCAAGTAAGATTCAAACTCAAGTTTCTCTATGTAAATTCTGCAGACTTTGCATTGGGAGTTATTGTTAACATCGCCTAGCCAGTCTTGTTCGTAAATATCACTAATTAGTCGTTGATCTATGGTCCCTCTGAGCCAAGTCTTAGATAATACAGGGTATTGTCTCTGAGGGGTAGCAAAGAGACCTTCAACAGGGATATTCCAAACATCGGACATTCCACTTATATCTAAAACATTTTTAATTTTTTACTAACCAGGATGAACTGTATACACACCGTTACCATGAAAAGATCTTAAAAGTTTAAGGAACAGATGAGAAAGTTTGTGCTCACTGCTGTTTACTACATCACACTAAAAAGTTACCATCCTAATTTCTATATAGCTTTATTTATTCTATGACGGCCTAATTCTCCATAGGCCATATAGTTGGGCGTGTTCTTAAATAACTTGAGAACATGTTTTAAAAACTTAAGATGAAAAGCTTCGATCTTAGGGAAGTCCCCAAGTCCCAAAATTTCTCAGCCGTATAAAAGAGTGGGAATTAGGACAGTTTGGTCAAACAATTGGATCTGCAAATCCAGGGACAACGACAGGTCACTTGTTTTACTCATTAAACTAAAAAAGGGAACGCCTTGCTTGATTAATTTGCTTATTTACAGCCGTTTGGTAAATTTGTTGTTGTAATTGAATGATACTCCAAGGTAGGCATAATCGTCAACTACCTCATCTATTTCTAATCTTACCCCCTGAGAAAATTACGATTTTAGTCTTATTTGCATTTACAAACATTTTTCAAGTATAACAATAGTTTTTCACACAATTTAATGCACATTGCAGATCATTCGCGTTCTCATCTAGGATAATTGTATCATATTCATGCAATAGAGTAAAGAGTGTAAAGAAAACTTCAACATATTTGTTACTCAACTCACTTTCCATCGAAGATGACATGTCACCTCCGTTAAACCTAATTTGTAAGAATTACTACTGAACCTTGAATCGTTTACAAATATAGTAAACAAGACGAGTGAGAGATTCTCACCTTGCCTATAACTCCAATAATGCAATCAAAATAGTCCGACTTCACATCGTCCTTCATAACACACGATTTGGAATATTTGTTACAAATTATATATAACATTAAGCACTTTGCCATTAATTTTGTTAGCAAAAGTGTTTGACCAAAGTCCTGTAGCACTTAGCTTTTAGACTAAATATGTGCTGGTTACGCAACCACGAGATACATTAGATCAAGGGAAGCGGGATTCAAATCTGTGATGAGTCGCCTGCCTTTGAGAAGATATTATGACACGGTATATTAAAATGAGGACAAACGCAATATTCTATCGTAATCCGCAAGGTAAATATGATCTATTCACCGTACGATAAAAGAGAAATTACGATATGCAAAATGAAAATATATAAAATACAAGTAAGTTAAACATAATTAAAACATGACATTCATCATGGCCTAACATTCTAATGGCCTACTAAACTAATAACTCGGGAGTCGCTCATCTCGTCTAGTATGTATTACTGCATAATGGTTGGCCCCTCAATCTCGTCTAGTATATTATAGTGCAACGGTTGGTCCCTCAGTCCACGAATAACGTCTATTAGTGGGGGTGCATCATGCGTCCTTGGCTACCCGGACCAGGAGTGGGGGTTCCGGCGTCTAAGATAGCCGTCTATAAGGACATCTATAATTACGGTCTCTCGAATAGGTGAAACTACATCAAAGTTCTACATGTATAAAAGCTGTGTAGAAATTAATGAAATTAATTTCTAATGAAACTGGAACAGTTTGGCACAGCCAGGTGCATGGCAGCTTGGAGTGTCTTGGTGAATGGTCACAATGCATTGCCAACACAATAAAAATAAACCAAACAAAGGGCAAGGGGATTAACAATCTCCCACAGTAAACAAACAATTACAAAGCAATTAAAATAAGTATGAAAATATGGGATAATATACAACAAAGATAATCAGTAAGGGTGACACAACAATAATGAAATAGTATAAGCAAATGTCAACCTGATCACCTAATAAAGAGTGACATATATGGTGCACTCATCATGCCTGGTCGGCATGACAACAAGTAAACTGTAAAGTATTAAAATAAAGTGAACCTTCCGAGACGTAGACACTAAATGCACAACTGGTTGCTGAACATACAACTATACTTGCCTATGTTACTCATACAGCAATAACACAGTGCTCCAAAAATAAGTGAAACTGTCTATCCCTATTCGGCATAGCAGTATAAACTAGGAATGTCGTAGGTTAACAAATATATAACTAGAAGCTGGTTGCTCTAATTCCACTACGAACAATATCCAAATAGAGGCGAGTGATTAACTCTAAAATCAATACAACCTCTATGACTTACGTGAAGTCTACAAGTATAAAATAATGTACTACTGGGGAAATCCCTCAGCTAGTAATAATAACAACAGTAGCATACTAACTATGTACTTCAACCCATGCACCTCTTACTAGCTTAGACCACAGGTTGCCATGGCAACTGACACCTCTTGTTAGGCTGCAGGTACCTAAGCGTCCCCTGGGACTAAGAGCAGGCTATAAAACGGAGACTATGTCACCTAGCTTATCTGCTGTAAATATCTGGTCAGATGGAGTCTGTACCAGTGAAGGGTGACTCACATGGCTAAATACATGCTAATACTCTAATCTCTGATAAAGAACAACAAACCTACAATAGTGTCTCGGTTCACAAAATAGTCAATATGCCTACTAACATATTGATACAACGATTGATTCAATATAACGGTTAACAGAAGTTCAGCTATTCCTATCACCATGGCAACTAGTAAAAGTGTAACATTGCATCATGGGATCTAAACATAGCTCAAATAGCGGAAACCAAGTACAACTAAATAAGAACATGAGTACATTACAGTAACGGGTAATGCTAGACGTATCGCAAGAGTACATAATAAACTAAATAAATATCCAAATGTGGGTTCTCGCTAGACCAAATAACCTAAGTACTTTCAATACTCTCCATTTAACTCAATGTAGGTTAGATCATAACAATACACCAGATGGCAAAGGTTGAGGGCATTATAAGTGCCATAATCAACCTTATAAACATACTATAAAGCAACGGATAGCAATAATAATGATCTCACCTGTAGACTCTCTATAGCCATTACAGGTACAAAACGTTTAATTAATAACTTAAGTCTGTGTGCAAGTGGCCATCACAGGAGCAACATAATAATTACAGTCTGTGTGCATGTAGCCATCACAGGATAAATGTAGTAAATGGTAAATGCAACACAATTACACTTAATGAGGGCTGCTAAATATTCTGTGTGCACATTGCCAGCACAGAACTAACATGAATACATTTGCAAGTAAAATACACTATGTATGCACAATGAAAATGAACAAGCTACTGAGGGGTCTGGGGCAAAGTCAAAAGATGAACTCTTACCTGTGTAGAAATTAATGAAATTAATTTCTAATGAAACTGGAACAGTTTGGCACAGCCAGGTGCATGGCAGCTTGGAGTGTCTTGGTGAATGGTAGAGTTGCTTGCAAACTTAGCTGTTTTAAGCCATTTTTTGAACAAAGGGAAGGTTGTTATCCCACCCTACCAGACAAGATTTTACTTAGACTGGCTACCAATACTCCAGGAAGTAGACAAACTGTCTTCCCACATCCTTAACTTACTCCACCAGAGATTCCAGAGAGTGTGAACATACTTACTACACTTAAGGGAGAAATAAGGCAAGGCCTCGTCTTTTAATGTAGGGAATGACAGATAAGTGGTCACTAGCTTAGTGTAACCTTGGAGTAACCTAAATGTGGAACCAGACCACACAGAGACTTAATGGTCCTTCTGGCAGGAATGAGTGTTACCAGAAAATACCACAAATAGATAAAAGGAAATTGGAAAAATAAAAGTGAAGGGGAAGGGTATATTATACAGGGGGACAAAACTATAGACACTACTATTGGGAAATATTAGGGGTGCTACAGTCCAAAGACTCGATCTGTCAACCAGGTCAAATGCTTTTTCGTAGTCTATGAAAGCACAATACACATGGTTTTTCTTTCTTTATTAAACTCTATAGCAGAATAAAGGACAAAAATATGATCCAAGGTCAAATGACCGCTCTGAACCATGCCTGTTCATTCCAATTAGATCTGTACAGTTAATATAATCTTTGATACGATCATTCAATATTGCTGTAAACAGCTTTCCCATACAACCTAGGAGAGTAATTCCCCTATATTGTTGTCTACGTCATCTTTTGAACCTCTTCCTTTATAGATAGGTTTGATAAGTCTAATAGTCCAAGTAGAGGGCACTACACTTCTTGATAGAACACAATTGAAAAGTTTTGTAATTAGCAATACTACTGGAGGAGTGCAGTTTCTTTGAAATTCATTAATAATTTCATCAGCCCCACACGATTTATTACTTTTCAATTTATTAATTTGATGGATAACTTCCTGGTCAGAAATTGCTCTATTTAGTTCGTCGTTGTTTGAGGACTATTGATATCTGTCTCAGCCTAGAAAACACGCACAGAAGTGATCCTAGTAAACATCTAGCGAGTTACTATCTCTATTGTCACTAGTACAAGATAAACGATTAATAACATTCCAGTATTTCTTTGGATTTGAGTTTTTAAGTTGTCTAATTTCTCAATGTAATGCCTTGAAAAAGCCTTGTTTAGATTTCTTTAAAGTTTTTTTGGTTATGTAGTGCTCGTTTTAAAGGAACGTCTGGTACTCTACGACTACGGTGTGCATGATCTGCTGTCTCATGTAAAGATTGCATAGTAACGTGTTCCACGAAAGAATCCGATGTGCAATGTGTACGTACAGTAGTACCTATCGTAGCGATTTATACCTCAATCAGCAGTAGTCATTGTCAACACTACATATCACCGCGGTTAAACAAATCCGTGAATTTTCAAGAAAAATAGACCTAAACAACCAACAAAATGAAAGTTCATCTAACAACATTTACTGGACATTTCGTTACGATGGAAGTAAGTCCTGACATTGAACTTGAAAATTTCAGAGCCTTATGTGAAGTTGAATGTGACATTCCCTCTGCGGAGTGCTTTATTTCATACAATGGAACGCCATTATTGGATGACAAGAAAACGATAGCATCATACGGGGTGAAGGAAGATGACATGCTTTTGCTGGAAAGAAGAGTTGTTTCGCGGAATCCTCAAAGAAGCCAATCTCAGAGTCAAGGTTGGTTAACAAGAAGCCAAAGGATGAGTTCCACATAAAAAGTGTCTGTGGCCTTCGCTATAGTCTTACAGTATTCTTAACGTTAGGCCTAGTGAAGTGTTAATGTTAGTCTAATTACATTAGGCGAAGGCCCTGTAGTACTGGCAGTACTACATTGGCCTATGAAAGTCTTAGGGCTATTTACAATGAAGAGTCAGTCTTTGGCTAATATGCCACAGTGATGAGACAAGCCTAATGTAAGGAGTAGTTTCCCGTCTTTCAAGAGGGTATGAACTATGAAATAATAAATTAGGCCTACAGTAGGCCTATTGGTACTTGGTAGGCCTACTGTAGGCCCAGTTCAAATGTGTTCCTTTAGTTTAAAGAAGTTAGAGAAACAGGGGCAATCTCATTAGTTGTAAATGTGAAACATGTCACAGAAAAGTGAGTGATTCTTCCTATTTTAGATTTTTGTTTTTAGTTCCATTAGCTATTAAGAAGCTCTGTATTTTAAATCAATATATTTCTTGCTCGACCACAGGTTCTCTACCACTTATAGACTTTGGTGGAATACAACTTCCACCAGGTACCAGTCAACAACCCCAAGGTATGCAACCTTCTATGAGGCAACCAGTAGAGCCTGATGCAGCCACCTTGAGACAGATGCTGCTGTCAAATCCTGGTCAGTTATCTCGTCTGAAGGAAACCAACCCTCCTCTTGCCGATGCTGTAGAGTCATTAGGTAGATAGATTTCATGTCACATTTTGTTGCCACTATCCTTAAACTGTAGCAACTGTCAATGTTGCAGTTTCATTAAGAGGATGTCACCAGAAGAAAGGAGAAAAAATAGGAGGGGGAAGGAGAAGAAATACTAGGGTACTTAGGGCAATTAATAGGGAAAGATGTCATTAGCATATCCCTTCCTAGAGGCTTTATCTTGATATAATCAATGTGTAAAAGTTAGAAGAAACGATGATAGTTAAAGGAAAAGGGAGGGGCGTCGATGGATTTGGGGGGAGAGTAGGAATATTGCGTCAATATTTTTCTCTTACATCAATAAGGTGTTGTGTCCTACAGTATTGCTGCACATTTGCCATATGTAATGTATACTAGCACCAAATAAAAGATTCCTACCTTTCCTCTTAATTACCGAATGTCTGGTTATGGGTTACAAAGTTCTGTAAGTATAGAACAACAGACAGCTAATTTTAAATTTTGATTTTGAAAGATGTTGACCAATGTTTATTTTGCCACTAATGGTACAAGAAGACAGGGTTGGCCGGTTTTTACCGGGCGGTTTTTAAACTGGGAAAAACCTCAAATTATATAGAATTCCTAAAAATTCATGGGGAACTTGTGGAGGAGCATAGAAACTACAAGAAAATGGCATCTTAAGGTAGGGGGTTGGGTTACATCCAAAGAACAGCCTTGATCTAAAACTTTGTGAGTTTACCGATTAGACTATTATAAATAATTCAAATAAATAATATATTGGATGCTCAAATCAACCAACTTTATTTTCCTATCGAGATGCATAATTCCATAATCTAGAGAATGGACAAGTATCAAACTGTTGGTGCCTCCTAGGGCTATGGTTCGTCATATTACACGTCACATTGTCTTGTTACATATATATAATGCGACAACATCACAAAAACATGGAAAGTGAGCAAACGTATTCACAGTGTAACTTTTACAACTCGCTCGCCAAGTAGATCTCTCAAAAGTTCAATGAAAACTACATAGAGTGTACTCTGTTAAATTCTTGCAAACTACAGTATGAACTATGAACATGTTTTTGTGTCTGAAAATATAAGTTACATGAAACTAAAAAATACCTGTATAGTGTTCAACATGTCATGCTCGGCATAACAATTTTGCAAAGTGAATATTAGCTGGACCATGTTTGCATCAAGGTAAACAGTTGGGTCGTGTGAATTGCTCGATAGGGCCATTGTGCGTTTAATACTTGAATTGGGCCCATGTGCCTTACATAGTTTCAAAGCAGTTTCTATTGAGCCCCCTGGATTGAAGTTCACCTCAATAGACTGTTGCCTACTGTATTAATTGAATGAACTGTCTGAGCACAGAATAGGCCTGAAGAATTTAGGAGGGGTGAGTGTCCCAGTGTAGACCTATAATGGTTTGGGCAATAGGCAGTGCATACTGCTAAAGAGATTGTGACAGAATAACTATACATGTGCAATATGAAAAATGCTCTTTTTTTCCACAAAAAGTAGAATTAGGTTGTGATAAAATAGCTCAAAATGAAGCTAAGAAACTCCCATATTCAATAACATATGCCTGTCATGAAACAATATCGTGCCTACTGATGACCCTGCATATTACGGACAAGTAATAATAGTTTTCAAGACAGAGGCGGTTTTTGCCGGTATTTACCAGTTTTTCCCGGTTTTTACCTGGTTTTTCCGCTTAGTGGAAAAAACAGGTTTTTCCCGGGAAAATGCCAACCTTGCAAAAAGACTTCAAGTTTGTTATATATATATGGAAGTCTGACATATCATTTGGAAATCTATTCACTGTTATTTATGTGGTAATGGAGGGACTTTAACATGACAGTTTCATTTCTCATTTAATCAGAAAAATTCACAGAGGTTTTACAAAAACAAAGGAAAGCCAAAGCAGACCAGGAGATGCAAAGAATTAGAATGTTGTCTGCAGATCCATTTGATGCTTCAGCTCAGCAGCTTATAGCAGAAGAAATCAGGTGAATATTTTGGATTTAAATTCACAAGCTTACTGTTAAAAATATTCACATTATGCAATATGTTAAAACATTCAATTAGTAATATTATAATAATCATAAAAAAATCCGGATAAATATGGTTAGATTTTTCGTACTACAATAGTGACATATTAAGAGTCTCCCTGACTGAATAAAGCTAATACAAAAGAAATAATTTGAAAGGATATATTTCATTGGACCTACTGTAGCTTTGAAAATTTACAACACGATTTGACTTTCTTTTGATTTTGCTATGATAAAAATCTTGAAATTATTGAAAGTCTTTCATAACTCATAATTTTGGTCCCTCAACTAGATGCTAAAAATGCCACAATTTTATTACTTTTTGAACTGTTTTGGTTATGCTGATTTTCAGGGACATGCTGGGGCTTTTAACCCACGTTAATTCTATATACTGTGGTTAAGGTACAGAATTATGTCACATGTGTGTTAAGTACTACAGAGAAAGAGATTGTGGTTAATCATTTCAAAAATTTATCACCTGAAGTAGACCAGATTTAAGGAACTTTGTTTTCATTGGGAACAGGTATCATTAGCTTTGAGGGAAGGTAGTCGGGATGTGTGGTAGTGCTGAAAGTTGTAATCGATTAATCGCCAGTAGTCGCGATTACACTTTGGAAGTTCGATTTAATCACGCTTAAAACCTAAGTTGCGATTACTCAACTACATGCTAGCACCTCACATAATCTGCTTTTGAGAAATAGCCTAACTTATCAAAAACAACACTAAAGTAGTTTGTCAGCAAATATCGCAAAGTATACAGGTTCTCAAAAGGCTACACTAGCACTGTGCTGTGTTAAAAATCGGCAAGTACCTGCTCCGGTGAGATCATGTGTTTGCTTGTCAGTAATATGCTGTTCTGCAGTGCAACATTCAGTCCTAGCAACGTTTAATCATTGATCGTAATCGCAAATTCGTAATTTAATAATCTTTTACTATTGCCAAAGTATTTGTCATTTCTTCAGACATGTTTACAATTACTCCATAACTGGCCTAGTTCAGATTTATCCGATGTCTGATAGAGTGTCGATTGCGGTGTGATTTAATTTCAATGCCCAAAATATGTGCCTGTTATCGAGCTAGGCTAGAGCCTAGCCTAGAACGTTGAAAGTCCTTCTACAGCAAACTCTACATACTAAACATCACATCGCTACAAGTTTGTATATCTATTTATTGTTTGCGCGTTTTGCTTTCATTAGCGATAGTAGTTGTAGTCGCCTCGTAGATTCATTCGAAAGTTTTTTATTTACTATGAAGGATTTCAAGAAATGTTGTAGCTTGAAAGTTGTTCACAGTTTTTGTTTGGTAGATGCATTAACATGATTTAGACACCACATGTTAAGACATGAAAGAACAAGTAAAGGCAGTGCACCATGGAGAAAGATTTGTTTTGACTGTATTTCTGCAATGTAAAAATGACAGTGATGACGTCATAACTGTAAACCGAGTAATCGCAAGAAGAGCTATGCGATTAATCGACTGCAAAGGAAAGAGTCGACGATCAGCACCATTGTGGGGGGGGGGGGGGAGGGGAAGGATGAAATGATAGTTATACATGGCATTATGTCATTCTTTCAAGTTTTGCTCGTACCACACTGCGATAAATTTGATGACTGTTGTGATAACTGTGTAACGTTTGCTGATAAACAGATTTTCTATTTAGTGCACACATTTTAAATTTTACCTCTACAAATTTGAAAGGATTTTTTGTCATTGATTATCCTCTGTTTGCTAATTTTCAGGCAGCGGAATGTTAATGACAATATGGAGGTAGCAATCGAACACATGCCAGAGAACTTTGGCCAAGTCATAATGCTCTATATCGACTGCAAGGTCAACGGACACCCTGTCAAGGCATTCGTTGACTCAGGTGAGGAGCCATTGTCCGTAATAAAATATCCAGATATATCCAGACTTTCATAACTGGGAGGTATACTTCCCTGGTATATTAGTTTGGTGTATCATCTTTCATAAAAATGAATAGTCTTGCTAACCTGAAAATTTATATTCGTTTCCAGAAATAGCAGAAATTCACAGAATAGTTTATGCTGAAGCTGAACACTTCTATTGTAGTGGTTTGGATGAGGTTGGGAAAAAGTGGAATACCTTTCTCTACAAACTTGAATGATTCTGACATAAAGTAGCAAATTGGAGAATGCAGACAGTCATGCCAACTCGCTGTCCAGTCAGAGATCTGGTCATAGTTATACACTCCAATTATGAGGGGGTTATGGTGTAAAATTGCCCTCCCCTCCCCTCTTCCACCCTGGAAAAGAAAGGGAAAAAAAAGGCAAAACAATTTACCACCAAGTGTAACTTATGTGTGATCATTATTATTGGAGATAAAAGAGAAACCACCATATGGGAATGGTACTAAATGTCTCCATCTCCCTTCAGTCATCACCTTCAACCCCCCCTTCCCCCTTCCCCATTCCCCTCCTATTCCCCATATATCACTCCATAACAGTGTACTTCTACCATAAACCATTATCATAACTGCCTGTTTTCCAGGTTTTGGAGGAACAATATGGTTTGAATAAAAATGTGAATCTCTGAAGTTTCTGAAGTCTAATTTTGTTTTCAAAGGTGCCCAAATGACCATTATGAGTCAGGCCTGTGCTGAGAGATGCCATATAATGCGACTGGTGGACAAACGCTGGGAAGGCATCGCTAAAGGTGTTGGAACTCAGAAGATCATAGGCAGGGTTCATTTAGGTGAGTACTGTATCTGTGTGTGTGTGTGTCTCTGTGCATGATTTTCTTGAACCACTGTGTATTAACACAACATTACTCTTGAATGGGCAGCCTGTTGTTGCATATCAATGTCCATACTGACCTTTGACACCAACTAGTACCAGATGTGGAGCTTGCAATAGCAAAAGAAAAATGGCTCATGAAAAATTTATCGGTACAGGTATTGGTACAGCCATATATAGAGCATTAAAATGGTAGCATACTGTATAATCATTTTGGACTTTGGTCAGTTTTGTCATGATCTCAAGAAAATATTTATATGAGGGGGCAGAAAAAGGGAGTGGAGATGTGAGCATGATATAAACAGACATAAGACAGTATAAGTGCTACTATGGTTTGTAAGTGTACCTATCAGTTACCTTAAGTCATGTGGATATTACACTGACTCAGACATAACGTTGTTGTGTATTGTCTGTGCCAATAGATACGTTACAGCTGGTATTTAATTTGAATGTTGATACTTGCTCGCAAACTGAAAGTGCAGGCTGAGCACTTGTGGCTCCAGGAATATAACCAGTATCAACATGGGGTGTCCATAACATCATCGCTGCACGTTGCAGTGACAATCTCTAGTACAGGAACCCTAACCATAACATATATGTCAAACAAATTTTTATTTCAGTTTTCTTGGAGATATATACATTCTTCAGTATTATATCTGATTTAAAATCCAAGTTTATGTATGCCAGTATTGACTATCAGTTCTTTGGTCAGAATCACATCATGCAATCACTAAGAGTTTTGAAGAATTATTTTGATGACTAATGGAGAGTTCTTGTCAACACTGAGTCTGTGTCATGTTGATGGTTTGTTGTTATGATATTGAGTAAGTACAGATAAAATAATTATAATCATGTTTGTTGATTTTGTTTGTTTGTCATGTTATTATTTTCAGGTCAGATTGAAATCAGTGGAGTCTTCTTGCACACATCATTTACAATATTAGAAAATCAGCCAATGGACATGCTGTTAGGTCTAGATATGCTGAAGCGACATCAGGTAAGTGTACTTACACCATGTTAATGTACTTACACCATGTTAATGTACTTACAACAGGTTAATGTACTTACACCATGTTAATGTACTTACAACATGTTAATGTATATTCATCATGTTAATGTACTTACACCAGGTAAATGTATTTACATCATGTTAATGTACTTATACTGATTAATGCACTTACACCATGTAAGTGTACTTACATGATGTTAATGTACTTACACCATGTTAATGTACTTACGATGTCAGGTTAATGTACTTAATAATAATAAATGAGACTTATATGGTGTAAGTACATTAACATACTTACACCATGTAAATGTACTTACAACAGGTTAATGTACTTATACCAGATTAATGTACTTACACCCTTGTTAATGTACTTTCACCAGGTTAATGTACTTACAATAGGTTAATGTACTTACACCATGTTAATGTACTTACATCATGTTAATGTACTTACACCATGTTAATGTTCTTACACCAGGTTAATGTACTTACACCATATTAATGTACTTAAACCATGTTAATGTATTTACAACAGGTTAATGCACTTATACAGATTAATGTACTACACCAGGTTAATGTACTTACATCATGTTTATGTACTTACAATGTCAGGTTAATGTACACCATTTTAATGTACTTACACCATGTTAGTGTACTTATACCAGATTATACCAGGTTAATGAACTTACATCATGTTAATGCATTACATCATGTTAATGTACGTACACCATATTAATTTATTTCCACCAGGTTAATGTACTTTCAACAGCTTATTGTTCTTACAAGTACCTGGTACAGTTCACTTTATTCTATATATACCATGTTTGACCAGCTTCATTGATATGATTTAATGCATGTTTGGTTGCAAGAGCTCCATGGTGTTGGGAATTCTGAGGGAATGATTTAACTGGCATTGCATAACAAAATGCTGTGCAAGCAAGGACTTTATTAAACATGCTTGTAGCAGCCTTTGTATCCAGGTTCTTACTATTTTCAATAAATACTAAAATATTTCAATATTTACAGTTTGCATTTCTGAGGTTCCCAATTTAGGTATTATACAAACTGTGCTGTGTTAGTTGCTAATACAGTATCATGACTTTGCATTTGGGCAAGCTGTGATAGTAAAATTTATGAATTTTGTATTCTGAGGTTACCATTTAAGTCCTATTCTAATCAATTATGTTTTGTACCCTTTTGTTTCTAAAATAAATTCTTTTTATGCTAATTAATTCACAAACGGTCTGAAACAGCAAAATTACCCTTCAAAAAGCCTCTTATGTGTAATAAGAAAGAAAGGTCTCATTTTTCACAAATGGCACATTTTTTGGTTAATTTGCAGTGCTGTATCGACTTAAAGCAGAACAAACTACAGATTGGCACCTCCGGATCGGAAACTCCTTTCCTCTCGGAATCCGATCTTCCCCCCTGTGCTCGTCTGAACAGACAAGATGGCCCCGAGTCAGAAGACAGACAGTTAGCTGAAGCGTTAGCGAGATCGGCAGATGGTACAGGTAACAGAAAAACCTTAACGCCTTAACGGTGACACAATACTCAACCATCATGCTTAGTATATATGACAGAGATCTACTTGAAGAACTCCCAAACAGATAAGACAAAAATCTTGTTTTGCTTGGGAGATATCCTAGCATTTAAAAAGTATGACTTGGCACTGTCATTCTGTTAATCTGTGATATCATAGTATCTATAAAATCAGAAACTTTTTAAATTCCTCTTTACTTTTCATCTCATATTCTCAAGAAACCATTCTCATCATGTTGTCAATTCAAGGGTTCAATATTTTATATTCAGCATTTTCAAAACCCATCTCCATTACAGGAAATAGACAGTGTGTATTAGATAAAGAAAAAACACACAAATTTGAAGGACATGATGATGTCATATGAAGACTTGACCAAGTCTTCACCCTTGTTTGTGAAAACAAAACAAAAAATGAAATGTTCATATCTGTAATATCTCCGGAACCAAATAAGAGTTTCCTTAGCATGTTTGGGATAAGTTTTTCCTGACAGTTATCACACTGACCAATAATGCTGGTAGGGTGTGTCTCCTTTGATGCAAATCTAGAACACTTTGCATTTATAGGTCAATTTCTCAATGCTGTTTTAAATGGCCAGTCTGGGCTGAAATGAGTGTCGAATCAACCAAAAATAATTCATGATGCATTTAGCATATTAAGAACTACTGTAATCCATGTGTAAAATGTAACAACAATTCATAAAGGAAGAGAAAAGTTGGAAAGCTATTTTGGTGCCATTTTGTCACGCATGTGTGCCGTTAAAGAGAAAAGTTCAAAGGCTGGGCTGTATCTAATGCAACTCTGGTAGCATCCATGGTAACATGGTATTCAATGTACTGTGGTGAAATGGTTATATAGGGATTGCCACCGAGGAAGGGCTGGAAATTTCAGTTGGTAGATAATCATTTAATCCTGCAGTCACTGGTTCAAATCCTCTGCTGGTGTGTTCTTTGCTGCTAATTCTCGTTTTGTATTTTATTCATTTACCTACTTTTAAACTTTTCTGCTCGTACAGCGGGACCAAGCAACACGAACCAATCCAATGCACAAGCTGAACCAAATCCATCAGTGAAGGAAGAAGACGTCGCCAAATTGGTAGAGATGGGCTTCCTGCGAGATGACGTCCTCAGAGAACTAGCCAATAGCAACGGAGATTCTAATCTCGCTGCAGCAAAGCTGATCGCCAAGTCATTTAAAGCACCCGGCCAGCAATGACGAATAGCGGAATAGGAATGCTGGAGAAACCCTCATGAATATTCAACGGAAGCAGGTAACAGAGGACGAACTGACCAATTGTATAACTAACATTCGAGTTTGATTAACAAGGAAGTAGCAGAAGTGTAAAGAAGTTTTGTAAATGAAAATTGGACGTTATAGACTGCCTGTACAGATTGCAATGCTAACTTATTTGATTTGATCTGACACTGATGATAGTGTGTGTGTAGCATTCGACTGTTTGTCTTTTGGGGAGAAGAAGCTAAAAAGTAGAGTAAATACTTGGTTTTTCTGTGGAGTACTTCAGACAGTACCAGCCCATAGGATGTGGTGATTTGGGAGCAACTTAATACTAACTTGGTGCTTGTCATGTTAAAGAGTAGAACACAGTATTCTGTTCTTATGACTGTGGGGCATTACATCCCGTGGGCACCCACTCCTTTTGCGAACATGCAACCGGTAAAACATTTTTATTACTTTTATTATTAATAATCCTCTTGATTTTTGCCTGTGTGTTCTGAATAGGATAGGCTTACACAACTGCAGCATAAAGTTTGCTTTGAAATTTGATATGTTAATATACCATAATGATTATCCCATTATGCCTTGCTGTAGCTCACTTGATGAAGTGGTTCAAAAAGACATTTCAATTACTTGACAATTTATTTTTACTTTAAATTAAGTGTTTGTTTTGAACTTTGGTCAAATACTAACAAGTGTGTGGATAACATATTTGTCATTATGGCATCATTAGAACTTTAATCCTAGCAAGTAATTGGCTAACCGTATTAAGTAAACTGTTATCTTTACGTGAGGTGGGCTGGATGAGTGTTTTAGTTTTATCTGTTACAGTTATAATAAAGTAAATGAGATTATATTTGATATTACAGCCTTACTTGGTTAAGCTCACTGAATATTACCTCATTAGATTCAATATTTGTCGATTCAATAAGATGAGCAGGTCAGGGGTATTCCCCAATTGAAGGTAACTAATTAATGCTATGTTGAATGGATATAATAAAGGCAAAACCCACTGAAACAAGGATATTGTAAATGCATAATCAATATTGCTGTCAGGTGTGTCGACCAAGCTAGCTCTTTGTGATGTGATTGTGGATGGACGAAGGCATAATAGTTTTACATTCATTTCAAATCTTTCTTGTTTTAAATGTGTAACTGTAATTTGTCAGTGCACAGAAAAAATTAACATTGTAGGAAATTGTGCTCTAAATTGACATTGAAAATGTTGGATATGATTATGCTTTAACATAAAGTTTTTCAATTAGTTTCAAATCCTTTGCATGTTTATATCAAAAGATTCCAAGTGCATAATGGACAACTGCAAAACCTCGCATTGAATTATGCACCATCATGGACAATGTTCTATTAATGTGTCATGGTGGTGGGTGGGGGGGGGGTCATGACAGGGATGAACACAGGAGTGGAGGAATGCTTCTTGTTAGATCTCCTACCATTAGCATCTATATTACAAACATTTTGTTTGCGTTTATTTTATTTCTGTTCCTACCTCTGTATAAGGTTTTCTCTCCTTGGAGATACTGTTTATTTGTGTCTGTTTTCATTCCACTGGGCAGTTAGGCCCCCCTTCTTTCAGATGACTCTTACAGTTTTATTTTTGATAGCTCATATTTTTCTTGTTAGTTTTTTTTAAAGTTTAACTTGTAGGGTGGGTAATGCTGTTAGCTAACTATGTAATTTTTTAAGTTTGTATTTCCTTCTTCTGCACATATTATATTTATACGTTCACAGAATAAAGTTGTTTTAATTGTATCTAGTGGATGGAAAGCAGAAAGAGAGCAATTTTGTCTGCTATAAAAATCCCTTAGGTTAGTAAATAGCATCGACAAATGTATTGCAACATTGAGTGTACATCCTGCATGCAACACAGAAAGTTAAGACACAGCAAGTAAATTCCTAATGGTGTTCAGTTTAGCTTTGCATGACAATGATTGTTAGTGCTAGGATGTTAAAAGGGGGGGGGGGGGGGGAATTCCCCCAGTCATGTTATGGGCGGGGGATTTTGTATTGGGAGATTTAAATATTTTTTTTTGGGGGGGGGAGGGGGAAAAATTCATGGTGTTAGTAGCTAGATGTACGTACATATACGTACAGAGATTTGTGACCAATACACACTGTGCAGTGCCGCACTAACAAAGCCATTTTTTTCTTTTGAGAAAGTTTAGACCAATTACATTACTCCTTACAAAAAATCAACAAAACATTATAATATCCGGCTTGTTATTGGCAAGTTCTGTGAATACGGTAATGGTGCAAGTTGCAGGAAGTACCAGGTATTGTTGGGGGAAATTCCCCCAGAGGAAAATATTTTTGCAGACCCCAACAGATAAATTGCTGGAATCCCGTAGTCGCATGTCCTTATGCGAACACTGATCTCAATGACATAGTAACTCTTGGCTGCTATAAAATTGATGCACAAAACTACTTCCAAATGTCTATACAGCAGCATTTTGTGTTGTTCCACCTGATTACCATGGAGATCTTTAAATCTTTCAAACTTTGATTTCAAATTTGAATAAAATAGAATTTTCTTTGGAATGGTGTTCTTATGGCCTTGTCTTTGATTTGATTTCTGGACGATACTGGTTAATAATCTTAATTATATTATTTAATTAATAGTACTGATTAATACAATTGCTAATTATCTGGTGTCTTTGTGTGGAAAATGCTTACAAGGTGTCTAAATTTTAGAGGTTGCAACCGCAAATCGATCAATACTTGGCAGGGTAACCACAATTGCTTCAGTTAACGAACAATTCAAAATGCTGCTGTAGTAAGATACAATTTCATGTCTGGATTTTTAGTATATCCATTGTAATATCACATGAATAATTATTCATAACGAACGGAAGGTTTTGCAAATAAA
Organism: Apostichopus japonicus; assembly: GCF_037975245.1. Classification (NCBI taxonomy): domain Eukaryota; kingdom Metazoa; phylum Echinodermata; class Holothuroidea; order Aspidochirotida; family Stichopodidae; genus Apostichopus; species Apostichopus japonicus. The sequence goes on from NC_092571.1 coordinate 3,570,209, forward strand.
AAACTTAAAAACAAAAATATGAAAAACAATTGTGTTAAAACACCAAAATGTGCCTATCACAAAACTTGAAAAATACAATTGGCAATTCCAAAGTGTCTTGTTTGTGTTTTCTTCATTGTTTTGTGCCTACAATCATCATGACATAAGCATAATAGTATGATAGTACATATACATTATAAAATTATGTAACAGATTCATTAACTAACACAAAACCTTCAACACCCACCTCCACCTCTTTAAATCTTGGTTAAACTTTTCACATCTATGTAGAGTTACCATACATATTGATTAACCAGGATTTTCCCTTGGACGTTCAAAATATATCACTGTTTTTTACGACAAGCAAAATGAAATAGGGTGCAAAACCCCACTAGACTATAGACGTAGGAATGAGTTTAAATTAATAGTTGATCATTCTGGCTTATCCAGACTAATTAACCATCTTTTTGGTGAGAAAAACTCCTGGTAAAAATTAAAATTACTGTACAGGCAATTGACGCTGTACTAAACTGGTTAATATAGCTGTAATAAAGTACCATTTGGTATGTAGCCCTTCAAACTCCCAAATTTTCTTTGTAGTTTCTCCCTCCCTTACACCTCTCCCCTAGGATGGGGTGGTCCCACTTTTCAACCAAAGATATATGGTATCCCTAGATGTATGTCATATGCAAGTTAGCAATTGTTCACCCAACAAAACCCCCTGCTGCTTCTTTAAGGCCTTTTTTAATCTTGTTACTTTACAGTGCAATGCTTGATGGTCTTTCCATCCTTTGACCATGCCAGGAAATCTAGCTCACAGTTGCAGCTGGTATCATGGAAGAATGTGTAATATAGTCATATTGATATAAATAATAATGATAATAATCCAACAAGTTTTGAGTCCATTCCAAATTAAGCATGTTAGGCCAAAGCAATAAACCCGAACACCTGTCTTGATTTTTGTTGTTCCATTTGCTCTAGCAGACTCTTGGTTATGTTACGTAAGATAACTCTAAATAAAATAAAACTGTTAGCAAACTGCTTATCCACTAGAGAGCCTGTGTAAGAGAATGTGTAAAAGTAAGTTGGCCTGACGTTTAGATCCAAGCAGGATCTTCTTCAGAGGCTAAATGACAAGTAACAGTAACAGAAGGGACAAAAAAAGATAACTCTCCACACGACATCTGATCTGATTTTAAATCAAGCTCTCTGATTCACTGCTATGTAATTGTACTTGATTGTACTAAAACCTAAACTCTGTTATGGATGTTTGCACCTTCTGCCATCTCTTCACTGTTTTCATTTCCCTATTGAATCTCTTTTTAACTTGGCTATGTTTCTTATGATTATAGTCTTTGTTAAACTTGCCTTGATTTCCTGACCAACAAAAGGTAAATTTGTCCAACCCTAATGTGATCCTCCTACATAGCAACCCTTGGGATGGGTACGACTTTAAACCATAAAAAAATTAATAGATTCTTTAATCTTAATGTTCACTCAGTTAAGATTGTAACCAATTACCCTCACAACTGTGCTCACTGCATGGTCACATGATTATGTTCAGTTCAGTTAATATATTTCGCATATACATAGACATACAAAAACAGTGCAGTAATGGTATATACAGGATACTAGAAAAAACATAAAATGTTTATCAAAGCTAGTATTATGTCTTTACTGATACATCTGTGTAGTAAAACTCTCTGTCTTGGCTGTGTATCCCTGACCTGATATTCTTCATACAGCCTGCCCTCATTACTGTCAATACTACATCAACTCTACACCAACACCTAACTCCACTTGACTGATGGCTAACTTTATATCAAGTTCTCCTGAGCCAGTGCTACAGTTCAGTGACTAAAAATGGAGGCAATAACAGCAATTAAACCTAACATCTGGAAGGTCTTTATATCAAGTTCTCCTGAGCCAGTGCTACAGTTCAGTGACTAAAAATGGAGGCAATAACAGCAATTAAACCTAACATCTGGAAGGTCTTTATATCAAGTTCTCCTGAGCCAGTGCTACAGTTTAGTGACTAAAAATGGAGGCAATAACAGCAATTAAACCTAACCTAACATCTGGAAGGTCTTTATATCAAGTTCTCCTGAGCCAGTGCTACAGTTCAGTGACTAAAAATGGAGGCAATAACAGCAATTAAACCTAACATTTGGAAGGTCTTTATATCAAGTTCTCCTGAGCCAGTGCTACAGTTCAGTGACTAAAAATGGAGGCAATAACAGCAATTAAACCTAACATCTGGAAGGTGGTGGATTCTATTCTTGTCAGGCCAAAGTAAGGTGGGTTTTTCGTCTTCAACAAATCCACCCTTTTCCCATCTTAAATGGTCTTTTAAAGTTGTAAGAAAAAACCCAAGATGAGCTTAAACTGTAAATTGTAAAAGTCACACCACGTGTAAGTGTTATTTATAAACTTTCGGCTTCTCCCACATACAAATGTGTCTGTTTGGCGTCGTAAGATAATTGCCTTCCGGGCCGATGTTATATTTCACAACACCAGCTCTGATTTCTGTCGGCTTTCCACTGTACCAATATACCTCTTTTATCTCACTGTGCTGTATCTGTTTGTTAATGCTATATTACTTCAATTTCACACTCTTCACAACACCAGCTCTTATACCTGACAGTTCCCCACCATACCGCTTGACCTCTGTTCTGGCTTCTTGGACCTACAGAGAAAATGAAAAAAAAAACAACTTCAGCTTTGCTACAACATGATGCACGGATGAGTCTCAGAGAACTTTGGTTCCTAAAGTCAGCTGATGGGTGAAAAGATGTCTTAAATCTATCCAAGCAAATGTCAGTGGTTGTACTTTTGTTACATTATGTCCAATTAACACATGGAGAGCATATATTAGTTTTGAATATGTACACAGTCTATCAGTGATAGGACAAACCTGAAGAAACTAGCCCATAACAAACTAAACTACCGAGGTATTTAATGACCTCCCATCAACAGAAGATATGACCATTCTATTATGACATCAGACAGAATTGACCAAAACAATTGCACACAATCGTTCCCGACAGTACCACCTTCAAAATATTTTTCCTCCATGGTTCAACTCATTAAACCTTTAGGCATAGGAATAACTCATACAATCAGAGCAAACAAGAGAGTGCATTTGATTAAGTATAGCATTTTTTTTTCATCCTTGATTAACTTTGTGGCCAACATTGCTGATCTTTCCAGTCTTTCAAGTATCTGTTACAAGGTTGGAAAAATGTGACTTTGACATTCTGGTCTCCTCTAATTCAACAATCATCTGCAATGAATTGATTGAAACTTGCTTTCACAAGTTCTGTTGTTTTTTACATGTGATAGTTATATACCTGTCCCTTGCGTCTTATTTTGGCCTTCCTGAATTTATTCCGGTGCTTGACCCTAGGGTTTCTTAACTCCTTCTTCTTTCTGGTGGTCAGACCTTTGTTCTTGGAAATCTGAGAGAAAGTGGAGGGGAAGAAAACATGATCGATTTTATAGGTATAAGGTGTAACTTCTGTCAGCGTGAAATATTCTTAAAGAGATACGATACTGCTAGTGTCAATAGATGAAAAACTGACTTTCACTTTTAATTAAAGTAAAATCTGATGAGAGGAGTAATAAGATTATGAGAGGCAACCGACTACTTCAAGGCAGTGGGATGGTAACCAAGACCTTCGATAACACCACAAATCGCACAATTTGGAAATCAAAAAAGAACAAATTTGTGTATATTCGATTCTATTTTTTTCCCATTTTTTTTTCATTTTGTGACAAACCTTTGCTAGACTTTTATCACTTTCTGACAAAAAGCAGTAAAAGTCATTTTGTTCAGACTACTTCTCCCAAGATGAGTCGATTAACTTTCTGTAGAAATTCTCCTCTGAGAGGATTCGAATAGATGGAATGGTTCACCTGGGTTGGTTATGCTAATGCAAAGTATCAATAGCTAGGCTTAAGAATGCCTTAGACAAGTACTATTCCAGCATTGAACTAGCATCTAAGGTTTCTATCCTATTACTCTGTTTTTATTCCAAGAGTCCTTGATAAGGATTTCTTGTCCTTCCTGAGTCTATTCTTCCAATCAGACCAAAAACCAAGTTTATCCAAACCAAATTTTTCCAAGTCAAATAAATGATATTAAACCTGATATGTAATGGCTCGTTTCCCTTCCTCTTCTGTCTGCTTCTCGTTGAGATCTCCATCTCCTTCTTCCAATCCGTCCATCTCTTCACCATCATCATCACCAGCCTCCTCTGGATGTAACTCCCTGTTCAAGGAGAAGTTAACAAGAGGACGATATCATTCCATAAAAATTATCAAGTACAATTTAAGGTAAATAGTTGTATACTATCATTCACACAAACAGTATCTACCTCGGCATACGTCATTCAGAAATCATCAAAATGCACTTTTAGCTTTCCTCTTTCTTTTGTACAAATATTTTTGACAGTGTATAGTCATTGAGGAAAGCAACAAGGCCAACTTGTTATCATAGTTAGGCTTGCCATGATACATCAAATTGAAAGGACACATCCATGAACTAAAGAACACACTTCCTATGGATATATCCTCCACATAAAAGAACATTTCCTATGGATATATCCTTCACAAAGAAGAAAATTTCCTATGGATATATCATTCACAAACAAGAACACACTTCCTATGGATATATCCTTCACAAACAAGAACACACTTCCTATGGATATATCCTTCACAAACAAGAACATCTCCAATGGATATATCCTTCACAAACAAGAACATTTCCTATGGATATTCCCTGGCAAGGGTGTGGATAATTGGGTGAAAGGACACATTTCAGCTCAATTGCAATCAGGACAATTTAATTTCACTCAGCTGTAGCCAGTACACATGCTGTTAAATGCTTTATGTTATTAATAAATTGTTATGTCAGGATGAAGATATCAAGTTAATGGTGCGGAGTTACTTTCTGTAAATCATGTTGTGTTTTGCCAGCAGTCTATTCAAGAAAAGCAAACTGTACGATACCTTAGCATGGATTTCCTTTCCTGTTGCTGAGCTTCTAGTTTCTTGTAATACTCCAGAGCCTTTTGTTCTTGTTCAGTCAATTCGTCCTCCTCCTCCTCCTGTGTTATGAGATGCGGTACAATTTATTAGGCTCTCTGGGTGTTTTATATTGGTTTATATGAATTATTGTTATACTTTGAGAGGAAAATAGCATGTTAGACGGTCTCACACTGGGCAGCAATGCTTCATGTTGTCATACTACCGGTCTCTTCATATAACCTTTGCCCCTTTAGCCCATTGCCATGCAGTTGTCTATTAAAACCTAAATCTAGATGCATGTATGGGGATTCACATGCTATCTGGCAAGTGTTGTGTTGACACACACTCTTGAATTTATTATGTGAGGTTGGAAGGAGAATAATGATCGATTTCTAACATGAATGTATGAAGTAACACCATTCCCCTGAACCATTTCCCTGACAGACAAAGGAGGTGCAGAAATACACACATGAACCCCACCCCCCCCCCACTCCCTGTTTTGTGTGTTCAAGACACTGACACCTATCACACCTCTAAATAGCATCTTCAGAACAGATTATCACTAATATGTTGTACATGGGTTTACACCAGCAAACCAAGACAGAATTCACCCATAGTGGATGAATGATTTATCTTACCTCTCCATTAGTTTTAGTAACATTTATCTCATCTTCATCCAACATAGCTGACAGTTTCTTCTTATTCTTCCTCTTCTTCTTCTTGACCTCCTTCCTCGCTGCCGGTCTCGTCTCCTCTGCTGATGATGATGACGGTGACATCTCCTCGCCCAGGTCGACATCTTTCTCTGATAACAGATGCTCCATCTCTTCCTTCATCTGTTCATCAGCCGGTTTCAACTCATTTATCAACTGGATAAAGAAAACCAGAACCTTACTCTTCAATACAGACTGCTAAACATTGAAATGTTTTTTGAGACAAACTCCTATAAGCTGGCTGTGTCAGCAACAGTATTTTAAAGTACATTGCTAAGAGATTCTTCACTTAAGCTCATTTTAAAGTACCTGACTGTGAGCCAACATGTCCAGTGTAATTTTTGGCTGCTTGTTTCGGTAACGTTGCTCGTTTCCATGTTCCTGTTAATCTTTGCAGAACTAGAGTTCTACTGTTATTAGTTACTTTACCACATGATTCAGAGCAAAGATGATGGTTAGGCCAGACAGGAAATAAAGAGAAACCAATCGTAACTCTTCGCAATAGACACGACCGAGTGAATACCATGAGTAATATATCTTTCAGCAAAAGTTGTGCGAAGACTGAAGTAAGGTATGTTATCTATGGTCCAGAACCAGCAGTTCGAGGCTTAATGAATAAGTAAGGATTATCACTGTACTAGGAAATCTAAAGAAATGGTACGAGTTGCTATGGTAACTGTTATGTGGAATACAACATTTCTTCCTAATTATGGTTACATTATTGCCTATGTGCAGTTATCTATTTTCCATAATAATAAAAATATTAATAATTATAATGATGATGATCATAAAAATAATGAAAATAATAATAATAATATCATAATCATAATGATCATAATAATAATGATAACAATATTTTCTATATTCCATTAACAGTTTATAACAATTTTGCCACAACTTCATGCAAGCTTTCCAGAAAGTATGACATCAGGAATATATTTCTGCTTAATGCCCGATTTCTAAATCTTGTTAAAGGCACAAACCTTTCTGTAGGATAGGATCCTTCCAATCACTGGGTGGTTTTTGACTGAAATATGTTTAGCTTTCATTACCATATACAAGTTAATGTTCAGGCAGTAGCTGTAAGAAGAATTAAAAACAAAAGAACAATAGTCATATCTAATGCATATAAAGGACATACATTGTGGTAATTTGAGACAATCAGTTATGTTAGTGGTGACATTATACAAAGTTTTGAAGAGATGGTTGTAACATGAACATAGTATTGATTCCAATGTTCCAAAAATATTTTTAAAATGGACAAACTACATGAAAAATTATACACAATTCATGTATGACATTTTAGTACTTTTACTGGTCTACAAAAGAGTAAAAAATGTGTGCTCACTTTACTAACTCCTCTCACAAAACAAGAAAGACCTAAATGAAAGAAATCAGTGTTGTTTGTTACATCAAAGGAAGGTTCTGTAAAATGCAGGAAGACAATGCCATTGCTGAAAATCAATTATTGAACTATTTAAAACCTTACAACAGATTCCATTTGACTCACTTGAGATAAAGATGGTACTTGGTTTGAAGGTAGGTGACACCTAGAGTGCCTGGTGGTATTTTCCCAGACTTCACTTGGTCTATTAGGGGTTGTAGTTCATCTTTCAATTCCAGAAGCTGTGAAGGATCAAAAGGTTACTATGCTGGGCATGATTCTTGTGTTAAACAGAGGTTCTCTTCCAAGCTGGAAGTCATTACTTGGTGGTTACAATGTCTACTGAAGTGAACATTTTTACCTCAATTCTCAGAATGGTGCAATTTCATTGTTTTGGTTTTTTTTATCATTGCTTAGAAAGGTGTTATCAGGTATATTTGAATGGAATTATATTACTTTAAGGAAAGGTAGTGGCAGACAGTAAATAGTAATTCCTCCTACTTGCCCCTCCCCCACCCCCACCCCCAATTTTGTTTTTATAAGTTCACAAAGCAAAACTGTAAATTTGGATAATGATACCAAAGTTACCATTCATGCCTCAAAGGTAAATCTCAAAATTATCAAACCTAAAAATTGCTTGTAGCAAATCCCAAGTTACAGAGAATCTATGAACATCACTTCTCCCTAATGAGCAATACTTCATCACTTCTCCCTAATGAGCCATACTTGTGCGACTTGTACCATCTTGGGATCCTCTCTACCACTGGCAAGATATTTGGACCATATAACCGTTCAACATTCATCATGTGATCCCCTCAAAAGTTCTTAGTTAAATGGTTGATTCTCTAGTGGTATATGTATTTTTAATTTTCTTTAGCAATGATTACGTGATTAGCAATGATTAGAGAGCATGTGGCCAATTGGCTAAGGCATCGGACTCATGATCCAAGGATTGCTGGTTCGATTCCTGCCTACTTCATTACGTTGTGTCCTTGGGCAAGATGCTTTATCTCACTTGCCTCTCTCCACCCAGGGGTTCAATGGGTACCTGTGAGGTAACTTGTCATTGGGTGCAGTATATAACTGCTGCCGACTGCAGGGATTGTCTCTGGGACAGGTTATCATTGACCAGGGGAAATATGACGTCTGTAAAGCGCTTTGAGACCTATCGCTGGTATAAAGCGCTATACAAAAAGCAAATATTAAAGCAAATATTATATTATTATTATTATTACCTTTGCTTTACAATCCTCCACAAGTTCCATCATTTCAGGTGATTCCTTTTTAAGAATCTGTTTCACAAAAAGACAAATTAAAATAAACTGATAAGTTATTACAGTTAGTTAATTGCTTAATAAATTAATAGAAATCAAACAACACAGAATCAAAACAAATCTTTAGCACAAAACAATCTAAGTGAGGTCAAAATTGAACTAAAATTACCTTTCTAAAGCAGCTGGTTGAGTTTGGTAGCTAACTTCAAGCATTCTAACCAGTATTGCTCAAAGCAAGATTGCAACTTTTCAAACAATAATGTTAATTAGCAATTCATTAATGACACTTAGTTGTTCCAATTTGTTTTTTATTACATCAGTATGTATCCAAGAAAAATGTTGTCAACTTCCTATCCTCAAGGTTCTATTAATCACAAAATTGAGAAACACGAACATAGCCAGATATATTTCTCATGCTGTGAAGGAGTATTAAAATGCCTTTAAGTGGACACACACCCAATCATCTTGTTAAGCTTATGCAACAGAGATCTTTGTGAAGATCTCACACAAACAGTTAAAAAAAATCTTGCTTGGTCTGGAAGGTATCCTAGTTTAAAAACTATGTTTGAGAGCTGTAATTTTTTCCAATCTGCACAGAGTGCCACTAGGATTTGAAACCTTTTACTTTGTTTTTTTTCTGTTAGCATTTTGAAGGCAGAATTTGAACAGTGTTGACAATTCAACCAATGCCATCAATATTGCAATCAATATGTTAAAATCCCCATTTGAAATCCCCATCTCCATTACAGAAAAACAATTTAATAAGTGCAATAAATGAAGGAAAACAAGAGTGATTTGAGGGCCAAAACTGATGACTTTCAAACACAATCTAATGAATCTCACCTGAAGTTTCTCCTTCTTGGTGAGTTTACTCAAGTCTTTCTTGACTTTAGCTTCTTCATCCTTTAGCTCCGTCTCCTCTTTCTCAGTCTCAACAGTCTTAAAAATTTGAAAATATGAAAATTTGATGAAGTGGTTAATGTGAAAAAATAGAACTGTGTTCAGACAATTACAGATAAAAGTTAAAGGTACAGCCATAGACACTCAGTCCTATTTGCACATGCTTATGTCATGTAAAAGAGCACTGTTAACAAATGCTGCATATAACATACACAATTACTGCTTCTTGTGCAAATATATACACCATTGCATTGAAGGTACAGTACATCACAGAACTTGGAAATTTAACCTTGCGTGGAAAAGAGAACACATTGTCCGTTGAAATTATGGAGTAAAATAAAGAATAAACTCAGTATATATAGTGATTATCTCATTGTATGTATAGTGTTCTCTATGCATACTGTTAACACATGCACATGTAAAATGTAAAAGGAAATATGGTTGAATGAACTACTCTGTTGACCAGTTGAATGAACAAATCTGGTAATTCTTGAAACCTTCATCAGGACACAAAACTGAAGGACACATGTCTTTACCCCTTATCTACTGCCCCTCCCCCCCCCCTTCCAAAAAAGATGATAATTTGCATCCATTGGCCTAATGAATGTTCATTTGAATAAGTATTGCCTAAAGCATGTGGTTACTAAGGTGACAAGACAAACACATGCTTTGTGTGTATAGGTGTGCGAGTTGTGTCATCCACATGAGCCAATATGCATGTATTATGAACTTTCAAAACATCTCCCTGTATAAAAAAGTATATCTTTTTCTGTTATTACCTCAGCTATATCTATAGCAAAGTCTCCCTCATCAAGAGCCTCTGCCATCCTCCTCTGGATCATCCTGGCTTCCTCTTCCTCGGCTGCTTGTTCTTCCTCCTCATCCTCCTGGAGATTATCTGATCAAGAAAAGAAGACAAAACTGTGCTATGACAATGATATATATTGAATGAGCATAAGGTTAAATATATTATAATTAGTAAAAATGATATTATAACTGCAAGCATTTCCACATACTGTACAACGTGAGTGTACATTATACAGTTCCACAAGCCACAGCTCTAGAAGATGTGCTGTTATAACCAGTGTCTCCATTCACCAGTGTTTTGCTTCACTACTGTACATGCAGAACTTCCTAGAGACAATGGGTGTTTCAATTAAAGGATTAGTTTAGGTGTCACAAATGTTTATCTTATATGAAAGAGGACAATACAAGAAACCCAATAGTGAAGAAATTATTCAAATATTTTTTCCGTTAAGGAGATATTCAAGTTTGAAGTTCTATCTGATTGTGTAGAAACTGCTGAAATCAGACTAGCTGTGACGTCATATCCTCACATTCCTGAAAAGTCTTTGTTATTTTATTAAAATATTTTGTAAGATTTAATGACTTACAACCAAAAGATACGTCAGGAGATCTCATATGTGTCAAGGGAAGTTTTTGAGATTTAACATCTGAAGAATGTTTGATTATATTTTTTAGCTTTGTGAAAAGAAATGTAATTATTTTTTAATGAAATATATTGACACATGCTAAGGAAGTGAGGATGTGACATCGCACCCTCACAGTTAGTCTTTATACACCAGTCATTTGCAAACAAATTTTGAAATCTTCAAAGTGTGATATCTCCTTAACAGAGAATGCTATCATGGTAGTTTCTTCACTATTCTGTTTGTCTTTTTAAGCTCTTTCATAAAAGATAGACATGTCAGACACCTGAACCAATCCTTTAAGTCAATATGCCCAAGTGTCACTTATCAGGAGCTGTTAAGTAAATCTCACTGTAGCTATTGGAAAGCTTCTTTCAGATTTCAACACGGATCTTACTGTAGTTTTCTGTGATCTGACACCGTATCACATGAGCTAATGGATACAGTAGTTTCCTATCAATGATAATCCAATGAGCAAAAAAAAATTTAATAAATAATAACTTTGAGATTTTCCTCACCAAGAATATTATCCCCAACAAAATCGGCTCCGTGAAAGAGTCTTCTTTTCTTGCCCCAGGCTTTATCATCTGTTGTGTCATCTTCATCCTCTCCATCTTCTTCAAGGTCACTGCCCATCTCATCAATGTGATGATGCTTTTGAAACTCTTTAGTCTTTTTCTCCAGTTCCTCCTCAGAATCTTCTTCATCCCATCCTAGTACTTCCTCCTGCAATAACACATGAAACGGTTAACATGAAATCAATTTTAATTTTACAGTAACATAAAATCACTTTCTTTTTACAGCAAACTTTAAAGAGTTTTATCAGATATAGGGTAGTTCTACTCCTGTCAATCATGCTGTTCTCAGCAGCAACACTGAAAAAAAACCATTTTCAACAAAATGGTGGAATTATGCCATCATCTTTACAGTAAACCAGGTATCATACCATTCATCACATATATGTCTGCTTTTCCTCTTATTTCAGAAATAGCCTTCTCATTTACAACACTGAAAAAAAAAAATTATTATAAACTATACAGCACATCTAACTTCTTTTACAAATATATCTTTAGAAATATGCATAATTTAAAGGGACTGCACTATAGAAAAAGATTGACTATTGGAACGACTCAATGAGCAAGAAAATGACTACAGTCCAAAGAGATAATGTAGATAGTCCTGTCTCAAGTGATTTAGTTACCAAATCTTTTTTTTAGGAACCATGCTAGTCTCTGTTAAACAGAAAGACAAACCTCGTTATCAGATCTGTCTGCCTTTTGTTGTATAGTTTGGTCCTGGTTTATCAGTATCTTGTCCCGATCATTATGAAACTCGTCGACTTCATCGTAAAAATACTCCTTCGATGACGGATCTGGATCCTTGACATTACGGTAGGATCGTGGATCGTCACTGTCGTAATCCGACTCATTCTTCTGCCACTGTCTTCGCCCTGCTCTCCTGTAGTAATCGGAAAAGTTTGTTAATTATCTATTTTACTACACAACAATTGAGTGGGAAGTAAAAAGGGACATTCCAAGTCAAGCAGAACAGTAGTTCCTATGAGCTTTTTAAAAGTTTATAAAACCACAGAGTTCACACACTACCAATAGAGAACTATATGTACATAATTGTTGCGAAAAGTTAGTGTGATCACCAGACACATTTGTCACATGCAAATCATAAATCAGGGTATAATTGGATTGTTGACCCTAATAGTCGAAGTCAAAAGGTCAAGTTTAAACGATCCAAAATCCGGCCATTTAATCGTTTAGATCATTAAACGTAAATTAGCACAGCAACAGTACTGTATAATACACATGCCATCCTATCCCTTTTTCAAAGTGTACCAAAGCACATGTTTTGAAACCTCCAACAGGTGCTGTGCTGTATTCTGTATACCTTCCCCATCCCCCGCCCCCCCCCCCCCCAATTCGTATAGACTTCCAGATGATTGTGTGTAAATGTACCCATTCCGTGCTCATGATTGGTTGATTAGGCTTAAACCATTTTTGAAGGTGAAAACGCAAGAAACATACTGTGTGTCCCTTCGTTGACCTTTTGCTCGGTACCGTACTTGTAAGCAACAGATGCAAGCGATAAAGATTGTGCAGCAAGAATGTTTAGTTTGAGACCGCGGGGAGTAGTAAGGTATACACGATTAACATTAGCAGCGGGAATATCGGTATCCCTGAGTTTGCGTGAACTGTCTGGGTCGGTATTTTAATAAGGTATTATTTTTACAAAGTGTACGAGGTTGTTTTGGATATATATACCTGGTATTTTCGGTATATTTGTTGATGACAAATTTCGGTATGGTTACTGCATATATATGAAATTACCGGTTTACCGGTAATATTGGTATTACGATGCACCCTAAGACATTGTTAATAAAATCCCTAAGTGCGTCAATTACAACCCACCATGCTACTGTACATGATGTGATTTTCAAAAACAAAAGGAAACAGAAATGTTGTCACGTTCATTTCAAATGACGAGTTCAGTCATTCTTAAGTGACTTAAATTTCACTCCTTGATGCTTCACATTCAACTTCGCTTGGGAAAGACTTGTAGTACAAATAGTACTGTAAACTGTATGTAGCCTAAGCCTACTGCATATATAACCTAACTTATGTCCTTGTCTACGTAGGTTAGAAGTATACTACTAGTACTACTGATTATAGGTCTAGTAGTAGTACTAATACTACTATGTTACTGTTAGTAGTACTGGAAAGATTAGTTCGTGAAACCAGTGCATATGATCTAAAGCTACACAAAATAGAAAACGAGATTACAAGACAAATTGATTGGAAAATAAGCCCACACCTTTGTTTTCGCTGCGACATATCACAAGCTACTGCATCACCCAATAACAGGAATGTCACTCTACAAAATTCAGTTTCACACAACCAAGAATGTAAAACTGCTGTTCGTATTTTTCGACAGCGTGAACGAACTACTGTACTTGTAATGGGTAACTTTCGAGTTTCACGTGTTCACTGTTAATTGCGTAACATGTACTGTACAGTTAAAGCCTCGGCGTACGCGTAAATGTAGGTCAAACCTAGGCCAACGTAAGGTCAAGTAGTAATAAGTAATAATATCAAAGATAATCCACCTTCGGATTGGTAATATATTTGCAATTATACAGTGGCGAAGCAGAATATGCCTGTGCAGACCTAGAAATTGAAAGATATAGAATTAGAAAGCTAGCTCAGTTACCATCCAGGCTCCAGCAGCAGAAGTAGCTTTGCCACTGAGGTAACGTAATTACCATTATTATTACAGTATACTATTATAATACTAGCATCAACCGTTTAGCGGCTGTACAGTAACACGTACAGAATCGTCAATATCATCAAGCTTGCCTAATCTGTTTATATTATACTACTACTTGTACTACAGGTAGCCTAGGCTTTAGCTTTAGCCCAGTCCAAACGTTACTAATATAATCTTAGCAGTACCAATAACTAGCAGGTTGGCTACAATAGCAATTAGTTATCATTTCAACTAGCCTGGCACCAGCTGCATGATCATTAACGTTGGGCCCAATTAAACTGCTACTGCTTTTTGTATTGGGACCCATCTGGAGGAAAGGGAGGGGACATGCAGAATATTGCTGGAAGTATTTTCTAAAAATAATCCTCATGTCAGGAGGAGGATTTTTTTGTGGGGGAGGGGAGTTCTTTCTTGGAGCTAGTGTGTGTGTGTGGAGGGGGGGGGGGTGGTGGTGGTGGGGAGGGTGAGGCAGAGAGAATGACAAATATTGGGGGCCTAGGTTTTTGCCTCGTCATTTGTCCAGCTGCTGGGCACATAACACAAATTTGACTCATTCCCTTGCCGCCCACAAAAATGCACCCATGCTGAAAGCCAGCTAATCTAAGTTTATTCTAGAGATAAATGCAAATATATTTTAAGTTGCCACAAACTGATTTCTACTGACAACCTTAACAAATTTTCTCCATAGTATTAAACCAGATTATCCAGAGGGAGATCATGCACTTTGATTCAGCAGGCCAAGCAGAAATCCTGCGGTCCAGTCAGAAGGACCAGTTTTACATATCACAACTGCGGAGCAAACTAGCCGATGTCTTTCAGTCTTGGGCTGGTAATGCCAGAATACACTATCTGTATATGTTATAATTTTACTGCAATTCATTTATATGGACATACTATTCAACAGACAACACATACAGGGAAATTTAAGTGTTGAAAAAAAAGAGGCAACATACAGTATATCCAAAAATTCATCTTTAAAGGCATTGAAGACTGGCCCCAAACCGAGTGCCGTGCTCTGATAAAGTTAACTTTCCGTTGCTTGCAAGTGAAGTTTTCTGCTAGTCGCTACAAAATGCAGACAGTTATGAAACGTGATACCTTGTTATCTTTAGCTGGACCTGAGATGTCCATCGCTGTATCGTTTGTACACTGTGCTGTGTGTATTGACCGCAGCTGCATGTACTGACAGTACACTAGTGTCTAATTACCGAAGGTAGCAAGCTGTGTGCATATATTCTGGGATCGATGGTGGTGTCTAACACTTCTGTTACACCTCATTCGAAACTAGGTCAGATTACTGGCATTAGACGTTTCTTATTGCGCGAGTCTTCACACCCTTTGAAAAAGAGTTATGAATTCAATGACTTTTCTTGACACGCATTAATAGTGACAGTATTCAAC
The DNA here is from genome assembly GCF_037975245.1 of Apostichopus japonicus. Lineage (NCBI taxonomy): Eukaryota > Metazoa > Echinodermata > Holothuroidea > Aspidochirotida > Stichopodidae > Apostichopus > Apostichopus japonicus. Next base: position 3,585,594 of record NC_092571.1, read on the forward strand.
TGTTTTAGTATTTCTTGTTCAGCAAGAGATGTAACCCTTGAAAAAACAGTCAAATGAAATGTGAACAGTCTATGTTAGGAAGATAATAATTTAATCATGTTGTCGTCACACATCTTAATATTCTGAACATCAAAACTTTAAAATTGATTTTAGGTTGCTGATGCCAAACTGGGTATGTGTTCTCCATAGAGGTCTTTCAAAGAAATTAATACAATTCAAAGAATATTTTACTCTTAATAATGTACTTTCCCCATCAGTGTTATTTACTTATTTTACTTTAAAAAATTGTGGGAATAGGAATTAGGTCTTGTGTAAATCCTTTTTTAATAATATGATTTTTCTGTCAAACCAGGTGCCAGAGCTTGGATCAAGTGGCGAGCAGAACTGGACTTGGTGACGGATTGCCTGTACTTTGGTCTCACGACTTTATCTGGCAAGTTCTAACACATCCTGTTGACATCAAATGTATTGTAATTGAGCAATTCAACCGGTAACAGCTAAATGCTTAGCGTAATTTTTAAATCTTATTCAGACATTAAATTGTAGGATAGTACTGTAACCCCTCATGGAAAAGAGTTGATTGGTGGTTTGTACTAGCAGTTGTCTCTAATGTCTTGCGTACATCAACAGTCTGTGTAGTGTTTATTATCTACACTAGTGGTTGTCTGGAATGGCATTAACATGTACCAAAGTAATGTAAGCTGTCATAATATCTACTGTGCTTAAGTTGCAGCTTGTGTTCATTTAAGATGAAACTTAGTCAAATGCTATTGTGGTGCTGTGCTTAAGTTACAGCTTGTGTTCATTTAAGATGAAACTTAGTCAAATGTTACTGTGGTGCTGTGCTTAAGTTACAGCTTGTGTTCATTTAAGATGAATCTTAGTCAATTGTTACTGTGGTGCTGTGCTTAAGTTACAGCTTGTGTTCATTTAAGATGAAAGTTAGTCAAATGTTACTGTGGTGCTGTAGTTACATCCTGCCTGCAGTTTTGAACAAACTGACTAGGCCCATTTGGGAATCTGGACATAGCTTATGTTTACTGTAATAAAATGCTTGGACCTACAAGTTGGGTGTAAGGTATGATCACCAAACTTTTCTATGGGTGGGGGTGGGGTGGGGGGGAATGGGGGGCAGAGATAACCTTCAAACAATGGGTCAAACAATTTTTATACTAATATATAAGTTTTGCTGTATGCTAATACTGTAGGATTACATGTCACAACGTAAATATTGAGGGGTCTTAAATTGGAATTATTCACAAAAGGAAAGGCCACAGTTAGGTGAATACCACTTTTTGTTGCAAAACTATGTTCCTTTGGTGAGCAACATGGTTACTAAGTTACTATCGTATCTAATGGTTTCTCAGTAACAGTGAATTCTCTTGATCTTTGATCGATGTTAGGTCTGCAAACTCTCGGTGAAGAATATGTGAACATTTTACAAGTCGATCACACACAACGTGCTGTGCCGTCGCTTCAGGTGAGTAATAATTAACCCACAAACAAGTAATCTGCTGAGTTACTGCCAGCTAAAGTGAATTGAGGTTGAGAAGTTTTATATCTTGGAGAAGGTGTATAGAGACCCGGGAGGTTCCAAGAATGACATGTTATAGAGTACACCGGAGACGGTCTTTAGTGGTCAACAGCCAGAGTGTGTCCCAGTACTTTATTTTCATTACATCATTAAACACAATACATTGGTATGCATGGCCTTTCCATAAGGTATGTAGGTATGCACGGCCGTTAATAATACGTAGGGTGGTGTGCACACGATCTACATATTGCAAACAAACTTCTTTAATTTGCACATGCCACTAAACTCTTAATATATAACAAGATGGAACATGGTTTGGGGTGAGGTGGGGCAGGTCAGGGGTTTGAGGGAAGGGTAACAGTAGAGGCAAATGTAAGAGCAATCAAATGCATCACATTTTCTATCCGAAAAAGAAGGGAGTCTTCTCTTCCTTTGCTCTAAAGCTTCAAAACTGTGGAACAATATTTCCAAATGACATATCATGAATTCATCAATTTTAACATGTTTGTTACAGAGGAGGATATCTTTTTCTTAAATTGTTTCCAGAGAAGGACCTTCTTAGTATTCACTCATGTGGTCTTTCCATATCTGCTGGATAAATTCCTGTCTCGACTGAGCTACAGGCTGGGAGCGAATCTATCAGTTCCAGTTTTACCTCCGGACTGGAGGGAAAGACTCAAGACAACCCTGCCTCTCGTTCGACATCTCCTTCTCCTCGCACACAGAACCCACATGGCTTTCTTTTATCTGAGCGGGGTCTTCTACCACATAGCAAAACGATCATCAGCAGTTCAGTATGTAAGCAGTCGATTCAAATTCAACGGATGAAAACGAAAATACTTTTTTAATAAGGAAAGCTGCTTGCATTTCTCCACTGAAATTTGTACAATCCTGGACTACTTAAATAAGATGGTTTTTAGACTCTCAAATGAGTCAATCATTTAATGAGTCTGACTAAGGATGTGCTTTCATAATGTCAGTTCATCTGACATTGTGGTATGATTGAAAATGTGAAGAAGCAGAAATTAGAGGTTCATTCGGACGTGAACTTTGGTGGTTCTTCCAAATCTGCTAGGAATTAAGTTTTGTTTGTGGATTTTGTCATTTCTGATTAGACAAATTTCTGTTCAGACAACCAAAATATGCTGTAGGGTGGTGGGGGTGTGGGTTGTCCGGTGAATGACTTGTTGCTGACATCATATTCAAAGTTGCATTAAAACTATAACAGGGCCTACCACCAAATAGGTAACATGATAAGTTGCTGCCACCCCTAAAACTTGTGTTGTATTCACCAACCTACACATGTCTCCTATAGTGTACACACTATAGTGACGTACTAATCATTAACATGTTGCTAAATGTTTTTGTAAATGTAAGACCCAGGCTGAATTGATTAAATGGGAACTTTTCTTGTTTGAAAGGAATGAAAGAATGTCTGCTGAATTTAACCAACCTCTTTACTGAACCTCCAAAGCACCATTATTTGCTATAAGAATCATTTCCATTGGTTAATTATATACATGTAAACATTATAGATCAGTTTGGTGTCATTAGGTTAACAGCAATATATTGTTTCCTTTTTCTGTGTCCTCAGTTTCCTGTTTCCACAAGTTGTCTTTTGCCAGCTAAAATTAACCGATATTGTATCACTGTTGAAATGATTTTTGATAATTATTTCAAGTCTATTTATATCTTTTTGACAGCTCATGGTTAGGAGGGGCCTCTCAAGTGGGTCTCTCAATCCAAGCTTTCGTCTCTTAGGTATTATATCTCTCATTCAGCTCGCTTTAAGCGTTTCATGGCAACTTTATCAGTGGAAGAAAGTCAATGGGGAGAATGAAGACAGGCCAGTCAGTGAAAGGTGAGTTCAATTGTTGAGGTAAAAAAATTTGGTAAATATTTTGAAACCATTTGGAAACAAAAGCTTCATAAACAGCGAGTTTATTTAGCTCAACAATAGTCAATTTTCATTTTGCAGAAGGAAATGAAAGTCCGAATTTGGAAATACTGTAGTGTTTGGATTTGATTTTACTTGTGATTGTTATTATGTATACGGAAAAGTGTCCCAGGTGATGAAATTATGAAAATTTATTTGAAGTATTAACTGCTCTAAAATAAGCATTCATTTGGTAGTAAGATATAGAAGAAGTCTGTCGTAGATGGACAATTTGGAATGCTGCTTTTTGTTGTAATTTTTGGTTGGTACCCAATTGGTCATCATTGGCCAAAACTGCGAGCAACTTGTCAACCAAGCACAAGAAGCTGGGCTTTTAGTGTCAACACTGCTTGCCCCGGTTGGTATAGGGTCAAGGTTCAAGACTTGAACAAGAAGAATGTTGCTTTGATAGGTTTAAAATTACATCTTTGTAAATGTGGTGAGCTGGGGCTTCACAGACTTGGTTAACATGGAATGTCGTTTTGAACAAGCTTGTTGATAATTCCTTTGGTTGTTAGATTTTTAATTTATTCATGACAGCTCTGAAACTCCTTTATATTCCGAGGTAGTAGTCAGACCTCAAAAAAGTCACAAACTTTACTGTTCGTGTGGGGAAGTTAAAGGAGTAGTACCTGGGACATAGTTATTGTGCTACCATTCATGCACAATCGATAAGCTGCATCAAAAGTTGGTAAATTAGATGATTTGGTTATGAAGCACTTGTTGATGGTAAAGTGTGAGTAAGATGTCTGTCGAAGTTGAATCATAAAGACCGTTCTTGATTGACCGTTCTATATTTTGGTCCACTACTGACCACCTTTCAATTGTGACTAATAAAACGTGACGGTTGATTATTCCTTGTTTTTTATCCGTGCAGTTTGGACGAGTCAGTCGATGCTTCGTTACGATGTTCACTCTGTTTGAGCAAGAGAAGAGATACGACTGCTACCCCTTGCGGCCATCTCTTCTGCTGGTATTGCGTTATGGAATGGTGTGCTACAAAAGTAAGTCGAAAGGGTCGTCAATGAAGACCACCTTATTTGGGAAGAGTGCAAAGGTTAGAATAGGATTTTAATTAGTGACCATAGTAAACTAAAACATACCGAGGTAGTCCTTAGTAAATGGCTACTATTTAAATAGATATCCCATGGTCCGATAATATATCTATGTGAAACTTACTGAAGTTAACCTATTTAATCAGTAGGAGTGTTTCATTGGAAACAATTGAATTTTATCCCAAGTATCACGGTTCTAGTTTTTCAGGACTGGGGCTTAATAAGAACTTGAGAAGAGGTAAGAAATATTTGCCTTGGAAACGGATTCAGACCAGAGATCTCAGGAATAAAAATTGTTGTGTTAATTTGACATCACTGGTTTGAATCATGCTCTGACTCAAAATGTCTTTATTCTTGTCAATATGTGTAAAAATTGTTCGAGAAACGGCTGACTCGCTCATTTGTTAGAGCAGAGAACTTCTTAATTTGATATCACTAATTCGAATCATATTCTATCCCAAAATGTCTTTATTTTTGTCAATATGTGTACAACTCACCAGGCAGGGTACCCTTGACGATAGACTAGAGTCAGAGATGACATTTTCAGTTACCTGGTCTTATTCTGGACTGTTCAGTATAAGACCAGCAAATGACGACAAATTGACACAAAATACAACTGTAGATTATTATCGTGGTTTAATTATGCTCATTGCTGTTGGAGTGTTTACCTACATGGGACAACAATTTCACAGTGTTCATTAAAAGTTATCTGCACTACTGGGATACAAAGGGCTCTTCTGGTGGGTATCAATTGAATTGGTGATGAGGTAGAACACCATCTCTGAAGTTAAATATTTAGGGGGAAAAATATAAGTGAGAATAATTGAAACTATTTTGATGAAGTTCTTAGGGAGATACTTTTGGAGTCCATGTTTTAACAAGTCATCCTTGCATTCTTTTCAGCCCGAATGTCCTTTGTGCCGTGAACCTGTTCAGCCGTCCAGACTAATATTCCTACAGAACTACGGAGCACCTTGAAGGTTCTTTCAGCAATCTTAGATGATGTAGCAACCTTGGACATTCACTGAGGAAAGGACGCATTCCCTACGATGTATATATAAAACAGTGCATCAAAGCCGGTGAAGATTAAAAGTGATCCATATGGACTTGTAAAACATTCCAGTCATACGAATCACTGAATAAGATGTGCAGATCTACGGCAGGGCAGCCTAAAATTCCTACAACGTTATTGTCATTTCTAGATGTCTTCCACGCTCTGTCCATCTTTATTACAAGAAGAAATAAGTATTTTCTCATATGTCAAATTAATTTGTGAGTCAATAGTTCACCCATAGCAAAGTCATTGTCTACTCATTAGATATTCATTACAACCAACCCATGTCACCTCTCTACACTCTCATCTTTCCCCTCAAGCATATGATTTGAAATGCAATACATTCAGATCAATGGAGTAGTAGAAAAGCAAGACAGCAAAATTTTAATTTATTATTAGTTTTTTTAATTTATTCAATTCCAACTGGGATTTCCTACTGCAGTTACACTAGCAACAGTTGACTTCTCATTTGAACATCATTTTATAACATTCAAACAGAGAGATTGTTATGAAAAAATCAATAGAGTTCAAGAAAAAATACAATTTCTGTGAAATTAATATATTATGGTAAATTTGATTTCTGACATTGCTTGGTCGGTTTATTCTGAACATATCCATGGGTTAAATTGAATATCAACAATGATAAAGAATTTTACAAATAAAAAAATTAATATATAAAATACAGTACCTTTTGTTTTTATTCCACTTTATTTTGTTTCATGGACAAGCATTTGGTAATTTGTATAATCTAAAAAAAGTATCGTTTTATTATAATTTAAAGAATTAATTTAATTTATGTTCTGACGATTCAAGGTGTGTCTCTGGCTTTTTAATGATATGATTTCAGTAATGTGACAAATCTATAAAAAAATGAATTTAAAATAAATGAAAGTTGAAATTATAGCTTCCAAAAAATTAATTATAATTGAAAGAATGAGGTAATGCAGTATAAGATTCTTGCACACATGCAACGAATCTTCCATTAATAACCTACACATTTACAAGTCTCTTAAATCCTTTACACCAGATTTGAAGACCATTGAGCCATGAAAGGGAAAACATGCTGTGGCCTAGTATTACTAGTATAACTAGCTTGTTGCTGCTTCAACGTATCTCTAAAGCTGGGTTGTAGAAGACTGACAAGGAACAGGTTACCTGTCGTTGACCTACTTTTCGTTAGTTGGCAAGACACTCAAGCACACTTAATGATACACACACACTGAGCAGCTAGTATGCACACACTGAGCAACTGTTGTTCTTTTAAGGACCGTTGCACATAAAATATTCCCGTAATTTCTTGAAACAAGGCAGTTGTGAATTTTCACGAATTGCAGGACTATTTGCAAATTTCAGTTGGGGAAAATGCTACATTGTGGTCTTGGAAGCTGAATCTTGATCTGTTGCAGTCATACCAATATTACCTGACTGTTTTTTATCAAGGTTACAATGGTCAAGGCCATTCTGCTTGTCTATACTGACAATTCATAACTCTAAGCCTATGGTTAAAAAACAACAATTATCGTTCCCTAACATGGTCCTCGAGTTTAACCAAGGTCGTTTCAGGGTCCTCATTGCACAGATGTCAAAGACTACTATCATGAAACAGCTTATAGTCTCTAACATTAGGAGTGGGCACTTCGGTGCCTTCCAATCATAAGGTCCCCGGTTCGAGTCACTCCAAGATTAATGTATGTCGTCCTGTTACAGAGTTGTTGACAATTGACAATTCATAATCATGGACGTTATATGAAATGTAAGAGACTGACTTCGGTCAGCTTGTGGCTTTGATAAGCCAATGAGGCTTCTCTGCGAGTTCCTGCTTGCAGAAGGATCTAAAATACATACATACATACACGCATACACACATACATACTTCATTTGTAGCAGACTGCTAAAATAATACGATGTATCATGAAAAAGCAAGTTTCATTACATTTGAAGAGTGTACGACAATGTTCATTACTTTGTTAAGGAAAATAAAACATAAAAGACAATAGAATAAACATAATTTCTATATGAATGATAGCACACAAAATTAAATTTGTATAACGACTCTGAAGATAATTTGTCTTTGAGACTTTTTTGCGGATGGTTTTTTAAGTGATTGCAGCTGCATAAAATGGTACTGTCAGAGATGAATGATAAAGTTCAATTGCAGAAGAAATGGAATGAAAATAATGAAAAGCATCAAAACTGAATAATCTGAAATGAAATAAAGGGAGATATAATTGAATACTATTTGTAAAATAATTGTCTTTCAGACTTACTGATGGAAGGCTTAATTTCTGCATAGAAATCTTACTATAAGAAAGAAAATGCTTTAATTGGTTTAAACTTTGAAATTTGATAAAGACATTTAACTCTTGAATAAAATATAAAATTAATAGCAGATTTGTTGCATTCTGACCTTATTTACATACTGTTCAAATATAAAATTCGGCTGTTGTCAATGAACGAGTATGCATGGCAAATATTTCCCATGTTCCAGTAGATCTAGGATTCTGGTTTGTGCTCAGATATTATCAGGATGCTTCAAAATTTGACAGTAAAGGAAACAGCTTCACATGTAATCAGCATAACCCCAAAATATTATCAAACTTCAAGATCCACTTTATGGCCACCCTGTAAGCATTTTACCGACCCAGGGCAATACGTAGAATTTTCCTCATTGACATTGGGCGCTTCGGAAGGGTCAGTATCTCTAGACGAGAACTTCTGGAAATGGAATTTCAAGCCAGGTAATATATGTATGGCATCACTGATGAGATTTTAAAATTTCAAGCATTTTGGTCGCCGACTATTTCCCTCCGGGGTTTAATTTCATAAACTACAAACAGGGAGGAGTAAATTGCTGCGAGGAATGCAAGAAGAGAAGACAGGAGGACGATAACGAGATGGCTGCCAAACCAGATCACCAAGGGTCCTACGATGGTGGAGTCGATAATCTGAGCGATAAATATCTGGACACCGATACACGCGATATCCTTTCCGATGCCTCTCCGATAGCCGCGCTTTCCACTCACATACTGAAAGAATTAAAAGGCAGAAGAAAAGTTGCACTGTGCTGATCAAATCAAAGTTAGCTTGGCAACAGAATTGGATAAAAGTATGGATAATAGCTGCCGTCATTTCTTGAAGAGAAGGGAGGGAGGGAGGGAGGGAGGGGGAGTGGTGAAAGAGATGGTGTAGACCAAGAAGTTATCAATCAATCAATCATAAGACATTTATATAGCGCCAAAATCAACAGAAATTGTTCAAAGGCGCTAATACCATAGCGTGTACAACTTAGCCTTGGTCATTGGTAACTTGTCACACCTACACACCAAAATGTGCGCAATTCAATCAATCTCTCCTGGGGCATCACAGTGCACCACAACCAAGTGTCCCCCGGGGGACTTACCTGGTAGTCGTGCTGTAAATATTAGCCGCCACATTAGATATTACAAAAACATCCCTTTCAGCTCTGAATTCTTATCTGTAAAGTCTAATTGTAAAGGGCTGTGGCATCTGCTACAAAAGTGTGGTAGGTTTAAAGCTTTAAGTTTAATCTTTCAAACAGTTACGATATTTAATGCCCGAAAGCCTGTAGTTTCAAAGTCTATTTGATGGCAGGTGGTGACATTACAACGGAACAACTGGAAATTTAAATGTTAAAATGTACATAGCATGCCACTTTTCTCCTCACCTGCCCAACCCAATCCCCAATTTATTCCTCCCCTCCCTCTACTCTCTAATTTTTTCTCCCTCTTTCACTTCCATACTTCCTCTACGTACTTTAACCTCTCGTCACCGCAGAGGCAAGTAACAATAGAAGTGAGACACTGACCTGCTCACTTTCATGATAGACGCTGATGAGGCAGGACGGCAAGGTGAGAAGTATGAAGAACATGACACCAAAGGAAGAACAAAGGACCATTGTTCCGATCGGAGTCCAGGTCACCAGAGCCATGCTTCCCGTACAGATGGCGAAGAACAATTGCCCAAACACGTAGACTGTTCGATGACTCACGTACGACGCCAGTTTTGAATATATCCCTTGAGAGACAGTGAGACGTTACACCAGATTAGAATGTTCACCTTGCAAAATATGATGAATTAAAGTTTATAAGTCCCCCTCACACCCCCCTAAGAAAACTTCCCTAGCCAAGAAATGCACAAAGGTTGATGGGTGCGTGCAGCTCAATTGCTTCCAGCTATTGCTTCTTCCTAGGAAACTGAGGGTAGAGCCAAGATTGTTCATAAGGAGGGTTGGGAAAGGAGTGGGGAGGGAGGTGGGGGGGGGGTAATAACGTAACAAAACATATGTTACTTGATATTCAGAGTTTATACAAAGGTGGCCTGGAACATAAAACAAGTACCAAGATATCATCTGATTGTTACACTGAGATACTAATAGCTCTAAGGAATCAAGCAAACTTATATTGCCACTTTCATGCTAGTCCCACTGGCATCCATGTTATCTCTAAAATTATATTGATTTACTCTATTTAAGGTTGAGTTGTATTCACAAATTTCCTGATACAGGTCTACAGTGAAAATGCTACAAATCCGTTTTGAATTGTTTCAGTTTGGACATTGCACAACACATTACATTACATCAGCCATAATCCATCCTAGGATACTAATGACTGTGGCTTGTTCTGGTAGTCATGGAGGGATAGAATGAGAAATCCTACAAGCTAATAGAATAACCCGAGTTCATTCATTGAATTTTGAAAATGATATTTAGTTGCTGTTTTAATTTAAAAAAATGCATGACGAGAAGTAGTCCATTAACCATACTGTAGGCTGCATTTTTCCGCTCTTTTGACCTCAACTTACTGAAACCTTATCTCTCCTGCGAACAGACAGGTGAGTTTGGAAGAGTTGGTTTGTTCACACCTTGCCATGTCTGCCTTGATCTGATAGTGATTTGGCTACTAGCTGTGTGATGAGTTGCATAATAGACGAATAGGCAGCTCAACTAAGATGCGAAAAGATGGGACTGATCACTCAGTTAACCAACTGGAAAGAAACCTGCCGTTCAGTTCAAATGACGGGTCTTTGGATGCAACATATAGCTAATGGAAACTTTCACGGTATGTGCATTGCAACTGATTCAGCTTTTCATACTTTCATCGGTTATGCTAGCCTTCTGAGAAGTAATATCCCTTTACCTGCAGTTATTGCACATGAGAATGAAAAGATGCAGAGGCCCCAACAACCAACTTGGACACCCTTGTCATAAAGTGCTCTGGCCTCTGACCCCTCAGCTGCCATTGGATTGCCTTCAAAAGAGAAGAAAAGAAATCAATATGACATTAACAATCCAATACCTTAAACCATCTTATTGATCATGGCTGCTTTAATAGGTTAGAGCTTACAAACTATATCAGAGAATCAAAAACCAGAAAAATGAACATTATGAGAGATGTATAGGGTGAGCAAACTTGTACAGACGTCTGAAGTAATCAGGGATATGAAGGCCCTATTAAAGACTGTCTGAAGTAATCAGGGATATGAAGAAGACTTTGAAAGACAGCAGAAACTACAATGTTAATGTTTATCTTAGAGGAAAGGGTCAAAGGAATGTTAAGTTAAAGAAACAATAAACAGTGATGTAATATTCTTTAAAGGAAACTGAAAAAATTAAAGGGAAGTTGATTCTTACACTGATAGGTTGAAATGAACATAGCAGATTTTTGTTAAAACTGTGGATATGAGAGAGATACTAAAATCATTGTCCTATGGCAAAATTTTGAACGAACCTTTGTAAACGGCTTGTGCCATATAGTCGGTAAAGAACAGGAGCACCACCAGATATGACAACCAACCCAGAAAATGATTAAAGCAAAGGTGTGCCAGCTCCCTTGGCATGTAAATAATGGACCTCAGAAGATCCTTTATGGATCCTGGTTCACCTCCATCATCATCATCATCGTCATCAGTGTCATTATCTTCTTCACCACTTTGCGATCCCTCGAAGCCCTGCACCACACTTGGCATGGATCCCTTCAAAGAGTGAATGCGAGTCCTACCAGAACGCAGTTGCCTTTGAATGTTCATGGGATCGGACAAGAGAGGCCTTGTCTCATCCAAGGCGTCTGTGTCCTGTTGGGATGATATCCTCTGGATATCCAAGGCTTGTAAAGGTACCTCAGGGATACTAAACAAGTTAAGTATAAACGAAACAGTAGCCAGAGTTCCAACCATCGTGAAGATGATTCGTTCTTGATGACCGATTACGGAAAGGATTGTTGACTCCCAGTTAATGCCGTTTAAGGTATAACCTAAGCCTCCTCCAACACCTAAATGACAAGAAGGCAAAAAAAAAAAAAAAAAATTAAGAAAACTTATATTTTAGGGGTTGGTGGAATTGGATTATATTCCACCTCTTTTCTCTCCTCAACTGCTATTGTATTAGTACAGATCTTTTATAGTTTGTGTCTCTCTTGTTCAACATGCAAAAATGAAACCACACATATTCTATTTTCATAGCAGCCATAACAAAGATAATATTACCTACCTCCTAGGAGGGTGCGCAAGCTCAGAGCAAATTCTGTGTCTTTGATACAGCAGACATCTATCAAGTACGCCCTGGCTGGACAGTCACCCGAGTTTGCACTGAAGTCCATAAGAAACATACCAAGCAATGTAATGATGAGCCCAATTAAATGACTATCTGAAACAGTCAAAATATGAAACAGATCATTATGCCATGTTACTGTATAAAGCTAAAAAGGTTGCTTACACATGTACGTCTTTTGCATGCAGACACTGTATGACATTGCACGCACTTTCAGCAAGTTGGTTGACTCCAAATGGAGCTACTGTAATAATACTAACTTCCTGCCTGCAACATAATATGAAATCTAAGCTGAGAGCCATGCCTAAGTAGTCACTCGTAATATTAAAGAAGCTGCCTTCCAGACGTTTCAGACCTACAGTATTTATATATTGAATGAAACAAAATAACAAGATTTGCATGCTCCAAGATGGTGACTTTCGTCTGCTTACATAGTCAGCTGCTTGCAATATTCAACTGTGCTGAGGACCCTCTGATCAGCTGTGTAGATAACCAAGGATAGCTTTGTTAGTAAGGGCATGGATGGTATCACATTCTCAGTGTACTGAGACGTAATTGACCAACTTAACGCCTCATTCTGCATTCCATTACGGACACACGCATTACTGGTAACTTTTCATGACTGTCTACCCTGCCTTTTTCCACGGAGACATACAGGTAACCATAGCACACAACCACAGAAATATGATGAGCTGCTTTTCTCTCCAACTTTTGGTCCCTTCACAATTTAAAGGCTGGGCGAATGACTCTGAAACCAACCTTCTATTTAATCATCAAATGAATGACAGACCAACCTAGAATGACATTTCAAGTTTCAACACCATTGGGTCCTTAAAGAAATGTGTAATGTATTGTTTATATCTGATTAGTGGAGCTATAAAAGTCTTAGACTGTTTTTGTGTGTGTGTTTCTGATGAAAATATAGGATGAGGATTTCAGGGTGTGGAAATCTTGCATCATGTGCACAGAATCCAGATTTGCACTGGGCTTGACTTCCTGAGTGTGTTCATATAACTTGCCTGGAAGGCAATTCATCAATGCAACATATGTATTGATGTAGGGGAAAAAAGTGGCTTGTAGCTTACATTTCACATTTATGAACAGTACAGTAAGTTGCAATTTGAAAACTGCAAAGTTCAAGGTTTTTTTTAGTCTGGACATCTCACATAACTTCACAGCAGTTAAGTCCTAGTGACTCTTACACTCACATATTCAGCTTGTCACAGCCACACTTTCAGGTGTGCACGATTCTATCTGTCCGCATTGGGCCATAGTTCATTGCTTAATGATTTTACAAGATATCTTACATCATGTATTTGTGTTCATGCTACCATATACATTTAAGGCTTTCCAGTACGGCACATACAACTATGAACCAACCTTGTGTATCTCCTAAAAGCATTCCAATGTCCCCACCATTCAGCAGAAAAGTCAAACCAATTATCATGCCGATGACAAAGGCTAAAACAAAAGGTCTCCTCCTGCCCCATTTAGACCGGCATCTGTCGCTCAAAGACCCTATGATGGGTGTAAAGATGAAGCCAAGGATGGGACTTATCATCCAGGTGATGCTGTACAGCTGATTCGGGAGTCCCAGCTGTAAAAGGATCGGTGTTACTAATGCTGTCTCTGTTGCATACAATATTTCCAAACCAAATTGGAACATGTTGTTTCTGTACAGCTGCCAAAATGTTCTGCTTGGTGTACGATCTACTTCATCAAACACAGATACATCACTTGTCGATTCTCTATGCAATCTTGGGCTAGCAAGACTATCATTAGACAACTGCATGAAACTAGCATCATCGTTCATCACAGTGATTGAGCGACTCATGCGGTGAGACCAGCTGGTGGTTCGTGATCTTCGAGCTGCTACTGCTCTTTGCTTTTGTTGCTGGAACAAAATGTGAGGATGACCTTCAGGTAGTGATGACCCATAATTCATTCTTCTGCTCCCAGGTGAGGTTGGCATTGATGGAGAAATTTGTGTGTGTTGAATCATGGCAGTCAAACCATCATTGTCACACCTCTCACTAGCCATTATTTCAACCTTTTCTAAACAAAGAAATGAAAAAGAAAGTCAGGATACATGTGGATCACTGCTTTTGTTTCAGGAAGGTTTTAATGTATCAATTAACAGAATTTGATATACATTTTTGACCTGCATTACTCATGACTATAGATGAAACTTGCAAGTAAAGGAATACTAGCCTAGTAGAAATTCAGTGAAATCATGTAGAGTTGCAGGAAAGGCTTGGCCTGTAGAGGTTACTTGTTAGGCCTGGCCTTAAAGTTATCACAAAACCACTATAATCTGAATAAATGGGCATCACAATATCCAGGGACCTACTCTAACCATGCCTAGGCTACAGTGTAGGCTTGTAAATAAATTAGGCCTAAGCAAGTTGGTGCTTTTACTAGTTAGACCAAGTAATATGCAAGCGTTTGTGTGTTTGATATGCTACGCAAGCAGCAATCATTCTTTGCCTACTGTACATATCATTACGTCCAACGCCTGAAGGCGTGTAGCCGTTAGGCCAAGCCTAGCCTGGTAGAACTGTATTGTATACTTCACTTTCTTCTTAAGTGTTGCTAGGCTAGCCTATTTATTTGGTAGCAAGTATTTTAAGGCTTAATCTTAATGACAAAACCCAGATATTACTTCAAATGGTTGCAAATACCACAAAATGCCTTATGCATAAAGCCATATTAGTATTTTATCGTATCATCGGCATTACCTTCGCGTTTTCAGCAAATTAAAACCAACATAGCGATAATAGTGCCTGTTTCCACGCTGAACTGTGTTTGAGGGGTCAGTGTTGTACTACAAAACCTTCCAAGGCCAACACAATCTGAATCTTTCCTTTATGTCAAGCCCAGTGGCGTACCTAGATTGGTTGGCACCAGGGTGGACCCTTCCTTTGCCACCCCGTGAAGGGGATGCCGTCCCGGGGGAGGGTCGTAAGGGGAGGGTATGTTGTTTGTTTATGTAAGGTGGCTTAGATGCAAAACTATACTATTTTTGGCAAAGCTTTGAACATGATTTGAATGCTCATAGTGAATGTTACTTAACTTTTCCGATTCTTTGTTGAAAATATTCAATTTTTAGTAGACAACTTAGATCGGCGGAAATCACCACAATAATTTGAAAACATATGGGAAATTTCCACCTTTCCTCTATAGCTAGCCGATTCTAGCATTGTCATAAATAATTTCAAACCAGAAACATCATTAAAAAAATAGTGTCATTTATGCGAGTAGCTTATATTTTTTAAACAGTAAAGTATTTGTTCGGGGAGGGGTGGCATGGCGCCCCCAGGCTGGTACCCGGGGCGGACCCCTCCTTTTCCCCCCGCATAGTACGCCACTGGTCAAGCAACCGAGCCTACCTGCGCCTGCCATGGATTCCACGTTATGGCAGAGGGCTTACTGTTAATTAGCTATCCGCCACATTAAAAGGTGTTTTCTGGAGTGGTGGAAATCATCTTTTTCTATGGCAGAAACTGCCTTTTTCGTTAACTTTAGAATATATTGTGGGCCTCTGTTGTCGCTTTCACTCCTAAAAAAGGTTATGGACAAACGTACAAATCGATACCTTTGACTGAAATAATCAGTTTTACCCTGGAGGTGATACATCCTTGTTGCGAGTCTTTTCTGTTCACACGCCACCTACAAAGTCATTACAAACACTTTTGGAAGTTTTGAGGTGGGGAGGTTATATAGTGTGTATGTAGGGATATTGTTATAGGTTCATAGGTACTGAACAAGGGTTGATTGCATTCTGCCAAAGATGAAGGTTAACTTGCTGGTATTTTTGCTTCTGTGGAGCACATCCCTTGCCTCTCATAATTTGGAAGTAGTTTCAACCACAGCATTTAACTTATTTGTCGATGGAGTGCTTGTAGTAAACCATTCACCAAATTCACCGTTTGTTCTGGTCGGAAATTCAGATTATGGCTACGTTAGCGAATTTGGCAATTTCAGAATAAAAGATATTTTACAAGAAAAAGTCTTTTTAAATGAATACCGTTCGGTAGAAAATTCAAACGGCACTGAAATCGTTTTCAGCGCTTGTCCTGAAGTTGAGGTAAGTTGGTAAATACTGAATAATTGTACACATCCTTGACGAAGGTTTAGCTTGTATATTGGTTATACTGGAAAATAAAATTACTGCCGTAATGATGATTTGTTGTAAATAACATTTAGTTACCCAACCGTATAGTGTCTATCATTACTATTTTATAACCAGCATCTAGACGACCTGCCAGAAGGAATGGAAAACACCATCAACTGATCCTAACACAGTGGCGCGGGGGGGGGGGGGGTGGGGCAAAGCAGTCGGGTGGGGGGAGGGATTTTGAAGTTTCGAGCTACTTACCTAAATTATAATAGATTTTGCCTCAGAATACACCATTTGAAGTTTCTGTGACCTCATTACAGTCCCCTCCTTTATCAAATCCCTCATTAGCCTCTGGCCCTATATATACACCACAAAAGTTCAATGGGTATTGCTATCCCGAATAATGCCAGGATTAAGGACCATTACCCGCCAAGTCAATAAAGAAATTATGATGAATTACGATTGAATCAAGAGGTAAATTTACGGATGTAACATTGATCATGAGTACTGGCCGGATTCGACTAACTTTCCAGAACTATTTTTTCCCAAACAAGCCGAAATTAACAATGCTTTGGGTCGCACGTTATGGGGCATCTGACCACTGATTGATTCAATAATATACCTACTTATTCCATAGTATTGCAAATCAGTTTTCCTAACAATGTTCCTCAGTGGCGTCGCCAAGCCCCTGACGGGGAGAGGTTTCAAGGGGCAAATCATTTGATACATTGTGGTTTTCATTGTTTCTAGAAGTTATATATATTAGCTTCAATCTGCACAATTTTGAAGGCAAACGTATGTTAATTATAACCAGTATGGCAGTCGGATATGCGCAGCTAGACAACCAGCTAATCATAACCAAGACAGGCGTAAACTTTGTGTACTTATTTTCTCACTGTATTTGTTTGGTAAACTTATATACAAGATAAATGATATATAATAATACTTAAACATTACGAATCTAATCACTAAACTAAATACGATAATGATTGTACTCCGAACAGTGTCATGCTAACATTTTCGGTTATGACGTATATAGAATAAGTATGACTGAGTATGATAGAGACGAGAATAAAGTCGGTTTCATCTAATAACCCTACTACGAAAATGTACCTTCAGATTAACTAACTGGTTAACATATTAATCTAACCGATAACATCAAAGAACTGGAAGATAGAAACTACAAGGGCAAAACAAGTAAATTAATTACAACATGAAGTATATGATCATATCCGATACATAACAAAGACTTGAGACACAAAGTAATGATAACTGTATGCAAACATATTGTATGTGACTGTGCTCTCATGGTACACATTGAGTTACCGGTAAATAAGGTGATTATACTCCTAAGGTGTGATCAACGTTCTAAACAATGCATGTCAACAAAGTAACAGGTCACTTCCAAAATTCTAGTGAACAATTGAGTACTTACGGGCTATTAATTAGCCACGACTACAACTAAAGTTTAGCGGCAAAAGAGAGGCTGGTAGGGGAATAACACGTACAGTGTTGCCACCAATACATAAACACTTGATTCACAAGTAAACAACCTGCTGAAACAAACTATCAAAAATAACTGAGACAACTGTGGCTGGACTGAGGGTAGAACGATGTGACCCCTGCGACTCTAGACCCAACCTACAGGCTTTCAATCTTAGAGTAGAAAGGACACTGCATAATTAATAGGTGTAATTTACAAATCTACAGGGCATAATCTAAAGGGCATAACAACAGCCAAAAGGGTTTCACCATTGTATGAAACACAAGCAACTGTTCTGGACAATAAACACGTAACATGTTGGAGTATGATATAAGACAGCCAAAACTTGTTCAACGGACTTATGCAAGCTTGTTCTCAAAACAAATCCACCGGCGAACAATCGTTGTCAACAATAATATATATCATATGATTTGTTTGATATATAGTATACATTTGATTTTTATGTTATTACATAAATATTTAAGGATGTTACTTTTTATTTTATATATATATTTTATGCTTTTGTTTATCCCTGTGCCGAGGTTTCTATGGTTGACGTTCCATGGGGTATGTGCCCTTCTTGGCCCTTTAACCTGTTATGATATGTATGTTGTTATTTTATGTTATATTGCAATCTCTTAGTATTGACATTGGTTGTAAATCAACTCTGGTCTGGAAGTAAGCGATCCTTGATCAACTCGACCAGGTAGCTTTTCGTTGTTTGAATTCCTGTCACTATCATGTTATTAGAAATTACGCAATACTGATAGGAAACTGAACAAAAAGACAATAAAATGGTTTCACAACATTCTAAAACTATGGCCATATCTAACGTTTAGAGCAATGTGTGAATTAATTTTGAACACATTGTTTTTATTGTTCTGTTAGCAATGTTTAGAGTGTTATAGGTTTAGGATAATTTATTGACTTTGTATACGAGGGCATGATCCCTTACATTACAGAAACTTCAACAGGGGTGCAACTGTAGGCAAAGAATGTGTACGAAACAATGCAAGCACCCGTAGTGCACATACATATATTCTAATCAGCTCAATCTCCCGATGAAATATAGAACTTTTCTACCGGGTTAAAGTAAGAATTACGGATTTCATATATAGCGTTTATTACATGACATACACCGCTGAGGCTATCTGCTAAGCCACTAGAAAATGAAAGCCGCAACATTCGCTTATCTCCTTTCAAGTATATTATTTTGTATATTTTATAGTATGTTGTATTTCACGTACAAGCAATATAACAATATATGTAAGTTATATTACACTTTTAGCTTGGTTAGCGATGCCACTCATGATATGTTTTAAGTGATTTGAGATAACTATATATTTCATAGGAGACAGATGCATATATATATGGTGCTAAGCTGCTAAACATGTTGTTATGCACATATTACTCATTATACCTCGAGTTTTAACTTAATAGTTATGTACATTGGTTCACAAAATATTATATTTGTGATTACGTTAACTGATAGCCTGCAGTGCAGGGCCATAACTTGCGGGGGAGGGCAGGGGCTGCTCCTCCCTCAGAGTTTCCTCTTCCTAAATGAAAGTAGGGCTACGATAATTTGAACGCCTGGACAGTGTCAGCTGCATTTATAAATACAGTTACATGGGACTTAATATCGGAGGCTAACCCAATCGAACCCCATCGACGGCTATAGTTGTGATGGCAATTTCAAGCTGGTTGAGTTCGCAGTGTTTTATCTTTCGCTACTTTAACGACTATACTGTCTGTACTGTGAACTTGTTGCTGTAGTGTCAACAGAAACCTTAGTAATCGTCGAGAAATACAATGAACTTTGAAACCTCACAAAAAAAGTAAACAGTTCTTATAGCTCAATGCAGCCTTTAATACCTTTATCCATCATTATCAGCGTTGTCTGGAAGTTTTTATAATCCTCGATGAAAAAGGCCGAGTTGTAAAAACAGATCATGTGAATTTTTCGCACGCTCCTTGAGCTAAAACTCGCATATCATTCTGTACTGCCCAATGTCAACTTTAATCTCTCTCGGTAATCTCTCTCGGTAAAACCGACAAATCTGTCACCCATAATCATAACTTTTATACTTGGTGACATGATTACACCAAGCAAATTTGAAAGCGAGGTGCATTCTCTCACTCTCATTGGAGGACTCTATCAATTGCCAATGTTTAACGTTCTTGATTTAAAATAAAATTCCACTCAATCTGTCAAAAAATTGCCCTAATTGCAAAATTATATATTTTGTCGGTTTTCGACAGACAGATATCTTGTAAAAAATAATATGAAAATATACATTCATGGAGGTTACAGAACTGAGCCATAATGGCGCAAGGCTTTATAACAAAATGGCGACTCTTGCCTGTTCTACGTCGATAGAGAACAGCTGTAAAGTAGTATACATTGGTTTGAATGGCATAAATAATTATTCGACATTTGGAGGCATAATAATTAATTTCCCATTATTATGTTAATTAGGTAATCAGTGTAGAGAAGAGCATGCGCATGGCGTTCACATGTTTGTTGTCTTGTCATTTATAGTAGAATATAAACCACCAGGCTATAGGTTCTATTGACTGAGCAAGTCAGCCAGACCCTTGTCTTCAAATCGGTGGCGCCTTGCCTGCATGCCTGGCAAGGGAGGCTACAACCAGAGGTCAATCAGTGGCGCAGGAAAACATTGAAAATGGACGGGAATGGGCAAATGTAATAAGTATATAGTGTATTTCCATTCTCAAAAGATAATTATATACGGAAAGGGCAAAACTTGGGGTCCGTTGACATAACTATCCCCAAGGGCCCATCAGACTTCGATGCCCCCCCTACTCCCGCGTAATTATTAATGTTGTGCTTGTTTTGTAACGAGTCATAGCTCGAGTGAATGCTCAAGGTGACGCAACTCGGACTTGCGGAAATGTTAACCATTAAAATAACACAATGATTACAGGTACTCACCTGAATCCGGTCGCGAACTTGCAATGAGTTGAATCGAAGATTCAGATGAAGACTTTAACATATCCAATGACAATAAACAAGCATCGGATCGAGGAATGACATCATCTTCGATAAATTTAATGTTTATTTATTATCTGACAGCTAGAGTAAGTGAGTCATTTTAGACAATGAACATAACGGTTTAATATTAACTTCATATACGGTTATAAAGGGTATTGTCATGTTATGTCATGTTATCTTTAAATATTAAAGATCTTATAGCAACTATGTCGATATTCGACATATTTCACGCTCTCGAGATCGATGATAAGGAGAAAGTTCAGGTTTTTGGTTTTTAGATTTTAGAACGCAGGTGTTCGAACTATACAAGCACGCAGGTAGACGAAGCATACCTTTCTTTGCTTCTTTTCATAATTGGTTACTTGAAACAATGCTCTAATTAATAGTAAAGCTTTTAGGGTTGTGCGTATTTTAGCCAATGATCATTAAATGACATTATAGTAATCTCCATTAGCGATCTAGGACGAGCTCTGTCGTTATCGCGCAGGTTTATCAGATCGGGAGATATCATTGGAATCGTGGACGTGGACGTGCTGTTTATTCCTAAAACTGATTCGACTTATTTTACCATCGATTATTCATCGTGGTTAAACAACATAATTTGATAACCCTCACGTATGACGTTATAGGTCACGTCATACACATGCTTCTGCATCCTTCAACACGTCACTTTACCCACCAATTACACATTTCAGTTACTCCAATC
Source organism: Apostichopus japonicus (assembly GCF_037975245.1). NCBI lineage: Eukaryota > Metazoa > Echinodermata > Holothuroidea > Aspidochirotida > Stichopodidae > Apostichopus > Apostichopus japonicus. The sequence continues at coordinate 3,607,063 of NC_092571.1, forward strand.
CCTTCACTTCATTTAGCCATGTGTCAATCATGTGCTGGCTTAATACCAGCTACACGACTCCCCAACCTCAGTAGTATGGTATATTATGAAGCCTGCACTTGTGGTTTATGCATAAATTATGCATCTTTTTTTGCATACGGTATCAGATGTCTTATTCTCTTACAGGTGACTGTTTTAATCACAGACGTTGGCGGTTTGACGTATATAACCGTTACACAAGCTTCGAGTAACTTCAACCGCTTCTGGTTCCGAATCATGTCAACCGGAAGTGACGAACATGTTTATGGCGGTGGTGAACAATTTTCATACTTTGATCTAAACGGGAGGAATTATCCACTTTGGCTCCAAGAACAGGTGCAAATTTTAAATTTTACATTACAAACAAAAACATGCATCATCGTGGATTAAAATGATAGTAAGGGGAATTTTGTTTTGGCTAACTGGTGAGAGAAATGATCATATTCTAAACATCCTAGTGAGCTTTGCATTCAATTCCTAAGTATCGTTTTCGAGACACAATTCTGATCCGATTGTCCCCTGTTTGGCTGTTTCATTAAGATGCCAAACAAACACCTCAAAAAATATCAAATAAACAGTGCAAATTGCATTGATTTGCTGGTATAATGATTATCTAAAGATAAGTTTTGTTTTCCTCTCATTCCAACCTTTTCAATATATCAAACCTATTCTAAACTGTAAGGTTAGTTTACTAGTTTGGACCAATACATATTATATTACTTCATACCTTTTCAGGGAGTTGGTAGAAACAAGAGCACATACACGACCTTCTTAGCGGATCAAGACAGTGGGTCTGGGGGAGACTATTACTCAACCTATTGGGTTCAACCAACCTTTGTGTCGTCCAGGAAATACTTTGCTCACTTTACAAGCTCTACTAATGGGCAACTCGATTTCAGGAACGACGGTTTCCACGAGGTTGAAATTTGGAATGCACCAGGTATAGTTTTAAGGGAACATATGAAAAAGCTCCTTCTGACAAGAATATGCATGATACAAGTTTCCTATAGCAGCAGGGCAAGGTATGGGCACAAAGAGGATGATGTTGTTGGCAAAAGATATACACATCAGCACACGCACCGAATGGAAATATATTATTTCCCTATTAACAATATTCTTTCCAGACAGTTACCACCTCTCCAAGTCTTCCAGGTTACTTTTGATAGAAAAGTAGCCCTACCCCATCTAACACTTTATAATTTATTTACACGTTGGGTATATCTCTTTTAGACTCAGAGATATTCCCTGGGCAGCTCGTGATTGGAACGGCAACTACATTTCCAGATCTCTTAACCAAGTTGACTGGGCTCCTTGGTCGTCAGCCCAAGCTGCCTGACTGGTTGTATAACGGCGTCATCTTGGGAGTTCAAGGCGGTACAGAAGCAATGCTAGGGTATCTTGAGCAAGCTCAGGTAAGGTAACATTCATCACTTATACCTTTGCGTGATGAAGTTGCATAGTAAAGATTTCAATTTATAAGAGTTAGCCGGAAGAAAAAACCTGAAAGGAGACATAAACCCAAGCATCATCATGAATCAATGTGAACAACTTCTCCAAACAGTTAAGAAAAATCTTATATCATTGAGGATATATCAAAGATTTAATGTTCCTTCACACAGAAGATATGACATCACCGAGTCTTCTACGAGAACCAAAAGTTGGTCGTCAACATTTTCGGTGGGTCGCAAACATATTCAGGAGTATGAAAATAGATCTACAGTTGTCGAAGCTTGTCAACGGAGATCGATTAAGCTATGTTGTTAACATCAGGTCCATAACTCATGCTAACTTCATGGATTCTGAGCATCGAATCTGACGTGTGGTGAACTGGTGGGTGGTGGCTCATTCCTCATGGATGCCCTGGGTCATTGCTATAATAGTGTGCATAATGCGATCAACTTCATGATTGCATTGTCCTGTGTCTCTTAGTTAGGGTCCAACGGATGTGAGCGTGCATCAGGTCGGGAAATAACGTCAAATACGTTTCTTACACAATTTAGCGAACTAAATAGTGTGATACTTTACAAGAACAAAGCGCCAAGAATGAAACTCTCAGACAAGAAAAGAATATCATTTCTCGAAAGCGCTGAATTATCAAAATAAAAGAAGTGATCGCTTTGGGAGTACCGATAATCTATTGTATTAAAATATTCGATCTATCTCTTGATCGTAGGTTTAGGTAAGTCCACTTACCAAAGTATCAATGTGATACTAAATGTTTACGGGAACAATATTTTAACTTGGGGACTGCTTCCCGCTTCCACCTTCACCTCATTAGGATTATCGACAGCCACAGGAATAACACAAAGTAAATAAATAAACTTGTCATTTGGTATGCCAAGTGCATTGGAAGAAAACGGAACATATTAATTGTTGAGGGCAGCTCATCATAACAGTGACAGTAATAGCATAGGCCTACTGTTATGTATACTCCTCAAGTTTGATGTTCTTTGGCAAAAATTCCTGTCATTGATATATGAATGTCTTTGCATTGAATATTGGTATAGTTCTTAGCATGATTCAACAGTTGATTTCTGATCCAGGTAGGTGTTCTTTACAGGACCTCCTAGTATTCTTTGTTTGTTCTCCCGCAGTAGCCTTATATAAACATGCTGATTTCTACATTCTCCTATATGTTTATATAAGTATTCAACGCGATCACTTAAACTTGCAGCTCAAAATTGCAAGTGTGTTCGGGACAACGACTTTCTGACGTTTGTAAGATCAAGCTGAATAATTATGTAACATATTAATATGCACCGTAGCCGCGACGGAACCTCAGCATCCAACAATTATTTGTTCTGCTGGGATTACAAGTCTATAGTGTAGGTGCCACCACATGTTGTGGCGCCTAACAACAACACTGAACATACAGGTCCACTGTTAGGTAAGCTTTTCTTCATCATGATCATCATTTTTTCCCTTCAGAACGAGGGAATGAAAGTCGCCGGGCTTTGGATCCAGGACTATGCAGGTAGGATCACAACCTCGTTCGGCCGACGGCTATTTTGGAATTGGCAATGGGACCCCGAGCAGTATCCTGATCTGGACACGGAGATCATTCGGTTGAAAGAGGAGGAGAATATACGCTTGTTTGCTTACATGAACCCGAATCTGAATCGTGAGGGTAACATGTTCGTCGAGGCAGAAGATTTGGGATATTTGATTCGAAATAGTTCAGGCCAAACTTATTTGATTGATTATGGTGAGTTCTTCTGTGGAATCGTTGATCTTACGAGCCCCGAAGCATTTGATTGGTATAAGGCCAAAATAAAAACCAACATGATCGAATTTGGCTTCGACGGTTGGATGGCTGACTTTGGGGAGTACCTTCCTCCGGATGCAGTCTTTGACAACGGCGTCTCCGGGGAAGAAATGCACAACCTTTGGCCTGTTCTCTGGGCAAAGGCGAACCGTGAGGCAGTGGAAGAGGCGGGCAGACTAGGTGATATAGTGTTCTGGATGCGTGCTGGATTTACTGGGTCTCAAAACTACAGTGTTATGACTTGGTCAGGGGACCAATTGGTCGACTTTAGCACAGCAGATGGCTTGGCCTCAGTTATAACGGGTACATTATCTTTGGGGATGTCAGGCTATGGACTGAATCATTTTGACATTGGTGGATACACGTCTTTATATGGTGTTATAAGAACGGAAGAACTTCTCTTAAGATATGCGGAGCTAGCAGCCTTTACACCAATGATGAGAAGTCACGAAGGAAACCGCCCGGACGAAAATTGGCAGTATTATTCCAGTGTACACAGTATGAAGATGCTGGGACGCGCAACCGAGATCTATATCCTAATGAGGAACTATACGCAAAGTGTATTGGAAGAGGTGTATACATTAGGTTATCCAGCACAACGACCTCTTTTCTTTCATTACGATAATGACCCTCTGTCATTCGATGATTCAATGAAATATCAATATTTACTGGGGAAGGATGTTCTCGTAGCACCGGTTTATTTACCTTCCTCAGAGACTGGTGATAGATGGACCCTTTACCTTCCGCCCGATGACTGGGTCTATCTTTGGGATGGTACGGCTTATGATGATGGGGGCGAATATGTTACTGTCGATGCTCCATTGGGAACTATTCCTGTCTTTTATCGAAAAGACTCGACGTATGCGCAATTCTTTCAAAACGTTGCAGCTAGTAAGTCAATTTTCCTTATTTTTGTTCTCAACTGTGAAGCCCCACGGGGATTTGACTGCATTGCAGTCCTCATATATGTTAGGATTGCCTCCATTAAACTTGTGATGCATCAAAAGGCAGTGAAATATAAAGCTTTTTGTTCTTAATAAAATAATTGTCATTATTATGTAAACTTAAATACTTTACCTGACTGAAAACTTCAACCGCAACTTCTATTAAAGTAGTGATTAATGAAAAGCACAACAAGTTAAACTATATCATTATTGGCATCGGGCCCTCGAAGCCAAGGAGGCCCGAAGTGAACACAACGTCAATGGGCCTCCGAGAACACTTCCAGGTAAGAAACACCAACTTCCTATTTGGATTGTATACCAGAAACACTTGATGGGAGGAGGTGGGGTGGGGGGGGGGCGGGGCAATCATAGGGTTTCAGAGGGCACAGGATGATGTCAAAATGTCATGCTGGAACCTTTATCAACCCAAGAACAACTGGTTGACTGAAAAATGCAAAAACAACTTCTATCAAATGAATAAGAAAAGACAAATATAACAACTTTAGTCATTTCATTGGTGGCCACGAGAAATCCTTTGTTTGTTGCCGAAATTCTTATTATAAACATAAAGCGAAAGAGCTAGTTTGAGGAATTTCAGTTATCATGCTAATCAGTTTAACGTTGATGACGATGGGTGTATGTCTTCCTAAAGGAACGGTTTGCCACTTTCAAATCGGCCCAGGATCTTCTAGGATATGTACTCATTTTATACTCTCAATGTGTGTTGCCAAATTTTAACTTCGACCTTTCTAGCTTACTCGGCCTTAAAGCTCAGTGAAAATAACACTTTCTATGCAATTTTCTATTAATTATTATTTTTTTATTGAGTTATCTGTCCTTAAAACATTTTGGGCTGAATAAAAATTCGCCAGATTTTTTAACGAGTCCGTAGATGCTACAAACTTCAATCAAACTTTGCAAGCCTGCCCAACAGACCATGCGCCAATCAAATCTCTCTGTTTTGTTCACGACGGTGAACTGTGTGCTAGCCTGTGTTAGGTCCATATTTTAATAGTATCTTTCTTTCAGTCTTACCCATAAAGCTTGCGAAATTTTGTCATTTCCTTCCATGATATTGGGTATAAAAAGTGGACGATACGAGTTTAGCAGGTTACATTTTTGTAATTAACATACTGATATGGGCGGTCGCAGTGATTTGACGGCAAATCGTTTGCGCCAAAAGGGCAACAGAAAATAAATTTTGCGACAGCTTTTCTCCATTAAACCTACCCGGTCAGATTGCATTAGAATAAGAAACAAGGAATCTGCCTCGGAAGGTTGTTTTCCGAAATTCATCAGCAAACCCACATTGAGACTTTAAGCTTTAGTTTATTGTATTGTATACATGTAATGATGGTTTTGAAATTGTTCAGACAATTAGCGAGCCTCGCAATCGAATAGCCATACGTGAGACAAATGTAACAAATATATCGAAGCTGCTCTCAGTACTAAAATCAACATCTCAAGAGCACTTTGACCGACGGTAAATTGCTAAGTTCAAACTTCAAGGAGTAGCTTAGCTTTACAGTGTCTCCGAAAGATAAACTGATGATTAATTGCTTTAGGCGTTATCATGGAAATTGTAAAACAACTAACACACGGGTTAAAACTTGCAGTAAGTACTATATTCTAAAGTAACATGTTACACAACATGTTACACAATTACCAACATCCCTTTGAATTTTCCGTTTGAACGCTATTTTAGTAGTTCGTTTCAGACAACAAAATGCCAAAATCGGTGATTAGTGCTATACGACCGTTATTGTGTACTAGGTAATAGACATAGCCTGTTTACATGTATCTGCTATGAAAGTATGACAATCATATGAATAAGTCCAACTGATTGCAGTAGTGGAAAAATTGTTGACGTATTCAACAAACGTGTTCTTGTATTAAGTAGTGTATAAAAATTGAAGATATATTTGTACACTGGCATTTTTGCGTGCTATTGAGGCTTACGATAACGTTGTCAAGCGTAAATTTAATCCGTACTCCAAACACTCTCATTGGCAGAGTACGGGAAAGAATAACATCAAGTTCAGACGCTTTTATTCAGAATTGTCATGTACTGCTTATGTATGTATGAGCAATTAAATACCCAGAAGAGGATCTCTTTGCAAATATTTTCTCCCCGAAGAGCTTTACCATATAAACTGAGAAACTATGCCTTTGTTTGTTTCATATTAGATCTTGTAAGCATACTGCAAAACCATTGTCTCGTCTTATCAAAATCTTATTTACATTGCCTATAAATATAACGCTCGTTGAGTAGACCTATAAAGATTTATGGACCATGATTTCAACTCCCAACATTCTCTAGTTATCGTTTTAACTGTTTTTAATCTTCTTTTATAGACACTCCTGCTATTCTGCCGACTACTACTATGGACCCAGTCCCCACATCAACGGCGTCAATAGCTTCAATGCCTTCGGAGTTTGTACTATTAGTTACAATTTTCCTAGTGGGAAAAATTTGGACTCCATGAACAACTTTACTTACTCTACAGGGACTATTATTTTCTGTTGTCGTAAAGTAGATGTTTCGTCATGTGTATGAGCTTTTTAAACCTTTTAAACAAAAATCACAACAGACCCATGAACTTTAATCGTCATCAGTATTGTGACCAATTGTTTAGCCTACTGAAATTGCTAGAAGTTGCCAAAAAAGACATTAATGGAGATTCTGATTCTATTACTTTTTCACAGACATTGAGGAAGTGTTAAAATGGACAATTAAACATCTCAGTGTGTAGAAATAGCTACGTAGTAGAGGCAGTAACATGCTTGTTGAAATTTGATCATGATTGCCATGAAAATCATCGAGTGTCTAGGCCTACGTATTGAGAATATTAAACTACTTATTAGGTTGTCTTTGTTCTACGTATTGAGAATATTAAACTACTTATTGGGGTGTTTTTGTCTACGTATTGAGTAAATTATACTACGTATCGAGTGCCTTGATCAACATATTGTGTATATACTTATCTACGTATGACACCTGCCTACTTTGAACTGTTATGGATCATCCGCATACCAATCGAATAAATCCAAGCTCAAACTTCGTGAAGTAATCGACTGTTAGATATACGTTTAATCATTCCCCTTCTTTTGTGTCTTTGTCTAGTTCAATTTTCTCCGCACAAATGTCTGCGAATAAATTGTACTGGCGGGTTGATCGGAGCAGCGAGGGAAAGACTTTTGATACAGTTCAGCAATATTTCACTTTTTAAAATTGTCCCAGTTATAACGACCTGATAGAATGTAATGAGATTACGACATGAAAACGTTTCCACATTTCAGATTACAATAAGGAACCTTTTTTCTTCTTCAAGTTTTAAATAACGTACGAATTCTAAATCAAATAACTTCACATGAGGCATTAATGCGAACGGACCACAACTGATAATGATAATGTAATTGTATATATGATTACATAGTCATTTCATACGACAATATACTGATTAAACAAGATAATATATATATATATATATATAAGATACACGATGATAATAAGAAACTACACGATGATAAATAGCAATGTAGTCTACGGTTATAATAACAAAAGTTCATGGTAATTATAAGAAACTATGTCTATAATAAGAAATTACACGACTGTAATAAGAAAGTACACGATGATAATCTAAACTGCATACGATGAAAAGCGCAGCGTCTGCATATGCGTTGGCATATGTATGAGATTTTGAACATTTGTATTATTTTTAACAGGGTTAAGAATTCCCTCTAGATTGCTGTCATCACAACTGTGTACCTACTGTAATTCTGTTCCGGCCGTCGACCAGATTATAAGAACTTATGTATAGTAAGTTGTTATTGGTTATACGAGTAAGCGCGTCACACACACAAACAACACTCGACAACAGTGAAACATAACAATCAGCTATAACTTGTGAGTCGTGATGTCCACCTTGTGAATAATATGCGTGTTCATATGGATATCGTTAGCAGTTTTTATAGCATCGTGTATATGATTATTATTATCATCGTGTATCTTCCTAATATTATCTCGGACTTTAACATGATCACCATGTAAAATATTATCATAATCATGAAAAATGAGTATTTTCTGCAAATTAACAATAAATTTATATTATAATTATGATATAATTAATATTATTATGATATAATAACATAATGATTGTAATCATGATATAAAATCACGTTACCACATCATTTGTGTACCATTTGGCGTTCCATAGTGAACTGAGTACCTCAGTACGGTTACCCGAAACTCGGTTAGATAATTCTATCACGCTTCTCGGCCATTTGGCTAAAGTCGTGTGCAAACGGTACACGATAGATCGCTCACCAACCTTTGACCTGATCATGTGTAGCAAGGGCGTAGGAACCGGGGGGCTGGGGGGGGGGGGGGGCGCCAGCCCCCCCCAGTGAAAAACATGGAGGGGCGGAAGTATCATTCCGCCCCCCCCCCCGCTTCGCAAGTCAAAAAACCCCTTTTTCATTTCCAAATGAGAAAAAAATCTCATTTGGAGCACCAAATTGCATCTAAGGCCAGGTGAAAATGCAAAATTATATACAAAATGGAGTGGGTGGGTTGAAGTGTGCTATATTGCACCAAATTGCATCTGAGGCCACCTGGAAATGCAAAAAAAATCCAAAGGGGAGGGGGACACCCCCTCCCCTTAGACCCCTCCCCCAGGCCGGCCATCAGTCTTCAGCCCCCCCCACTCAAAAGTACCTTCCTACGCCACTGATGTGTAGTATCTATTCCCTTTTTCCAAGGAACTTGTGATACTCACTTAATGTAGCGTCGTTATGACCATACGGTTACAGTTCCGATTGGGGGTTGAGAGCGGACCAAGTTGTTTGGGATTCGTGGCTCAATACATCAAGTTATACAAATATAACTTAACAAAAAACTCAAAGTCACTGCTATGTTGTCTTCAGTATTTTTCATTTTGTTTATGTCTGTTATATTTTCAAATCCCGTCCACTCAAAACAACCACAATGAGAGCAGATACTTGCATGACCAGCATATCTGTGTAGTATCTGTTCCCTTTCAAGAGGAATGGTGATACACCCGACGATGATCACACAGTCACAGTCCCGATGCAAGAGGACTGGGGTCGAGAGCGGATCAGTCGTTCGGTAGTTTTTCGTGCCTAGGTTCTTTCCTGGTTGACTTTTCTTAAAAAGTATCTGTTCATGAAATACACTTAGGCATAGTATGTAGTATAATGTCGTGATGTCACTGTATGCCAATTAGCATTGGCACTTTATTTGCACATAGTAAATGTAGGTTACCCTCACATACTTTACATATATGTAAGTGTGTGTGTGTGTGTTTGTGATATGAGGGGAACACAGCCAAGTGACTGATAAAGTCATAAATAGGACATGTGACATAATCGCCCGGGTGCGTTTTGGCTCTCTACGGGCCTAACTGGTGTTTGGGGGAGTTCTCGGGCGACCGAATGGAGTTGAGGATCGAATCAATTTCCATTTTCATTCACCTTTTTGACCTTCACATGATGAAAATAATTGAAAAAGTATGTCTTACTTCGATCGATTACTATCTCATCTTTAGTCATCTTCGATGGGTCTTGTAAAATTGTTCAAAAACCGCAATACCGCTAAGCAATAATGTTGCCAGCCATCCATTGAGCTGGAAGTGTCCAACAACTATAACATCATCACTAGGACATTCCAAAGTCCTCTCCGTCTTTACAGCACGCCGCACTGCATTTTATAACCCCAAGAGGGATTTTCTTTTCCCTCTTTCTCACGCCCCCCCCTCCGCCCCTACCAATCTACCCCACACCTCCAGCCTCCATCAAACCTTCGTCCTGCAACACCAATCAGTTAATGTCGCTTCAGCCGACAGAGCAGAGACATCCCCCTCCCTCATAAGCACACACACATCACCACCACCAACAGTAGGGAGGGGATGTTGTGTGCTTCCATGCATGGTAGGTCAGTGTGTTCATTTGTATCAGAGATTTTTGGATGAGAATGTTCTTTGGTTGAGTTATTAGAAGTCCTAAAACAATTATGGACTTGCATTAACAGAAGTAACAGAAAACTGAAGTGATGTTACGACGCTATCTTTAATTTGGAGGTATGTGCAGAAACATGGCCGTTTGGAACAGAGATATTTATAGAAATATTAGTAGCACTCAACAACCAAACAACCAATAGGGTGCAACGTACATAATATCGTGTCGCAACATTAGTTTTTCAAACAGCAGTGATCATGTCAACGGAATCTATGAGAGGCGACTCAAATACCTTTTTTTTCAAATCGATAGGAGGAGGAAACTTATTTTTTTCCCGTTCGTTTATTTCTTTGTTATATAGATATAAGATACAATTTTCATGTTCAATAACGTATCGGCAAAAGGAGAGGGGGAGGGGGCGGCGGTGAAGGGAGAGTAGCTATGACATTGAAAGGGATGCTACTGCCTCCTATAACTTTATAGACTTTATAGAGATTTTAGCTGCTGATAGGGTCGACCATGTCAGAATGTTGACAAAATGAATTGCACATATAAAAGCTATAAAAACATCCAAACCCCGTCCTCGTCACCGTCCCTTCCTCATTACCATTCAGTCTTTCAAAGAACAAGATGATCAAGTTGGCTGATTATAGATCAAACTTTGATATTTATAAAGATGATTCTAATATTTTGTATTAAACTAAATACACACTTCTACATGTGTGTGGAACACAAGGGGGGAGGGGGTGCAAACACGCAAATGCCGCAGTTTCAGAGGATCAATAAACACATCAAGTCACTGCGGACTAAACAAGTCTTGTAGTTGAAGAATTCCCGATCCCCGTGTTTCCCAAATTTACTTGCATAAACTCAAAACCATATGAATCCTATTTCAGGTTTCGAAATACTGTGCTATTTCCAGCCATTCAGATCCCTAAATAAGATTAGTCACATGTTTATATTTAACGTGTTTGACTTAATTAGTATGGTCCCTTCCTCATTCAAAAAGGTCTTGAAATGTGAATAGGTATTGTTTGTTGAAATTTCAGGCTTAATCCCAGTTCACGATCTGCCTATTGTACATTTACGTCTTGAAAGGAAGCGACATTCATACTGCTTGCTGCAATGTAAACAAAGACATTGAAGCGTGAGCTTCTTGTTAATAAAGATATTAAGATCCGTCGTTCTAAATGAGAGTAAAACAGGATGAAAAGAGAGCTCGTTGAAGGCAGTGTCATTTACTGTTACCAATAGATTATATCCAACCAATAATACCAATTTAAGCTCGTTAAAAATTAACTTGTCAAATGGCTCAGAGGGTAGAGCAGTGGACTGGTAACTTGATGAAACTGAGTTCGACGCCATCAATGGTTGGTTATACACGTTTAAAATTTATTTTTCCCTATCAGTAGTCGACGCTGAAGTCTTGATATATTAATTCAACCATATAATTTACTAGCTGATGTGATAGCCGATGCTGTTAAGAGGGTGACGAAAGACTCATTCCTCGTCGGTCGTGTAAATCGTGGCTAGGGTTCAAGAACGGCCTGAGGCGATAATACCTCTTGCTGTGGCATGGTGCTTTTTGTAGCCTAGGATCCCGTACCATGTCTCCCTTGTTGTCGCAAAAGAACCCGGGAGGATGCGCAGAGGGTCGGTCAAATCGACCAGAAGCGTACAAGTTGGCGTGTGTGAATCCTTGTCTTTGGCCAGAGTGCGAGACACTCTCTGCGACCGGCATGCGTGCAGCCACCGTCCACTGAATAAGTGGCCTGGTGAGGCGCTATTCTTCCAAAAGTGAGTCTACGGATGCCTTTAAAAGCCATATCATTATTTTATATTAAAAAACACCCTGTTTCAAACTAGCGTCATCGAATTCCTTAAAAGCCGTTTTTTTTTCTTGTCACTCTGAAGGTGAATGGATTTTATGAGTTGTTTGTGGTAAGCCAAGCAACGCATTCAGACAGTCATGGGGTTAACAAGGGTTTGCAGGAACTTAATTAAACTCATTGTTTGACATAAATGTGTTGGTAAAGATTTACTAACAAAACCTACACCAAAACAAGCATTTTATTCGTTGCAATGCCAGAGACATCGAACCCAGCGAGACCATGAGATAACATTTTAATATACATAGAATTCATTCTATATCACTTCTGGAAGAAAGCCAAAGTGTACCAGTGTCAATATGGTCCCATTCTAAGCCACAGTGTTGTAGCAAATTCTCATACCGGATAGGTAGTTTCGGAAACTAAGTGATTCTTAAGAAATTTGTTTAAGATTCACAGAGAAATACCCCGTATTGTGTTTTGATAACTTCAGGAACAAAAATAACTTTGTTATGCCATGGACCGTTAAGAAACACTGCTCTCAGTCTTGCTAGGGTTGTATTCCTATAGCACATTTACTTATTTTTTTAGAATGACTCTTTAAACAGTTGAGGTTCACTAGTTTAAGTGACTGGACCTTTTAGTTTAGTACACAGCCCATCAGACTAGTCCCTCGGTTGCACTACAACACTCAATGGGAAAAATTAAGATGACATGTTTATAATTTATTACAAATTTGTTGAGGAAAAATGATGTTGAATGCCATCCAAGGGTGCTCTGTTGCTTATATGAAAATTAAAGTATTTAAAAAGTATATCGATACATATCTTGAAAAATACTGGAATAGCTACAGAAACATTATGGGGCTCAAAGTTGTCTGTTTTCTTTGTATTATAATATATTAAGACTAAAATCAAGGGCGTAGGAACCGGGGGGCTGGGGGGGGGCGCCAGCCCCCCATTGAAAAATGTGGGGGGCGGAAGTATCATTCCGCCCCCCGCTTCGCAGGTCAGAAAACCCCTTTTTCATTTCCATATGAGAAAAAAAATCTCATTTGGAGCACGAAATTGCATCTAAGGCCAGGTGAAAATACAAAATTAAGTTTACAAAATGGAGTGGGTATTGAAGTGTGCTATATTGTACCAAATTGCATCTGAGGCCACCTGGAAATGGAAAAAATTCCAAAGGGGAGAGGGACACCCCCTCCCCTTAGACTCATAGGCGTACGAGGCGGGGGCAGACTGCCCCCCTGAATTTCCAGAGGACAAGAAATTCGGGCAAAAGTCCTGAAAATTTCGGGCAGCCTAAGAGGAGAATTTATATATATATATATATATATATATATATATATATATATATATATATATATATATATATATATATATATATGCAGTAGCTTGCCCGGATCTTTCTCAAATTTTTGCCCGACATTTCCATGTTTACTTTATTTAGCATCATGATGCCCGAATACTTCCGTGTAACACCACTGTAAGCGCAGCTCATCTGGGCTACCACGCTTTTTGCACGATCAATTTTTTTTAACTAGTCAACTGTTCACCTGGACATTTCCGACATAAGAGTATATAAGAAATATTTTGATGGTAAGGGGAGGGGGTGCCTACAAGCCTAGAAGTTCAGGTTTATCATATTCTTTGTTATATATATATTTTTTTTTTGTGAGACAAATTGCAGTCTCACCCGACACAGCGACATTATCTCGCCTACGTGTCGTTGAACAATGTATGTTTTTCTGGAGGTTGCTGAATACTGTGTTAAAATAATAAATACGGTAACTAAATAGGAGCTTAAAAAATATACTGTCCTATTTTTCCCCTTCGAGGTGATGTTACCAATTTTCTTCTTCTAATTTACCAAATTTTTGGGGAAGTGTAAATTTCTAAAACATGAGATTATAAATAAAGAATGTTTAGATGCAACTTGCAAGGCCTCAGAAGTGCCGTTTTCCGGCAATCTCAGAGGCATTTCTTGCCAAAAATTTTCTTGTACGCTACGCGCCAACCGATGGTGGCGCTCCGCTTAGAAAGTGTCACGGGAACTTTCGGGCACAAAAACTTCTGCCCCCAAACCGAAATGGTCCCATACGCCTAAGTTTAGACCCCTCCCCCAGACCGGCCATCAGTCTTCAGCCCCCCCACTCAAAAGTACCTTCCTACGCCACTGACTAAAATTCTGCCTTATTCATTATTTAATTATTTAAGCTAGTTACCAAGTTACAGCAAAATCTATCTGTCGATCATTTTTCCATGATTGAATACCGGGAATACTTTTTAAGAAAAGTGACCCAGGAAAGAACCTGGGCACGAAAATCAAACTGCCGAACGACTGATCCGCTCTCAACCCCAGTCCCCTCGCATCGGGACTGTGACTGTGTGATCATCGTCAGGTGTTTATCACCATTTCCCTCGAAAGGGAACAGTTACTTTTTAAAAAAAGGCGCCCAGGAAAGAACCTGGGCACGTAAACCAAACTACCGAACGACTGATCCGCTCTCAACCCCAGTCCCCTTGCATCGGGACTGTGACTGTGTGATCATCGTCGGGTGTGCATCACTATTCCCCTTGAAAGGGAACAGATACTACACATGATCTTCGAGGATGTCTTCAACTCTTCGGTCTATCCGTTCGTTGTACACGTCTCAGGATAAAACTATTTTGATATCGGAAGAATGTTATCCGATTCCTTGTTCTTTATTCTATTTGTTTTACAAGTCAATGGACTACATTCGGATGAACAAAGAACAGATGAAGAACACTGCCATTACTGGAATACCAAGTAGTCCTCGTTATGTCCAACACGTAACACACTAATGGAACCACATCTTCCTTATTCAAAACAAGTTTATAACAACAGAGAGAGATTTATGCCATTCAAGTGGTGCATTTATTTTCATATTACCGAAACCTGTGCGACAAGATGTTTACGCTTTATGCAGCAGTCCAGAATTCACAGTTAACGTTTAGCGTTTTCATCGGCTACCGGTAACACGTATCAAGCATTCAATTGATGACTGTATAACGACGAAAAGACATTACGCACATGGATTTTAATATCCTCTTACTTGAGGTACGTAAGTGAGGCTAATTTGCATTCATTATTATCAGGAGTTTTAGCTCAGTGGTTAACGCCGGTGTCTTCCAATCAAAAGGTAAACGGTTCGAGTCACTCCATGTCGTCCAGTATTTTTATAATCAGGAACGTTAAATATGAATGTAAGAGACTAAATTTGGTCAGCTTGCGGCTTTGATAAGCCAATGAGGGTTCTTCGCAAGTTCCTTCTTGCAGGAGGATCAACAAAAATTACACACATCGTTTGCTGAAAAATAAACTTTGCTACCATTCTTTTGCAATCTGGGAAATCAGTCTCTTCGAGGAAACTTAAGGTCCCTGAAAAAGCACCGTGTAATGGTATCCCCTCGGTAGGACCAGGGACGATTATATTAGAAAACCCCTTTGACGACTTCTTCTTCATCGTTTGGAGACATGAACATAGTTGCAGAATTGGTTTTTTTGGTTAACGGTTTCCATTAGCCCTATTGTGTATTTCAGAGGACAACGAAGGACAAATATTTGCAAAATAGCTGTTAAAAGCATTGGAAATTGTATAAGGATCAGTAGTGTCACCATTTTAAAGAGCTTTGAAACAATGTTGCAGAATGTTCGACTGTTTGGGTTGTACCGCATTGTTATATATTTATGTAATATTCTGTCTGCCATCAAGGGGGGGGGGGGCTAACCCGAGTGATTTATACAAAATCCTCCCAGAAGTATGTGTCGTTACGCCTGAATTACGCACGTGTACCATGAGTACGGTCTGGAGTTAACTGCTTTCATATCATCTGACATAATTTGGATAACGTGTTAGCATCAGAGCCTGTGATCGTCCGAACGCAATGTGCTAATGAGGAGTCTTACCTTCGTTTCTTAAGTGTGGAAGAGGTGGAGTGGATAAGGGAGTTACGATTAAAGTTCGCTTTCGCTCAGTAATTTATATAATCTTTTTTTTCCAGCTGTTATCAATGCTCATAGGATTTGCCCTCATTCGAAAAGTGGAACCAGTTACGTGAACTGGGGCCACACCGACTGCAACTACAATTCGGAATTAGTGCACAGTGGTATGTGTAAGGAAAATATAAACGCGTGGTGATTAATGAGCTTAAGTGGAATGATAGCACAGCTTCAAAACCGGTGCAGCATTCGGTCCGAGGCGCCGAAGGCACCGTTATTCGTCTGGTCGTGAAAGTCATAGCTTTTTCAGTTGTGTCAAAAGGATTGCTTGGTTTCAGATGAGAGAGCGCCATCGGTTTGACCAGTAAGCAGGTAGCAAGGCTCCGGTCCGTCTTTGGTTTCTTGATTACACTAGACGAATTATACCTCTAAGATCCCGACACTTTGCAAAAATGGCAATTCAAACAGTTATGAGGGTTCAGGAAGTTCTCTTCGATAGGAGGAAAGGGTTAGACAAGTGGTAGGATTCGGTGTCGTGATATTAGATGGCAAGAACTGAGTATTTCGTTTTTTCTGATTTATTTTTAAAATAAATTGCATAGATGTGTGAGTTTATGATTTCCATATTTCCGGAACAGAAACCAAAATAGATTTAAAAAATTAATTAAAACCTTGTTTGGCTTTTCTCATATGACCTTTATAACTTCATGACACAGACACTATGATATCTTTATCTTTACTTCGTTTTCCTTGCTTCTTTCACAAAATATATTGGCACAGTCTCTAATCTCTAGTTATTCACAAAGAAGTACGTTTGTTCTCAGAGTTTGTACAGTATTATATATCTCAAATCGGATCTGTATATCTTCAGGATTCGCCGCCGGTTCGAGGCACCGAGACCTTCCCGGTGCAGGTTCTAATGTTCTCTGTGTCCCGACTGATCATGAATTTGATAATCCTGTTGCTGATGAGGGAGGCGTCTGAGCATTCCTCTACAGTGTGGAATATCAGATCTCTGACTTCCCACTTTACCAATGTTTCAACTTTTATATATAACAGTTTATAAAGCCACTGGCCGATTCTCCCACCTTATGGTCCCAGGGAAGCAAACATGCCCCTCTGATGAGTGGAATCTTGAATACGAAGACTACTTGATGGCTGAACGGTCCCATGGTGTCCACCGCAAGTTTCAGTTCTTGTGTTTGGATAAAGACTTCCAACCCATGGCAGGATCTGAAACATTAATAGTGGTCGACTAACAGTGGTAGAGGCGAGGTGCTCTCACATTGGAGGGGCCTAACCGTGCGAAACGTACACCAGCGGAAATGAACTTATCTGCACACTCTGGTGAAACATATGGACTAGACAGTTTACTATTTTCAGATTGGGACCTAACAATCGCATGAGTTTATAGACGATCACTGCAATATCAAATAAATGTAAACGTTTTAAGTTATATTACAATGATGATGAGAAACTTGTGTACTGCTTTACTGCTTTAGTAACCCAGAGTTTAAACATTTATTCGGACGATTTATTCGGAACGGATATGTTGATCATCGTTAAGTATGAAATCACAGTAAATCACAGATAAGCCTGGCTCGACTTAGCAATATTTGAATTTCCGCCCTCTTTATGTGTAAGTGATTAGATTGTCATCATCGCGTATTCCAAACCCTAATAAAACAGCAATTTCAATTCATGTCTCACACATTTTTACGATCGTCCTACTTTAAAGCAGCATACCGACGGAGCCAAAAAAGGTCAACATCTCCGTTTGGGGGTGGGTGGGGGGAGGTGGTATGAAAGTATTCATTTATACTAATACGTCGGTAATCAACAGTGGTGAAGTATCTGTAACTTATAGAGCCAAGTTACTTAAAAAAGCATCTCTCAAGAAAGGACGAAACTGGTCATGATGTGGAAACCACATTCAACACATTAAGTCAATTACATGTCCAATGCCTAACGGAATTTGACTGGATATTATAAACCAATTGCAAATATGTTAACGTATTCCTTTACCATTATAGTTCATTCCTCTAGTATGCCCGTCGCCACCCTTAAGGTGTTCCACGCGTAAGCCACGAAAGTTATAATATAACTACTGTTCTGTGTGCTTTGGTTCAATACATAGTACAGTGTAGCGGAACACAGCCTATATCAACCTATATAGTGATACCAGAAGCTGAACTCAATTTTGAAATTCAATACTCTCAAAATGTTCAAAAGTGGAAAGTATATTCTAGGCTGTTGGGATACTTGTCATCAGTTGCATCTTGATCATATCACATAAAGACAAATTGAAGGGTATTTTTGTTTCTGGTTTTCCTTAAAAACGACTGCGAAAATGTTAGATTATGCTGTAATAGTTTCCGAAATATTAAGTTGCAAATCATAAATATATAGTCAGTATAAATTAAGCTGAGAGACAAAAGTAATAAAGAAAAGTACTTTCTCTCAAACCAGGATGGTTATAGACTACTATGCATTAAAAAACATAGATAAAGGATGGCCAAGATAATTATAGGAACTGAGCAAAATATTGATTTCAAGTGGGAACTATCCTCAACTTTCCCGAACTTTAAGCTTCCTTCTATGTTGATCGATTTTCTTTGTGCCAAAATTCTTTTCGGAAAAATCTCCCACCTGTTGTGCCGAGTGATTACATTCAATCTGATTTTGTTTTGACACGTTTAAATTTCACTTCGAGGTTTGGTAGTGGGGCTGCTGTTTTTTCCCTGTGAAGTACGTGTTGGTGACGTCAGTGTTAATCCTTCTGAAATCCTTAATCTTGATGTTATTTTGTTTTATATAATAACTATGTAGCCCTAATATCCGCTCTTGTAGCGTTCGACAGTTTTTTCTTCGTAACAAAGCGACTGTTCAAAAACCAAATTCTTACATCGCTATGAGCTGTCTGTTTGGTCCAGTGATTGCCAAATGCAGTTCATATTACTCTTGTTTTACGATACGATTATGGCAAGCCAATTTCTCAATAAATCGAAAAAAACATGGATTATCGGTCAAGAAACCATGTTTATCGACCAATAAACCATGTTTTTCGAGCAAAAAACCATGTGTATCGACCGATAAACATGGATTTTTGGTTGATAAACACTGTTTATCTGCGAGAAACCATGTTTATTGCTTGAAAAACATGGATTATTGCTGATAAACATGTTTTTTTCGGCGATAAACATGGTTTTTGAGTCGAAAAACAAGGTTTATCGGCCACAAACTGTGTTTTCAAGCAATAAACATGGTTTATCTGTGACAATCCATGTTTATCTGCAATAATTCATGTTTATCTGCAATAATCCATGTTTTTCAAGAGATAAACATGGTTTTACGAGCGATAAACATGGTTTATCGCCGATAAACCATTTTTATCTGTCAAAAAACATGGTTTATCGTCGATAAACATGGTTTATTGCCGATAAACCATGTTTATCGTCGATAAAACCATGTTAAAAACCAAGTTTATCGGCGATAAACATGGATTTTCGAGAGATAAACTTGGATTATCGATAAAAAACTTGGAATATCTAATGAAAATCTTTGTTTATCGTTCGATAAACCATTTTACTCAGAAAAAATATGTTCATTCATACTTAGTAAAGATTCCTAAATCCTATTGGTCCATTCAGGTCAGCTGACCGTGGTTAATCCTGTGAGTAACGCACGGTAAAATTACGGGGCATCACTTGAATAAATCTTTGGTTATATGTAACCAAAAATGTTTTGTTTTATGATTTTTTCCCCACACAAATGGTAGTGTATGAATGAACGGGGCTAATCAACGGTCTAGCGTGCGTTACTCACAGGATTAATGCACGATCCGGGGATAATGCAAGCGATGCACGAGGGCGGAGCCCGAGTGCATCCAGCGATAGCATTATTGATTAACCCCTTATTTATCTGCCCATAATTATGGTTTTTCGGTGACAAATCATGTTTATTGGTCAATAAACATGGTTTTTCTGTCGATAAACATAGTTTTCGAGTGATAAACATGGTTTATCGTTCGACAAACATTGTTTTTCGACCGAAAAGCCATGTTTTTCGATTTATTGAGCATTTGGCTTGCCATATACGACATGCGTAAACAAGCATATGTTGACGGTAGATGAAATCGTTAGGAGTGGCGGGCACGGCATTTCAAAGGTGGTTAGGGGGAGATGAACAATTCTAAAAATAAGACGTCACGTGGTGCATTCTGAGGCATATTTGGGCCATAAAATAATGAGCTCTAATCTAAGTTTGTGTTTATTAGATACACTTGAGTTTGTGTGTGTGCTTTGAAAAAAGGTACAAACACCCGAATCAGTGGTCTAATTCTTCCCCCTGCAAAAAGATAAATAGTTACTTGGCTGTATGTAGTCAGTAACAGATACTAGCAGACATTAACCGTGGTATGGTTACATATGGAATGATTTCCATGAACGTAAACATCCCCATAGACGCGCGACTGCCATTTATTTTATAACTGTACATAATTGATACACAGTAATCGAATTTCCTACATGCCAAGTGATTGCGCAATTCAAATTAGTTGGTGACGATAGTGCGCATGACTCATAACTACCAGCAGCTAGCGACAAAAACAAGGAGATCTTGTTGGGTATCATGTGGGATTAACATAACCTCGGTTGACCACAAAGTAAAGCAAAACAAACTTTAACTTATGATTTTGTATTTTTCCTTGATAATAATGCGGTAATGTCATTCTTTGTAGTTAGGGATGAGAAGGGGAGGGGTGTGGTGGGGGGGGCAGGTGAATTCTAAATCCAGGGGGTACAAGTTTAATCGAGATCGATTATATCACAGGTGGTTGAGAAGTGCTCTTGTCAAATATCCTTAATTAACAGAATGTTTATCTATGACTACAGACACAAGCGCTACAATACAACCTATATATTTAGTACTTGTATTTACGTCATTCTTATTCCTATCCAAAACTCTACAAGCCGTCTTTGACTGAAAATTGTGTAAGTTGATATTTGAAAAGACAAATATGACAGAGTGAAAGCTCTAAAATTAGACATTCATCCCACACCCTCACCCACCTTATCCCCTCGGCATCCCGGGTAAGGTGTAAGGAGTACGTTCACCATTGTGCAATTATTTTCTATGAAGATAGTTGCGATTATCTCCAAAAGTAACACGAAGAAGGATCAATTTTGTGGTCTATTGTCAAGCAAGTATAGTAACCATTATTGATGTTACGTTACTGATGCTATACCATAGTTTATCATGATAAATTATACAACGAAGGCTTAGTGCGCACAGAGCATTGCTAAAACTGAAAACAAAAATGTGGCATATCGTGTTACACGGACAAAGAAATAGGTTTATGTTTAGTAAGATTATAGTACAAATGAAAGTGATCTGGCATCCTCATGTTTCATGATCTTATTTGTCTGATTTGTTTTTCTAAGTCTGATCTCTGTTTTTGCAACAAGATACCAACAAGATTCTAAACCAGAAATTGATCAGGTTTGTTGGTTTTTGGTCCATTGACAAGCAGGTTATAAGCGTAATAGATGATACGTCACCGCTGCTATACCGTAGTTAATCATGCCAAGCTTTACAATGTAGGCCTGGTACGCACATAGCATTGCTAAAACTGACAACAAAAATGTTGCATATCATGTGACACGGACAAAGAACATGGCGTTATTTCTGCCCTACGCTAATGGGGCACACGTCCAACCCGACCATTTGTGCCGAGGCAGTCGGGTCCAAACGTATTAGATACACCGTCTGAACATTTTTCCGCCCGCCCCGCCAGGCCTAGCTAAGTTGATCCGCCCTTTATCTTCGCGATATCACTTTCGATTTGCCCGAGGTAATTGTGCACCGTGTATCATCCATCAGATATGACCTCGCGGGGTTGTGCAAGTCCATTTGAGTTCCCTAGACTGTGCTGTAGGCCTAATATATATAAATACTAGCAGCACTAGTATCGCAAAAGTTCTTGTTTCTTCGACAGTTCTTAAAGTTCAAAGTGATAGTAAGTTAATAGCTTCACAGTAATTTCTCACTATTGCAATAAAAAAACAGTTCTACAAGGAGAACCTCCTTGGTTGCACAAGCTTCACAATTTATTTACACTTCATTGATTCCAGACAATAGATCCAAGAATATCTATGTAGAGATTTCATCTTGTGCTCAATAGGGAGGATAATCACGTAACTATCTGTGAGAGTCTGTCGTCAGAGTGGGGGACATGAGGGGTATTGATGCCATCTAGTTGTGCCCCAGATTTTCTATGAAATACTTTTATGGAGTAAGATTATAGTACCAATGAAATTTATCCGCCATCATCATGTTTTATGAACTTGTTTGTCTGATGTGTTTTTCTGTTTTGTGTTTCTTTGTTTTTGTAAAACAAGATACCAGCAAGATTCTAAAGGTTCCAAATATTTAACAATACTTGGGTAACCATCAAAGGAGGAGTTTAGAAGCCATTCTATAGCCAAGCAGCCAAGATGATATCTTCTTACTTCGTGCTAGCTGTGTGTCTCTTAGTGTGTGTGGACTTAGCAAAGTGTGATGCCTTGGAAAAGCACAAGGTAAGTAGACAACAAAGTCAAGACATTGGCGTTTATTAATTTATAAATTTAAGGAGGTAATGCAGAATATTGTTGAGATGCTTTTTTCTTCTCAATGGGGTTAGTAGAGGTGAGTAAGAGTCAGTGTTTCACGATCCACCAATTTCGTAACTTTATTTTCACGACCATTGGGTAAAGGGTGTATGTGACACAGTTCGGATGATCTAAAAGCTATCCCCCTCCCCGCTCCCACCCTGGCAATTAAGGAACATTTCTATGGTAACCCTTTTGCCGTTGAGGCCGTTTGTAAGCAAGAGTGCATGCAATCAGTGAAGGCATGCTGTTGTCAAGTGGTTTAGCTTATTTCCGGTGCGACCGGCCGGTGTATAGGGAGTGAGAGACGTCCGCTGGTCTTGGGAGGGTGCAGTAGAGGAAACGTCATCCACTGCAGGCCACAACATGCATGCTACCGCGGATCTTGTCTTCACACATGCTCACTGTATTTTACATGCCCGAGGATCTGTCCGATACAAACGACTTGGACGTTCCTCCAAAGAAGGGCGTGAATTTATGCAAACCACAAATCTGTATTCATATTTAAGTAAGTAAGTAAGTAAGCAAGACTTTATTATTCAAAAAAGGAAATTTGTGTACTCGCACTACAAAACAATAAGACGGATATCTAATGTAAATATATCATATGTAAATATGTGGGTATATACAGATGATACGACAAGGAGGATTAGAAAAATCAACGTAACAGAGTATAATTAAATGGTTTCATTGCACGAGGGATAAAGGAATCCCGGTATCTGTTGGTTTTTAGTCTCTTGCCATTTGACTGTCATGCAGTTGATCATCGAGAGGGTGGATTCATCCCATATAAAGTCTAATATAGACTGAAGAAGAAAATGGTAGACCGAATCAAATGAAGGCAGAGACTCTCTGCTCTCTTAATAAGGCTATTGATATGATTTTGTCTGTATTATTAACGTTACCACCCCAACAGACCAAGCAGTATCGCCAAACCCCACAAATGGTAGCACTATAAAATAATTTTAAGATTTCCGGACGCATATTAAAGTTGGACATTTCCTAAGAGAGTATAATAAAGTTTAACGACGGAAATCAATTTACATTTCTTTCGTCTTGAAAACATTTAATTCAAGAAAATTTGTATCACAATAATTTACTAACGATTGCAGCTAACTAAGGTACGTACTATCATCAATATCATTAATTAGACCAATCATGGCGGTATCATCAGCAAATTTAATGAGTGGGCATCCTTCCTCCGAAGATCTGTAATCATATGTGTATAATGCAAAAAGGAATGGTGCTAGCACTGTCCCTTGAGGGTCTTCCTTATTAGAACAAATTTAATCAGAACGACAAGTAGGGCTAAGTTTAAAAAAATGTGTTCTGTTTGTAAGATAATTAATGAACCAGAGAATTATGCCATTGGGAACCATCATTTTTATAAGTTTGTCGACCAATATATAGGTTTTAATGGTATTAAAGGCGGATGAAAAATCAAAGAATAAAACACGGGCAAACTTCCCACGACAGGAATGTTCAAAGGTGGGAAAAAATCCTTTCAAGGATGGTATCTTTACAACTATGACTCGATTGGTATGCAACTGAAAATGATCTAAAAAGGGAACTACAAATGGTTTAAAACGTTCTAAAAATAAACGTTCATAAATGTTCATAATAATACAATTCATGTATTACCCATGGTAGCTTCCATGATATAATGTATACCGTCACTGGCCCGTGAAGATATGTTCCATGCATATCCTGCATGACATTCAAAGCCATAATGGACATCTTTCAGCTGCTCAGTGCATTTTCTGTATCCCTTTCTTTTTTATTGTTAGACCATTCCTTTTGATGTTGTCTTAATGTTACTGGCCACATCAGAGTGAACGATTTCATCAAAGCAAAAGCTTTGTTTTGTTTTTCATTATTATGTTTAACTCATTTATTTGCTCTCGATATAAACAACTACTGGCCTGTCAAAAAAAGCTGGGAAGCGCGAGATTGTTGTTATATTACATTTTAAATTCCGTGGTATAGACACAGTTTACATGCTAGTTTTAAGGATATTCCGGTGGCAAGTTACATACTCTGAAAGATAAACTAATTCTCGCTGTAAGTTGGAACCCCTATCTCCATAACTTGTATATCTAAATCGATCGACCCGCGGAATGATTGTTCCCTATTTTGACATTACTCCAGGAAGTGTATCACAGTAGAAGGTCTGTTATGTCATCATGACATGGCGGTGTTCTTCAATAGCTTTACTTTTGTATTGTCATGTTCTTGTGGATTTATCCTTCATATGTGATGCATATGGAAAATGTACTTAGTTGTGAATTTCATCAAAATGCAACTGTTTTTCTTGAGAAATGTATTACTTTCCTTTATGACTGAGTGACTTTTACATTATACAAAATTTAAACAAGCAATTGCCACAAACAGTTCGACAACATCACCAAATTTGAAAAAAAAAAGTCTTGATCAGATGCATTATATTCCCACGATTTGTTAAACCATCAACCTTAGCCACCACTGTTAATTGTTGACAGTGGTAGGTGATTTGATCATTCAGTACATTTTGATATCGTCGCAATAAAATTGTTCCTCTTTTTTTCATTTTTTTTTTCATTTATTGAAACCAGTATAAATATAGCATATTTATAAAAAGGAGCACACATGTCACACTCAAAAATAAATAAATATGAAAACCATGATAGATAAGATGTTCAAAAGATTGCACAACAAGAATGCGTTAAAACTATGTACATTACTAGAACTAGGTGAAACAATTAAAGAATATGAAAACCGTGATAGATAAGATGTTCAAAGATTGTACATCAAGAAAGCGTTAAAACTATATACATTACTAGAACTAGTTGAAACAATGAGTAAAATTAAATGAAAGGTTCCAAAATACCAAATTGAATGTAAATTGCAGCACGGTAGATGAAAGAGTTCTTATAAAGTTGAATTCTATATTTTGGCAAGATATGAGGGTTCCTAAGATTCCTGGTAGCTTTCACCAACAGACAATTAAGTGGCCCATGTAGTGGGTGATCTTTGTCATCTCTAATTTTATTTGTCATCCTTACAAATTCATTCTTTGCAGCTGTGTTTACTTGATCCTTCAGTAATAACTTGCTTACATTCAATATACGTGAAGTGTACTTAAGGAATCTCATCAGTCTATGCTTGTCAGAAGATGATATAAAGTGATACCATACAGGAACATCTTAGAGTAAGTGTGGCAGAATAAAGGAGCTGAACACATTTTTCCTTGCACCTTCATTAAAGAATGACACAATATAGGCAAGACTTGAAACAAAATAATACACTTTATTTCAAGATTTTCGAGATATGCGACGTGAACGTTAGATTATCATCAATGCATACTCCTAGGTATTCAGTTCTTGATGTTCGTTCTACCTCAGATTCATAATGGTGACACCTTGTGATTTTGCAGACAGAAGACCTTGATGTTTTATATTGATGTTAGCAAAGCACATTTCCTTCGACTTCTTAGCATTTAGCAACAAATTCTTTCTATCACATGTTGAAACCACGTCGTTGACTGATTGCTGATAGTTCAGCTGATCATTGACACATGAACTCTTGGATTTTTTGCATAATATTGCAGTGTCATCGGCATATTTTGTGATTGAGATATGACCACCAGACTTGATTTCATCCGTATATAATGTGAAGAGTAAAGCAGACAATGGACCACCCTGAGGTACTCCAGCTTTAATCTCTGACCTATCTGACAACCCATTCTCCAATTTAACGTGTCTTGTCTCCAGTGTAGGAGCCATGGTTCAGTGATGAAACCTGACAGATATGTGATTAATTGATTTGGTAGGACGGTATTGAAAGCACTTGCGAAATCTAAGAAAAGCATCTTTGCTATTGTGGTTTCCTTGCAATTTAATTCTGACACAACCTCGTGGATAAGTAACAGCACAGCATCTACACATGATACACCTTTTCTGTAGGCGAATTGACCCTTGTCCCCAAATTGATTGATACTGTCAGTTAGTCGTGGCAGGAGGATCCTTTGCATGCTGTTAAGAGCAATACTTGCTAGGTCAATTGGTCTAAAATCATTCACATCTTTGGGATTCGCCACTTTTGGTACAGGTGATGTTAGTGCTGTTTTCCACAGGTTAGGGATCTGACTATGTTGTTAGCTTTCTTGGAAGAGTGATGTGTTTATTGGAGCTAATTCAAAAGAAAAGAATTTAAAAACCCACCACGGAATTTTATCTGACCCACAAGCAACACCCCTTTTGACCTTCCCAAACTGTTTCCTTACCACATTGACATCAAGTTCATGACAACCCTCATTCTTCTCAGGTAGGTATAACGGTATATCTTTACTGATTGAGTCATTAAACCGTCCAAAATAGTCGGATAGTTCCTTCCCAAAATCTGCATCAACCCGCCTAGGCTGGTCATCTTTAGTAGGGTCTCTTATGGATTTGACGACATCCCAGAATGCACGAGAGTTTCCTTTTATTCCTCCAAAGGTGTCACTTCGCAGATATTTTACGTGCTTATTGATTTCCCTCTGCATCCTGTTCCTGGAGATGTTGTCTTTGTCCTCGATGGCCTTCTGTTTTTCCTTTTCCAGTTGTTTGATCTTGTTGTCTGGGGGGATTCGCTTCATCATCTCAGCAGGTGTTATTTGCTTCACTGGTATGCATACATTGCTGACGAATCCAATGTAACTTGAAATGACGTCAGTTAATTCGTCTGGGTCATCGCAGCCTTCACGAAATACATTCCAGTCGGTCGTTTGAAGCATCTCTTGCATGCTCCTGACGTTATCAAATGACAAGTCCTTCTGTGATCTACTTCGTCGTTGCTTCTTAGCACGATGCTTCTCTGTGTACTTCGGGATGAGTAGGACACTGCTGTGGTCGGATGTGGATATCGGGTGGGATTTCTTTACATGGTAGACGTCACCCGTGACATACACGGCGTCCAGGACAGAATTGGACGAAGGGAAAGTAGCAAAATTCACCAGATTCTTGAAACCCATTGTCTCAATACATGCGATGCTTTCTCGATTGACATTGCTGTATATACTAATATCCCACAGTTTTATAAAGTTCTTCAGTGTAATGCTCTTGTTCTTTGCAGCGTAATGGACTCATTACATCACCCGAATCCGATGACAGTCTGCCGTCAAATGGTGGTAAGTACCTGTCTGACTTGGAATGACTCCGTATTCATCCTCACATCACAACACGGTTGCAATGTAATTGTACTATCCTTCATGGATGTGTACCCATAAGCTACTCTATGCATGTTGGAAACCTAGTTTATATATAAAGGCAAGCTTTAATTACTTGCACTGTATCATAACCAAAGGTGAATACCACTCATAGGCTACGCTGCGAGTGCGCACGATTTTGAAAGCCTACGTGTTGTATGTGTGGTATCTACTGGGGCATTTTGACCAGGGATTACAAAAGGAAGTCGCATTTTGAAACGAAACAGCTGTACACTATATTCTATACTTTAAATATATATTTTCTAATGAATGATGTTTTAAATGATAACATTACACTACAATAAGCATACCCCATCCGCTCCAACACAAATAATCTCACAAATATGCAACCAAACACAGACGCACACATCCACAAATTGACCTCAAAGCAAAAGAACTGACATATAATAATTATGCCTTTCGCAGGTTCAACTTTCCTTCCAGCCAACATGCAGGCATCTTATTTTCTCGGTCAATGCGTAATGTGTCCACCAGGTGACCCAGGACCTAGAGGGGCCCCAGGGTCCCAAGGATTGCCGGGACGAGACGGTCGTGATGCCATCCTTTTTAGTAAGTACAGATTTTGTTATTCATTTGATCCTCTGTGTATTGGCAATTACTAAGAATGAACCTTTCACACGCCGTGTGCAACTGACAGTAGTTCAGGTGATGAGAAACGTGGAACCGCAATCTGCTACTCTACTAAAACCTTTAATGGTCTACATATCGACTTTAACTTTAGCCAGTACCAGGAATCATGTTTTGGTTTTGTTCTATTTTCACATATTCCGATTCTATTCGGAGAATGCTCTAAACTAGAGGAAATTCTCTGAATGAGATTCTGTCCCAGCTTTAATCTTCCTTTTTTTTGAGGAGATTCTGTTCTGGTGTTAAATGAGTGTTGCTGAGTGTTGCTAAGGTTTCGCCTAAGTGTTGTACTTTCATTCTAAGTATTGAGACATACCATGACAACATTCCAGTAATTGTTTCCTCCCTGGCGGTATACATATGATCACACTTAGAAATTTAACACTAAATTAGGATATCCCGGGACAGAATATTCTGTGTTGCCTCACAGTCAAACGTCCCGTTAATTGCCTAATCACAAACAACTGTTAATCTCTTTCCGTCATCGGGGAAAATGGAAGATAATTATGATCATAACACTATGAACATCAAGAGCCATCGCTCACATTCTTTATATTATGAAAGCCCATTTTATCATTATGATGTCATTTTCCTACTTTAAGTATATATAGTTCAATTTGTAAAAGAAAAGTCCAGGCGCTTTGAGAGGAGAAGAACTCGGGGGGGGGGGGGGTGGGATAAGGTCAATATAAAAAAGCATAGGCTCTCTATGTCCCAAGGCATGAATGTCAGGTGGTATCTATCACGTGTTTATCATATTACACAAGGTATCCACTCTTTTTTTTTCTACGTGGACATTACTTTGCGGTTATTTTCATGTAGATCCAGTTGATGGTCCGCCTCCTAAACCACAACCTCCAATACCACCACCTCCACCCGGTAATGGTCCATTACCGGGTGCGACGTACATCAGATGGGGCAGAACAACTTGTCCTACAAATGATAGGAAAATTTATGAAGGTAAGATATCCCCTTTGGAGAAGACTAGGTAATGTGTTTAACAATTTTGGTATGTTTATTTTACCCATCCGATCCCACCTCATATTCCCACACATACACCGTGAAGACCACATTCTTCCAAGTGAAGGCATGTAAATGCACGCACTGGCGAGGAATGTTGTTTCGAGATTTCAACGGCAATATTTAAACCCCTCACACCCCTCCCATTCATATTCAGAAAATGGAACAATATACTATGATATAATCAGTTGTAGCAAACAAGTGACAATATTCTCCTCATTCTGCATGACTGTTCGATTGACAATTGTTTGAATAAATTTTTATAGAGAGTATTAATTAACGTAAGAAAAAGGCAAAGGTCAGTGAAGTTCAAGGTTAATATACTTCAAACGTGGAAGGTATGCGATGATTAATTGATGACATTTCAGACTGATAACATCATATTGGTCATACACAGAAATTTGGGATGTGATCTAACACAAAATGGGTTGCCAACTTGTTGTCTTGAAAATTGCTAAAATGGAACACAAATATCTGTATATGCTAATCCTTCTGGGGTTACCCTGCCTCTCCCCTTCACCCAGTAAATGATTGTTAGAAATGCTCATTCCAAACAAATTTCAAGAATAATTCAGTTATTTCTGTTGACAACATTTGATTACATTATGTTTGCAAATCTCTAATAGGGAACAAAACATATTTGAAATTGCTTCAGCGCCATTTGACCCACAAAGTATTTGCCATCTTTTCGGCACCCTGCACTCCAGCCAATAATAATGTACCCACTTCAGAATACCCTCATATACCACTGAAAATGCATTATCAAGAGATTCAAAGATCCATTTTGAATTGCACTCCTTCCCACTTGATCCCTCACATGTGATTATTTTAAAAGCCTATGTCAACTAAATACTCCGGTATAGAGTAATGGGAGGAGAAGATATGCGGAGGATGGAATTTAGAAGTGTGATATTGAGATATGGTACTTCACTCATAGTCCTGACACGCAGGTGGCCCTAGGCGATTTTTGGACTCGGACTTGTAATGGCTGGATTCAGACTTGACTCAACTACAGCCCTAGAAAATAAAACTATGACTGAAGAAGACCATAATCATATTTCTTTGCAGAAAATATATATTGTCGTCAAGACAAACAGCTACTGATGAGATATTGCAGATGTCATTAACGTTTGTTAAATTACTAATATAAGAGGACCTATATGAACTTGATAACTGGGCCGCTACTCAGGCAAATGACCATGGCGAAATCATATGGTTCCGTTTACTACAAAATTGCATGGCTAATTCGGAAGGGAATTGAACCAAGTTGCCTCAGTGTAACAAATCGTGGGTGATATCACTAAAGTGCGCCCTTCTTGTTTAGTTATCTGTGGAAACAAGACTTTATTACTTCTAATTTTCTAATGAATAAAACAATATTAGTGTAAATGTATAGTGTTTCTTCTTACAGGTGTAACGGCTTCAAGCCATTACGCTCACAAAGGGTCAGGCAGTAATTTTCTCTGTTTGCCGATGAATCCCATATTGAGCCCACACTCTAACCATCATCGCCGCTCGTACATAGAACCCCGCGGATGGCCAAGTCCCGCTGCATCCCCTACCGTCATCAATGCGCCTATTTATGGAACGGAATACAACGAAGCTCTTCCGAATAGTCCGAACATTCTGAACTCTGAAGCTCCATGTGCCGTTTGTCAGGCAACCGGACGACAGAGTGTTGTGATGATTCCGGGATCTGTTGAGTGCTTTGGCGAAGGTGGGTGTCCCCCCCTACCCTATTCTCAGTATTTTCCATTGTTTTCTTGAAGTATAATAAGAAGCCAGCAATGGTCACAATAAGTGTCTTTATGTGGATTTTGGCAATATGAAAGCACTGATACACAAAACGGTTTATGTTCAGTTACCAGTTTCGACTACCTTCCAGAAAGGTATGTTGGATGTTGATGTTGGATTATTTCCCATACTTGGTTTGACTTCATTACAAGGATTATTGCACATACTTTTGCTAGGAAGGCATGTGTTGGATTACTTTCTCTTTTCCTCCCTGTATTTTACATTGCCGTTGTGCTCATTATTTCCTTAAACTTGTATATGTTTTACTCTTGTTATTTCAACGCATTTCCGCATGTCCCAGCTCGTGTCTATGTCGTCACCCGATTCCTTGATCATGTACTTGTTATTGGCTTAGTACATGTTATTGACAATGCCCATGCTATTGACCAGGTACTTGTTATTGACCATGTAGCCTACTTGTTATTGACCATGTAACCTACTTGTTATTGACCATGTAGCCTACTTATTATTGAACAGGTAGCCTACTTGTTATTGGTCAGGTCCTTGTTATTGACTATGTTCTTTTTATTGACCATGTCCTTGTTATTGACGATGTCCTTTTCATTGACCATTTCCTTTCTATTGACCATGATCCTGCTCCTCTCTACATTCTTCATCTTGTACTTGTTATTTCTCATGTCCTTTGTCTTTGTTTATCTTTGCTCCAGATGCTTTCTTGCTTTTCACTTTCATTGCTCTTTGCAGTTACAAGAATCTCTTCCTCTGACCAATTTCATTGCTTTTGCTTAAATCTTTGCTGTTATCTGTTCACCTTTGTTGATGCTTTTGCTCGTGTCATGAACAAGACAAAAAGATAGGATCAGGTCATGGAGAAGGGAGTGGAAAAGAAATGCGACACGAGCAAACTCTTTCTGTAGCTCATATTATGCTTCATTATGTTGCTCGTGTTCTTGCTGTTGTTACTCGTACCTTCTTTATGAAATATTCGTAAACATGGTCATGATTTATTATGACAGTTGTCATAGCAAAAGGTGCCATGGTTAAGATAATGTTCATTAGTAATGAGTCTTGGCGGTAGGGAAGGGAGAGGGGGGGGGGGATTCTTGGTTAGTTGAACGAGGGTGACACGAAGACCACATCGTGGAGGGTGTGTGCTTGGGTATATATTTATATGTTAAATCTACACCTTTGTGCTAACAAAAACCAAACGACCTATCAGATTTTCTCCACACGTGGTAGAAGGTATAAAAAAAACTTACACTATGATATGAACTTATGTGTTCTCAGTCTTCATATGAACAGTCATACTAGGTCTAATTAGGCAACTGTAACTGTTCTTCCAGAACTCCAAGGACAAGCATTTAAACTGAGGTCAACGATCAAGGGTTTAATAGTCAAAATTTACTTGTCCAATATTCTCCTAGTGGGAAGATGTCATCTGTAGGTAACGTGTCAATTGCAGACCATTAGAACGTAAAATGAAGCACAAAGTTAGTAATTAAAGTAAAACGTGATTTTTGCTGTAAGTCTAACTCCAAGGGGAAATATTAAATTGTGTTAAGAAAACTGACTGTGGTAACTGATGTCAAGTGTATTATGGTACGCTAATAACTGTGAAAATTCTTCACCACTCTACCAATATTCTCAAAATTTTGCCGTGATAACATGCATCGTGATAACGACTTGTGCCTTGAACACCTTCAGAACCAAATATCAGAGGTCAAAGACATGACGACAAATGTTGACTAGACGTGCATTTTCTTACATGATATTTTCGTATTGATTTGTAGGGTGGACTCTTGAGTATCGGGGATACATGATGTCATCTATCTATACTGCTTACAAATCTGAATTCATTTGCGTCGATAACTTCGCAGAGGCAATTCATCGTAGCGGAGCGAGCAATGAAGAGTCGACAATTGTTCCAGTGCACGTTAAATGTAGTGCAAATGGTGGAGGTCTCCCGTGTGCTCCTTACGCTGATGGCCAAGACTTACCTTGCGTTGTGTGTACCCAGTAATGAACACTGGCAGTATCAGCGTACAAAACCCTCAAGACAAATTGTTGACTGCATAATTGATATTTCAGTGACATTCAATGTTCATTTTTTATTTCTTACCTATATATAGACGAATTAACATTTAACAGTGATTCGTATCCCTGCCGCAACAGCAGTGATCGATGGTTAGGTAAATTACACGATGAATTTCGAGAAATAAGAGTGACAAAGTGACCCTCAACTGGGTTCACTTATAAACTCAAATAACAGTTTTTTTAGGTCAAGAAATGAAAGCGCACAGATAACAGGTGTATGCATATTGGTAGCACACATTTAGTAAAAGTTGCATTTCATACGGTGAAGGGCTCATATTGAACTATATCAATAAATCAAGAACGCAGCAGACTTTGTCTCCTCCAGCTTTTCTGGAACCGACGACGGTGACTGTCCGAGGACGGTTTCGACAAAAAGCAACACGAGCAGCAAATGATTTATAACTACGGCTACACTACTCAAAGACGTAGGAGAGAATTTCTGATTGTGTACACTGTTTGGCTGTGAGTGTATACGGTGAGAGAGAGGAGGTTCTGCGAAACCCCAGGAAGCATCATCATTTGCAACAGTTCTTATTCTCAGGTTTTTGTATAAGGTAGTACGTGTCAGAAAAGAGCCCCTCAGCCCTAGACTTGTGGGGGAATAGGGATGGGGCATGAGCAAAATTGTAAGTGTAAGTTCATCACATTCAGTTGTCGTATGCTGAGCTCCATTATTGATAGTCTCAGTTTTGACCGTCGTTTAATCCTCTACCAGCCTATCTCTTTCATCTTACCCCTCTCTCTCTATTCTGTCTAATTTTGCTATTTTTCATTATTCTATTGTACAATTTAGCTGTATGTTCATCTGTCCCTTATATATGTGACCATAGTCTGTTCTTGAGAGAATGAAAAATATAGTCACTTAACGAGAGTTGTCATGTAGTCATATTACACAATTTTACAATGTCTTTTCCAATAATTAAGCAATTTCATGCAATAAATAGAACAAAAGCAAAGGGAATATATGCCATGAAAGTCTGATTAGGCAAACACATATTATTAACCACATGCAAAAAACAAAGCCGAAATCCAGGCAAGATTTATTTACTTTTTACTCAACTGTTTGAAAGGAAATTTGATAAGGTAATATACTGAAATTCATTATTTTGGGCGTCCGTTGGCGTAGGAGGCGGGGGCGACAATATATTTCTGTGAAATATGATGATATTGTTTTGGTCACCCCTTTTTTAAAACATGCAATGTTAATTAACACTATAACTGCCAATTCTGTAAACATGATAATGTTGACGTAACACTACAGCAAACGTTATACCAACATCAATCGCTAGTCGCAAACTAACAGTCGAATACAGGAAAAAGGAAATTTGTTCAAACCGTTGTGTGTGACACCAGTTCTTTAACCTTTGTCTCAATTGTCTGCATGTAAAATTATTACTGCACGCTATTTCTGACTTTTTTGTATTAAACATATGCTCCAACAGTTTTTTATGGCCGTGTTAGTTAGATGATGTATCAGGAGTCCCTTCAAATGGAACAGATGCCGCGGACGGTGTTCATCAAAGGTTTGTGAGCGACTAAAAATGACATAAAATATCATGGTTTCTTTGTTCTCATATGCAGCAACTTAATCATCACGATTATAATCGTACCGGACACGTCACACATGTATTTCCTTTGTCTTCGACGCTGAGACACGTTTATAATCTAAGGCAGCTGTTCAATCAGTTCAAAGTAGCTTTGTCAATATACTGCACTTGAGCGGTTTTCTTTCTTTTTTTCTTCTTATTGTCTCTGGTTGTAATATTAGCGCTAGCTTAATCACACAATAGCAAACCAGAAAAAGTAGGGGAAAGGTCCAAACTTCAAATTTTAAGTACCAAGCATATTTTAACGCGAGAATCAGTAGCAAGGGCGTTGGTCATGGGTATATCTACCAAGCCTTAAAAGTCACAATAAATTAAAGCTTGAAACAGACCCGATCAAAATACAGTAAGGATGATCTAACGTACCACGCATTTGCTATTATACTTAAATTAACGTCAATATGCACGACAGTTATACCAATATACGTGCGTGGCTTCAGTTATTCCGCCACATCAGAATTTAAGATTAAAAGCTCCAGAATCGAAGAAGTTGTTGAAGTGTTGCAAAACGATAAAAGAGAAACTTAAGTTAAATGTTATTCCTTGTCTTCAATATTTTTCTAGATAAGTTTTTCCAATACAGAATATGTTCATCTTTTGGTTGCGTTAACGTTAACACAAGCTTCGAACTGGATTCATGAACATTTCTCAGATTCTAAAAGGAGGAAATACAAAGTACCTCAATAAATCATCATAAAGGAGCGTTAGTAAGGTCACTCGTAGATATCTCTATCGAACAGGATGTTAAAGTCACAATTTAGTCAATAATACACCAGGCACGTAAAAAATATACGCACTTAAACTTAATCCTCAGTTTTGTCTTTAATTACGACTGACGCAAATTGACTTACATGGGTAATAGTTAGAATCTGCCACATGGTTCAAGTTATTTCACCATTTTAGAATATTTTACACCAACGTTATGAAACAGCACGAAACGTCGACAACAACATATAAAACGTTGCTAAAGTTTTATTTCTTTTATAATGTGTTTTGCTAGATATTTTATTTTATTGCAATGCATATAGTGTATACATTGCCCTTACGGACGAACTTTAAACAGGATTCTTGAAAACGCTTTTATCCTTATTTGTTCTTAAATATACGCGATTATCCTGCTACCCTGTCACGTGTAAACCTCATTGGATATTCTGATTAAGAACAGTTAAATAGTTGTTCAAGGGCACGATTGATGCCAGAGAGGATCCGTGGTTTTGAAAGGAGAGAATCCAACGTGCATCGAGTCGTTGAATGCGATTCCAGTTGAGAGGGCTCTGAATAAAATTGAATATCAGCTGTGGATATAGGCATGCTAGGGCATATTCACGCTATGAATGAGGCCCATAGTTAGATCTACACGTAGTGTGTGGTGCATATAACTATTGAAATGTTTTTTATGTGTGGTTGAATGTGAGGAATATTCAACTCACACATCCCAGCTACTGAATGCCACCGTATTGTAAATATCTACATAAAGACGATCAGCCATTTATGCCCGATAGTGGTTTCAGAATTTGCGACTCCAAATTATATAGTACACAATAATGAGCCTATGTTATTATCCATCTGATGTGGCTGATGGTTTGGTTCGTCAAGGTACAAGCAAGTTCCATATCATAACTGTTTAGATTTTGAGCTACAAGATGTGTGAAGTGAACATAGTATATAACCTCCGCCTCTTGCGTTTAAATCTTCCCATCATGTTTCGTCCAAGATAATCACCCTTGACACACATTTAGTGTAAAGGAAACTGCAATGGTGATGGGGTTTGTTTGATTGCTGCAATAGCCTTCACAGCTTTGTATATGCGTTTTGCAACTGCGCTTTTGTTTTTATATCGGGTTATGGGGCAGGAGGGTTGGGGTCTTCAGGTTTTTTTCAAACAATAACAGGTGTATAGAATAAAATATGTGATGTTGCTTTTGCGGGATATGGTACATCCGATCTAGCAGGTTCTTTCGGTGGTGAATAATGACTTGCGGCTTCAAATTGAGGCGGATTTGTAACGTTTTGCCGTGACGTGTTATTTCGGGCCGTTGTTATTTAGGGAGCCGATGGGCATATGTGCTAGCTAACCCTTTACAACTTGAAGTTTGTTTAGGCGTTGTGTGGAAATGGGAAATGATTGTTGCTAGGATTTTAGTTTCTGTGGGGATCAGGTTTAGCTTGTACCGCTGTTTTGGCTGTGACGTTTTGGGTTCTGCTAGTGGGCGGGTCGCCCTCTTATTAAAGTTTACATTTAACAACACACCAAAACAGCCAACTGATAGGATAAATGTATTTGTTAATATGTTAAGCTTGATGTACAATTTAATTTTGTTGAACAAAATGAATCACATTACACAGATATTAGAATAAACTCATCGATACATACTGTTTCAATAAGGAAGTGACGAGTTGATTTACAACAGACACTGAAAAACGATTTCCTCATAGTGGAAATGCAACATAGTACCTATTAAATTTAGACGTTCGATGAAACATAAAGCAGGAACTTTAAACATGTCAGCCACATCGTTACGGTACTAATTGCCAGTCACAATATTCGTAGGCCGTAGGTTAAGAAAGATATTGTCAGCAAAGATAAAACCCTGGCGAATATGCCAATGTACCCAAAATTAACACTAGTAGTTGTTGAAGGAAATATATATAGTGTAAATAGTATATGTGATCTTTTCAAGACTCCGTTGTTTCTTATTTAAACGACAAACGGATGATTGAACCAAACCAGTTCTAAACATTGATTTTTACATGAAAACGCTTTTGTCTTTTCTAGCGATGCTACCACTACATGGAATATATTTTCAGTCCCCGTTGTAATTATTAGCCCCACTCTCCACATCTAGAGTGAAATATTGTACCTTGCCAACGAGGTCATTGTCGCCTTCGGTATCCTGCGATAGGTATGAATTTTAATATAATTTTTTGGTTAATGCCATGTTAACACCTTTAAAAAAATGAAATTGTGGGTTTTCATGTGTTAGAATGGTTTATCTACAATATTACAACACCACCCATTCACTACTTTCCGTAAATGCAGCTGCAAAAGCCAGAAATTCGCTGTCGAAGTATTCCCCTCAGACATCCCGAGCTGACTCTCCTGAAAAAAAACACAAAGCTTCCCAATGCAGTTCATATGACGTCAGAAAAGCGACAGTTTCAGCCAAAGCCGACTCCCCAATTGTTACTGTTACTGCGTCATACAGTTTACTACGCACAGGTAACTACAAGACACCCTCCTCTTCAACTGAAAGTTTTCTCCCGAATCTTTCGATTCTGAGGAAATTGGCCTTCACCTCTCAGAACTTTCGTAAGCTTTGACGAAAATTATTTTCTTCCCTACTTCTAACCTTTTTTTGTAAAGCCATTGAAAGCAATTAAAAATTTGCAATCAGCAGATTTTGGATTTAGTAATCTCTTTCTATAGACAACTGGAACACTTAAACAAATAGTGGTATTAGTGCAGTTAACCATATTCCTTCCCTCTAGCTTTGTTTTATTTTCTGTTTGAATATGTTGGAGAAAGGACGGTTTCAATACTCCAAAACTCATAGACAGCCTAAATGTCTTGCTTTTTTTACCAATCATTGTTATGAATGAAGTATGTCTTGCTCAATGAGGCTGGAATAAAATGATTCTAAGATTATGTCAAAGAGAAACAAAATTGATTGCATCCTTACCTGTCCTATTTCATGAAAGGAAGAGCAAGTAGGGATTTGGCAACCTCATGTACTGACGGTCGCTTCTCTTCCGACGCATCCCATGACTGAAGCATCTTACAGAATCTATCCCCCACCCAAAAAGCAAATAGGAAGAGTAAAGAAATGAAAACAAGGACATTCATCTAGGCTGATATGGTTTCAGCCAAGGAAATCTACGTATTGTTATCTGCTTTACTTATACAAGGCTGTCAATAAAAACAATGCTCGAATTGTAATGTTCTTCTAATATTTTTAGAACCCAGCTAAACATATATACACGCAATGACCCATGTGTACTGATTCATTGCTTACAGTTGACCAAACAACTTTATTGACAAGTACATGTAATATGGTTTCTAAACAGGTACTTCATTACCTGCGTAATGATTTACAAGTAAAGTTGAAAGGATATCATCACGGAACTGAACACGGAAATAATTTTGCGACAAAGCAACTACAAACAGGAAACTATATGCAACATTTGATTATGTGTTAAAGGTTTAAAATGACTGTTTTAAACCGAGTTGAAGCTGGCAAACGTTGTACAGTAGTTCTATTAGGCATTTGTTTTGTAGAGTATTCAAAATCATACGAAGTTTTGTACAGTGGAGTATGAGTATCGTGAGAAGCAATTTCTCAAAGTTGCAAGGAAAATGTGGTAAATTTGTCTGATTAAAGGTCAATTTTGACTGAAATTTTTAGGTCATTCACAATCACAAGAAAATATAAATAGGCCTAGGTAAATTAGGGTGCGACAGTCGGAAATTCCGACTCTACCACTCAAATTTTCCAACTATAGTCAGATTTACCAAGATTTGGGGGGGGGGGGGGGGTGAGACACCCACACCCCCCTATAGCGACGTCCCGCCAAGAAGGGAAATATCGAAAAGGGAGGCTGTCTTCAATTTGTCTGCAAAAAGTTATGTATATTAATTGTGTATAAGACACTTACACAATGGAGATCCCTTCACCTAGACCATTTCATATCACCACGAATCCCCTTACGAGTTACTTTTAATAAATAAAATGTTGTCATATGGTCATGATCATATGGTTACATCTCGATGAAACCGGGGATTGGGGTTGAGAGGTTTTCAAATTGTTTTGGTTTTCGTGCCCAGGCCCTGTAGGCCATCAGCTGAAGGTCAAAATTCGCTTGTTTCGTTCCAGCAACTGCGGGTCTAAAATTTCTCTACAGCATTGAATACATAAATTAATTAAGATTAATGATCCAAAAGTTCTCCATGTACTTTCCTGCAGTTTTTTTGCAATTCCGCTCGAAAGATCGAACTATATTTTTTATTGCGTATGTTAAGAAACTT
Organism: Apostichopus japonicus; assembly: GCF_037975245.1. Taxonomy (NCBI): domain Eukaryota; kingdom Metazoa; phylum Echinodermata; class Holothuroidea; order Aspidochirotida; family Stichopodidae; genus Apostichopus; species Apostichopus japonicus. Next base: position 3,647,079 of record NC_092571.1, read on the forward strand.
GCCGTTTTACGTTCAAAAGTTGTGCGCCAGTGAGATATCTGTACCATGTGATATGAATTGTCCAATGAGCCATGAGTTCTGTGTGCAATCTTTGTAGAAAACAACAAACATGGCGGCTCCCACGGGCGCTAGTCAGTCTCCGACACACGGAAATCTACAGTGCTCAGTGCACATTGAATCTGTAAAATTTGAAGCATTCAAGGCACTGACGAATAAACGATGGACTAAAGTTACTTCCTGCGCTAAAGATTGGCTTAATCTCAGCGGCGGAGACAGTGATATCGCCGTACTACTGATTACTCCATGGCCTACTACGATCAAGCGTGTGTTCAACAGCATAGTATGATGGGGTTCCACGATAAGTGTTACAGGCGGTTCATTGATAGCAAGCACATTGCTGCAAGAAAACGGACAGTTCCAGAGGAGACCCCATATGATTTTAAACGAAGAATTGACGGAAAAGATCGAGGAAACCAAGCAGAAGCTCTGGTGTATTGCCTGTTCAATTTATTATATGTGGGAAAAGAAACAATACATTACTAGGCGTTGCAAACGGGACAAGCTGCAGCAGGCAGAGACTTTCGATGGAGGTAAGCCTAAGCATACTACACGACTCTACTTGTACTTCTGTGGCATAGTTGAAGTGTTAAGAGAAGTTGCATAATGCAAGATCAGTAGCTCTTAAGGGATATAATCCAAGTGAAAGGGCACAGTGTTGGACCTGAACATAATATAATTAGTGGCATGGTCATCTGATTTGTTTTGTTATATGGTGGTAGGAACTGAAATTTGTTTCAAATTCTCCATCTGGGCACTAGCCTAAGTGTTAAATACAGGCTTCATAGTTTTCTTACTGTGGCCCTTTATTTGAATGATAGAGATATTATATTAGTTAGAAAAATAAGTGTAACAAAGGTGCAATAAGGTTAGGTTTGCAAGGTCTTATGGTCAGCCTGTCTAGCTTTACCAAAATGAACAAGTATCTGTCTCCTTTATTATTAGTAACAGATATAATCTACCATTGTATAATTTAAACCATAACATTAAGAGATAATGTACTGTACTGTCAAAAAAAGCCTGTTTTAATTCTTTTTTGCATGACACTGGTTTGCAAAATTTGAATGTGTCTTTGTTTGTCCATAGAAGATGAGCAGATCACATGGTATATAAATAAAATTGTCTTAGTTCTTATTTGTTCAAACTTACATTTTGATCAACAGAAAATGCAAAACAATTTGCTTTTTTTATTTCATTTTATTAAGGTATTGCTTCGACAAGCAGCAGAGCGGAAAAAAGATGAGCCCAGATTTTATGAATATTAGAGGAAAAGACCGTGTTGCCATTGAAGTGAGGTACCACTCTCTATGTTGAAGAAACTAGATACAATTCTTGACAAGGAAGACATACAGATCTTGAAAGGTAAAGTACTCTCTCTCCAATGTGTGGTTCATTGAGTGTTCAGGGGTGGATCTAGGACTTTTGGAATATGGGGGTCCTCCCCCAAGGAAAATTAAAAAATTCTCTAAACGCTTTGAGATGCAATATCAGGTTAATCTTTCCATTGAAATTATTAAAGTAATTTGCAACATATTTCTAGCTGAATTGTAATTATATTGGTACCCCATCATAAAATGTGAGACTCAAAAATATCGAATTTCATGGTACAAGGTCTTCTGTTCATCTCCTCCTCAGAGCAGAGTTTACCACCAACAAAAGATGCTCTGATCCAGCATGTTAAGCGCTGCACCAACCAGGCTGCTATTCACAGTAGGGCATTGCAGCAAAGGATTGATGCACTCTCACCAGAGGGACATGGATGGAAACTTGAAAATGATGACCTTATAATCACTTGGATGACAAAGCCACCTGACCCAGATGTTTTGCTTCAGTGTGTCAGCAGTAGCTGTAGAGTCGGCAAATGTCTTAAAGGAAGATGTTCCTGAATGAATGCACAACTACCGTGTACAGACCTATGTAAATATAGAAATTGCAACAACTTCCAAGAAGATGTTGAGATTGTTGATGCAGGGGAAGATGATTTGGAGGATGAACTGTGATGGTGTTAAATCTTGATATCTTAGTCTGAAATTTTAATCAAGTTTGAAGTTTGTGAAAAGGTTAACTTTTTCAAAGTCATGTTGTCATTATTTTGTTCCCCAGAGTTTAAAGGAACCAGAAAACATGATCTTATTCATATATTCATTTTAGCTATTAGTAGTTTTACGTAGATTACCCTACCAACCAGACACCTTTGATAAATATCCACATTTTCTTCAAATCACACTTTTTTTTGAGAGGGGAGGGGAGGGGGGAGGAGGGTGTTATGGGCATGCTTTACCTCTTGCATATTCACAACTACATTTACTGATGACGATGACGCAAATACCGCGTCCTGAAACCAGTCAAAGGTTTATATACTGTTGTTGGGGAACCATCGCCCCTGACCCTGTTCCAATATCACGGTTCTTTATTGTTTGCCGTAACATTTCGTTACCTGTTTTATTCATATTGTTAATATGTTCTGTGCATCTGTTCAAGTTTTGACTGAAGGATATTCAAGTCTTTAGTGACTTTTATTTCATCTAATTATCTTCACCTCTACTACAGAATAGACTTTCCCTTTTCCATACCATATCTGACTTCCATGCAGTGAATTGAAGTGGATACTGTTAAGACTAGTACAACTGTCCTTGGATGAACTTTTAATCACTTATTAATTCCGCGCCGCGCCTTTTGATGAAGAACCTGTATCTTGAATCATCGCAAAGGCCCAGCTCTACTACACCATTGAGTGTATCGACCCAGTCTTAATAGATACATTATTTCTTTCTATCTGGGGCTTAAGTTACCTGTCTTTGTTATTCACTTATTTGTACCATTCACCTTTATTATTCATATTATTTGTAGAATATAGAACTATTATCATTCAAAATACCATTCGAAACCTTGTCGATCTCTTCTTTTATACGTTAACTCCCTTGGAACCTCTTTTTGCAGGAATACGAATTATAAACATGTCGTTTCAGTAACAAGGAGAGAGTACCTAGTTTTGTAGAAGACTGTGGAAAGAGTACTAAGGTAACGGATATATACCGACTATAACTTTATTTCACATCTACGATATGCCATGACGTCTTAGTGTGCCAACTTATATATTGATTTATACAAAAGAAATAGCTCACTGGTCTTGGGGCATTGGTACATCTCATTGTAACTAGGGATTTAGCTACATGTAAAGTAGAGGGGGAGGGGGTCGCATTTGTAAAACAGTTTGGATGGGGAGTGTAACAATTATGGAGAGGAACTTTTCATTATATGTGTATATTTACGCATACATGCACAGACGAAATGCATTCATAACATAGGGGGAAAATCTAAAAATATTTGATTTATTACAAAGCATTATATCTGAGTTTATTAAAAGTGGTACATTTTTATAATTAAAACCCTTAAGTTATAATGTGCAAAAATTGTATTTCATATTTCAAAGTTGAAAATGTGATTTTTTACCATTTTGGCGAAAATGGAGGGGGGGGGGCACAACTTGTAATGCCTGAAAACAACCCTCACTGACCCTTAGACCAGAATTCTCTTCCACCATTCTTGTAACCCTGACCCAACTATTTAAAAAAAAATATATATATCAGTCGTAATTTAACATATAAGAAAAGAGTGGTATGTATGCACCACTGTACCAAATCTAACGTTAGCACATGTGTTCCTAATACATAGCATCGTAGCACGTAATGTCTACATTACATACCCAATTTCAAGGGTTTCTTACAAAAATACTGCAGGAAATTTTTTGGAGAACTTTTGATATAATGTTTGTGATGCATTAAACTACCCAAAAATGCATTAAAAGTCTAGACCCGTTGTTGCTGGAACGAAACTGATTTTACAGCCACATTTTGAGCTTCAGCTGATGGCCTACTGATTTGGTTGCCTTTTCTTACACAAAAGTGTTTAAATACCGTGGCCCTTGTTAGGTTAGTATGTACGTAATGCTTTCACTTTAATATTTAAAGAATGAACAATCAGAACGTTTACATACATTTGTGTCCTGAATTTATAAGTGAACTGTAATATAAGTTGATTAAATATTGTATTGAATGACATAAAGCTGTGTTCTTGCCATTGAATTCGAAGTGCCTTAGAAAGTACTGACAAAACCGTTCTTAAGTTATTCAGTGCTGACAACTTTAAGGGATTCCATTAAACCTATACATGATTTTAGTAGATATAAAAGCAAAGCTGTACTAATACCTTTTCTAGCACATGATAGATTCTCTTCTTTGTTACTTTCTCTGGCCAGAAATCATATACTTTGCAATTTTCAGTTTCGGTTAGAGTATTTTCCCAGACGTTAACTCAGGATGTTGATACTGTTACATTAAAAAGAAAGTGAAAAAGGTTTGAATTTAGTTACTGTAATTACTTCCTGATTGTAAGCGGGACTCACACTTCGAAGGAAAGTGGGACATTGGACATTGAAAAAGCAGCCAGGGAAACCCCTCAAAACTGTCCTGACGAAACAGGTCATCCATGTATTCTGTAGCACTACTTTTTAGTTTTGAATGTAATTCAACGACTTTTAAATGACTGTTTCAACTAATTTGTGACATGGGTTGTCGTCTCTGGTCTAATTTATAAATTAATTTTTATAAACTGAAGTAACATGTAATATCTTCAGTATCTTATCTTTTTTCATTGGTCTAGTATGTTGCCACCCATCAGATTATGGAAAACTACACTCAACATATAAGTCTCAGCTTGTCTTGCAAATCAAACTCCGTGTATTTCAATGCAATGCAAAACGTATAAAAACTATTTTTTATAACAGTTTTGTAATATCAGTCCACGTTATTTTGAAATTGCTTGACAAAGCCAAAAGAGAAAAAATTGCATATTGGAATAGACTGCTACGCAGTATAGGTATTCCGTTTATTATAGGTGTTGTGATGATGTGTATTTAATGTAGCATAGTAAAATGTGATAATCTTCGTTTGTGATTAACAAAGTTAAACTAGATATATTAAACCATTACGTTTTTTTTCTGTCAAAAAGGCCAAAGCATATGTTATTTCAGATGCTCGCTTTGTCAAATATTTCACATCAACAGACCAAGTCGAATTATATTCAGTAACCCGAGAAATCCCAATTTGTTGACAATTACGAAGCAAAAAGTCTCTAAAGATGCCATTCGGGCAGAATTCTTGATATATATAGTGTGGAACTGTGGATAAAAATCAGCAACATAGGTTACATATAAATTGTCTTGAGACGCGAACTTGAAAATGCTTTTGTAGTTGCAGTATGGAGATATCTTTAGACCGTAATATTAAGAAATAAACAAGTCACAACTAAACTAGGATTAAAGTTATTTAACCATCAGTTTTCTGTATGAGGCAATATTTTTTCTTTTAATGAAAGTCAATGGCTCGGAAGGAAACGATGTAATTCGTTAATCAATATCATAAGTTTAAACTTAAAGATTTTATTCCTTTTAAAAATATAAATAAGTTATCAACACACACATAATACATGTAAGAGCTTATTGTACTCATGACACAGTAAATGAATAAGATACACGTTTACAGCTCCAGTAAGGTCAAAGTATTAGTAGTACTCTGACGAGTTAGCAAGTATCACCTAAGTGACAGTCATTACACCTTCATGGTTGACTGTGGAATAATTAGCGACGTAAGCTAAGGTCAGAGTATCAATTGACAAGAGCAGACCATATGTGAATATATGGTCAACAGACATCATTAATACCAACTAGGAAGTCCACATATTCATTTCAATTTCGTTGTAAACTACGCAATTTCGAAATGGAACACTATTGTCCATATTCTCTTTGAAGAGTCCAGCAGGCCAGACACGATTGTTATTCCGGCATCGTGATGTACTATAACAAGTTGAACTCTGATGGTGATGTTTCAACAACAGGTTATTTCGTATGTAACATTCTTTTCCAGTAAATATTCTTCAATGTGATCGTCATCAACATAATATAAACCTTAGTGACCGTAATTATTGCTTTCATCTTTAACTCGAAGAACCCAGAAAGTGACTGAACATAACGATGTTAAATTATAAAGTGGTGACATCTTACCAATTGACAAATACAGAGACAATAAAAAGTCATGACATTTCTATTTTTGATTTCAACACGTACTTTGAACAACTGCAATATGTAACGAGGTTACCAAATGCAAATGGTCGCTCATCAGTTTCAAACTGTGCGCTAAGTCTCTGAAAGTGTAAATATCTTGTACCTGTGGAGCATCTGTAGGACAGGAGAGAGGGGTGAAGTAATATACAAGAAATGTTAATTGATAATATTGTATTATTTTGTTATATGTACTGACATCATTAATACTTATTTTTGTAGAGCATGAGCTTCAATTGGAAATCTAAACATATGTGTAGAGAAGGGCAGGGGACAGAGCCATCTACCCCTTCCAGCGAGTGGGACATATTATCGTCTAACGAACTCCATTTGAGGGAATCGATTAAATAGGCAGTAAATGTTGTGATTTTGGCTGATTTTCAAGGTCGAGGCAAACATGTCTGAACTTATACCAATAAAATTAATAATAAAATTAGGTAAGTGGATAGACGTAGGAAGCGGAACGAGGGGATTGGTGTGTTTATTGTCATTCTCCGTGTCTAAGATGTGATGAAGTTTGTCCCTCAACACCCGTTATAGGTTAACAGCTGTCTGGACGTTTAGTCCATAGACATCGATGATGTTGCTCAGATTACTTATTATACATCTGGCCAAACTATCTTGCGTGTCACAACTAAAACATAAGGAAGAACATTTCTAGAACACATCACCATTGAAGGATTATTTTTAGATTAAACATGCATCAATGTGAAAGCTACTTCCTGCATATTCATCAACTTAGTTGCCCCCAAAATATGTTACTTGATGTATAATAATTTACCTGATAAGGTTTTGGCGATGATATTGAAACCATTATATGGTTGATCAGAAAGGGTTGCCTTGTAGTACCTAAACATTTCTCTGCCTAGTAATTCACATACCAGATGTTCATCTTCCGTAATAAATTTAGGGAGACTCGGCATGGAATCAGCTTCCATTTGAGGTACAATTCCTTGCATTTGAACTAATTCAAGGACAAAAGATTCTACAAGTTTAAGCGACACAGTTCATTGATTAATGCATAATGTGATCAACATTTAAAAGGCCTATCTTGAGTGTGATGGTCTGCTGTCCATTTGCGTGGTTTCTTGGTCGCCCCTTATAGTGGTGGTATATTAAAGAAACGACTAAAATCATCCAATTTGCTGACATAATTTGAAGCTGATGTTGGTTTACATAGTATGGAAGGTCAAAAGTCTAAAGTAAAATGTAATAACTTAAAAATTATGTAATATGTGAACGAATGTGCTGCTTGTTCGGGGTGATTTCATAATATCATTATAATGCGTGTTTTCTATAGCGCTTTTCAAATATATGATGTTTGTTCCTGGTCAGTTGTGAATATAACATCACTTCTCAAACCTGTTCGTTTTGTAGAATTCACACCAACAATAGATTACCGTGCATCGAGTCATAAAACACAGCATATGTAGGAACCTCTGCAAAAGTGTCTGAAATTAATGACAGGCTCCTACAGAAAGGGTACATATAATAAACGCCATCAAACAACAGACAAGCTTTTACAGAGATGGTACATATACTTAACGCCATCAAACAACAGACAGGCTCCTACAGTGATGGTACATATACTAAACGTCATCAAACAACATACAGGCTTCTACAGTGATGGTACATATACTAAACGTCATCAAACAACAGACTGGCTCCTACAGTGATGGTGCATATAATAAACGCCATCAAACAACAGACAGGCTCCTACAGTGATGGTACATATACTAAACGCCATCAAACAACAGACAGGCTTTTACAATGATGGTACATATACTAGGCGCAATCAAACAACAGGCCGGCTTCTACAGTGATGGCACATATAACAAACGCCATTAAACAACATACAGGATCTTGCAGTGATGGTACATATAACAAACGCCATCAAACAACAGACAGGCATCTACAGTGATGGTACATATACTAAGCACAATCAAACAACAGACAAGCATCTACAGTGATGGTACATATACTTAACGCCATCAAACAACAGACAGGCATCTACAGTGATGATACATATAATAAACGCCATCAAACAACAGACAGGCTCCTAGAGTGATGGTACATATACTTAACGCCATCAAACAACATACAGGCTCCTACAGTGATGGTACATATACTTAACGCCATCAAAGAACAGACATGCTCCTACAGTGATGGTTCCTATACTAAACGCCATCACATAACAGACAGGCATCTACAGTGATGGTACATATACTTAACGCCATCAGACAACAGACAGGCATCTACAGTGATGGTACATATAATAAACGCCATCAAACAACACACAGGTTCCTGCAATGATGGTACATATACTAAACGTCATCAAACAACAGAGAGGCTTACACAGTGATGGTACATATAATAAACGCCATCAAACATCAGACAGGCTCCTACAGTGATGGTACATCCAATAAACGACATCAAAAAAGATCATAAGCATAGGCGTAGGTGCCTCATTTGATTGGGGGGGGGGGGGGCTGTAACGACTTGCCCGAAAAATATAACCAGAATTTTTCGCGCGCTCCGCGCGCAATCCACATGTTACTGTGCGTATCATATAGGCATTCATCGATTATTACACCACATGCCAATAACATAATATCATTTTTCGTGTTATTACCCTTCCATATTGGTTAGAATTATTGGGGAAGTTGTTGCAACAATAATGATATTAACAATAATATAAGTTTAACCGTTAAAAAACACAGTGCAAATTTATCTTCTTCTTCTTGGTCAGGGGGAGAGAATGGTCTGTAGGGGCGCTTTCGACACTATCCACCACAGGTTGGCGCGGAGCGTACAGAAAATTTTTGCGTAAAGATACTCCCTAGATCGCCGGAAATGACCCTTTCCAGGCCTTGCTAATTTGCAGATAAACGAAGAATAAATAGGTGTCATCGCCATTTGTCAGAAAATTGCACCAACAAAATGTGACAAATGTCAATAGGTTTTTGAGAGCGCAATAAACAAGTCAATAATCGCGAATAAGTAAAGAGTGGTAAAAAGCTGAAAGGGCGCCAGCAGTCCATTTGAGTCCGTCAGGGGGGAACGCCCCCCTCTAACTGTATGGACGCTCCGCCACTCAGCATATTGCCCAAATTTTCACTAAAAAAATTGAAAAACACAGTGCAAATTATTCTTTTTCCAGTAGGTGCCCGAAAAATTCTCAGCATCTTGCCCGAATTTTTCACCAAAAAAATGGTTGGGGGGGCTACAGCCACACCCCCCTCCTCCTATACTATGGACATAAGTAACACATATTGTAAATTATTAGATGTATAGTGTTCTATCTTATAAATAGACTAACAAACAAAAGAACATAAAAAACTCATAATGTAAGTCATTAGATGTATATTGTTCTATCCTAAAACGTGAAAATCACTAAGATCATGGTTCGGTCCAAGTATTGAAACGGAATTGTATATTAACAACGGAGCACAATATGACATTTTAACGGACATGCTTTTAACACGGAAGTGGTTACAGACTAACGTCAAACGCCTTCTCCAATAAAATGATATACTATAAAATCGTAAATATGTTGAATGTTAACGAAGCTTGTGCGTGTAACTGGTTAGTATATAACATCAAATATATATATTATTAAATAAGTATTCGTTTTGCAACTTTCGTCTCAATTATAGATGATCGTGCATCGAATAATAAATCACAAATTGCAATAATTAGTTAATGTACACAAGGTTTGTATGGAGAATATATTGGTTGAAATACTCACTGACTCTCAACGTCAAAACATAACTCTGCAACAAAAATTAAGAGAAATTTGTGGCCAGTAATCTCTCTAATCTATAATATTTAATGCATCTCTTGATCGGTTTCTTGGAGGTAAATATACATTACGACTTCAGTATAATGTGATATTTTCACGTAACACATACAAATAAGAAGCGTTAATGTTTGAACTTACTAATTTTATGACAATAGTAACCAAAGATGCATGCGAACGACATCGTGAAGGAAGCTGCACATGTTACTATGATTAAGAGCAACATCGATACACCGGATATATTTCGGTCTTTGTCCTGCCGCATGGGAACTGTCGGATGATTACTATCATCCTTCTCGGATGTATTTGTCAGGAAGCTACTGGTAGTACTATTGTGCTCAGTGTAATTTGTTTCGCAGTTCTTGCCACCTGTGGAGGAAGTACCAACACCAAGTGCAATATCACTCTAAAGTCATAACATATATTTGACAATATTGCTGGTTCAAATCTAAAAACCAATTCACCGACTGGTTTTTGTTAAAGTGTCAGTGGACCAGTGATAATGTTTCGATTTGTTTCCAACATAACACATATATAACAGTACAGTTTCAAGTTAACCAGTGGTCTACTTTGAGGGATAGTGCAAGTTAGTCGTACTTCTTGGTTGTTTTCAACGTATATCGTGTCATCATTGATGGAATTTGCTTGAATGAGGACTGCAGGAGTCACTGGCGATACAACAGAACATACTTAAAAGAACACTCTTTGACGTGTGAAATGAAGCACTAATATGTCAATTTTTTACTAGCTTGGATGTTTTCACTATAGAGTGGATTTATTAGATGTAACAAGTTACAATAACTTTTAAAGATTGCTTCTTAACCTTCTTCATATTATTATTAACAACGTTAATTTGTTTGGAAAGTTGTTTTCTACGTTAAACCAGTCAACATCAATTTTGAACATCGAAGCGGAATAAAGTCTGATTTGGAAATGTAACATGTTTCTGTGCAGTTATTTAAGATGTGCAATAGATATTTACTCTAGCGAGCAATCTACAAAATGAAACGCAGTCCCAATGATAACCCCTCCCCAAATGAATGTCCCCGTTACTCGCCCAACACATCCATTTATTCTGTGTGTTGAGAAGTATATCAAACGGACACTTTTTGTCATGGGTTTTGTAGTCATAAATATACGATATCTACTCATAATCAATGTTATAAATATAGGACCGTCAGTCATTGAGCGCACTTCACGTTCACTTGTCACTATCATATGGAAATGTTATTTTATTGGTAAAGCAGCTTCACATTTCTTTATACTAAATATTAACTTTGTATTTTATGTTGATTTTTTGTTGCTAAATACTAGTGGGACAATGATATATGTGTAACTTCAATGACGCGGCCCTTGTCCGTTATTTCGCAGGTAAGATTGACTGACAGCTCAGTTCTTTTCAAACAATCATAATTTGAAAAGCACGACTTTCCATAGCTTCAAGGCTGGTAGCCCACTAACATCCGAAGCACCATGTACTGTTAAGAATCTTGCTATTATGCATTAGACAAACAGGAAACGTATTTACATATTTATTACTGTTCATTACAGTTCTTAAAATTTCTTTCCTGTAACCACCAAACTGAGAATTGAATTGATATCCTGCCCTTAATGGAGTTAGCCAGAGATTGTCATATCAGGGACTTTAGAGTTGTGAAATATTTAATATTTCTCACCAAATGCAAAGCATACGTGGTTGTGTTTTAAATCTTTGCGAAACAAAATCTCAAAGTACAAGTTTCAGAGTTTAATTTTTTACTAGTGAATTTTCGTAGCGTTTGTCTTGCCTGTATGGTTTGCTTAATTTCCTAATATACTCAGTAACTGTTCAAGCTGACATACAACTAACTTTAAACTTGATTACTTTTGTGCAAAACGCACATCATGAAACCAACGTTATGTAACTCAAACTTAAAATATATTTTCGTCCAACTTACCTTCCACTTGTATCACGTATGGTATTTCTGTTCCATTTGTTCCATTTCGTTTGCAAGTAAAGTTTCCTTCGTGACAAAGTGATACATTTTTAATATGGAGTGTGTTGTTCTCGTAAATTTCAACGGTGTTATTACATGGATATTCGACATAAACAAAGTTTTCTATTATAAGTTGTCCATTGTGTAACCATTTGCTAATCTCTCCATCAGACAGTGCACACGGAAGTTCAATGGATGATGAAGTAGGTACGTAGCACACATGTGTGCAGTTGTCCAATACGGTAATATTCGATGCAATTAGACTGTAACTATTCAGGAAAACGAGCATGAAAATTCTCCAAAGTCTAGTCGAGGATACAGTTAAAGTAGCAGTAATCTTTGCTGCCATTGCTTGTGAATCCTCAACAAATCAAGGGATAACTTACTGGTGTCAGACTCATGTATTGAATTGAGCAGACATTTGTCGCTGTCATCCCTGCTGTTGCTTCCTTGTCAGTCTTTCTCAGAATGAAGATGACTAAAGCGTGTGTAGTGTTGTTTCCATGTGAAACTAATAGTGAAGGGTGTATGTAACGAAAGGGAATCCGTGCTTTCTCACTTTTGTGAAAAATACCCTATATAGGCTACACACCATGGCCACATTCGGAACACTGTTTTTTAACCCTTGGTAGTGTTTAAGGATCAACTGTCACCTAAAATTCACTTTTGTAACCTGCATATGGCGAAAAGCGCCTTTAAACACAGCATATTAAGCATCATAGCATTGCCCGAGCACAATTTAGTACATCACAATCAGAGAACATGAGGCGCTCTGGCTGAATTAACTTTTGAGATACGTTAGTATAAGTAGTTATCCTGTCGGAACAATAGTAGTATAGAGTAAACACTTCAGACCCCTCCATTCCTATTTTTCTCGAGGTGTGAAGTTCTTTTGTCTTCAAGGGGAATCCCTGGGAATCCTGGGAATTCTGGGAATCCCTGTGAATACCTTTATGGTTTGGGCAGGGAACTTTTTGTTTCATGTTAGCCTTCCTGTTAGGAAATCTGGACATCTTCCTGAGAGCGGCCTCAGAATCACTCACTGTTGTCGAAACGTGCAGCATAACTTTGATCTAACATACGAATCCTTTTTGTTTTATGTTCGAATCTGATACAGATTGTCATTAGGGTATTTGCCTTCTTAAATAGATTGCCATTAGGCTGTCTTGGTATCCTAAAGGTAATAAGGTGTGGATAATCCATCCTGCCGAGCCGTCTTTTGTTTGGTTGTAGACTATTGTAAATACATTTCCGTCTGATAATACAGGTTGGGGAGGCTGTTGTTGATTTTTTACTTCTCACTTTAGTGGAATACATAGCATAGTCCGAACGACAAGAATGAAGGACAGAACACAGAGGATAAGTTTAGAGAAAGTTTATTCATAAGTACATGTTTCCAAACGGTGTATTCATAAATGACATGTGCATAAGTAGTAAATACAAGAATATTTTACAGATATCACAACAACTTTACACGTCTAAGGGTGTAGTAGATACCCCATCCTTCGCTACTTTCCGTTCAATGTATAAACACGACAGCGCGGTATTTTCCTGAACATAGGTCTGCATTTGACCACTCTTCATTTTAAAACCTCTATTAGTTGCCTGCACAGAGCATTTGTTTTGGATTACTTTTCTTTCGTGACGGTAGCAGAATTCCTGTTGACCCCCCTGCATCTAACTTTCTCTTTACCTGAACCAAAACAGCAATAACATTTACTGTTTATAGAGACGATACCGTCTCCTTCCCACTCCAGTTCGTCTCCTTCCCACTCCAGTTTGAATAAGCCCGGTGTACGTTTATCGTACTTTTTGTGTTCGGGAGTATCGGAGCGAGGAAACCACAAGTGTCTCTCTTGTTCAAGTAAGGATCGCATTAGCGGTTTAATGATATCTTCCAACGATGACCCAGAATTGGTAAATAAGCAGAATCTGTATCCATCTCACAGTACTCTAAGTCAGCCCTGTCTACAAATTTTAACATGAACTGTAACATTCTCAACGTGGCATATTGTTAGACGAAGAAACCAATTTGAATGGGGAGATCTAATTCTACAACACGCTTAAGAAGATCGGTTTCATACATGCCGTCTCCTAACGGTGATAAACTTCTGACAAAAGGGATTATTGACGGACTGAAATACAGTGTCATCATTACACACAGAGACGTCAACATGTTTTTCTTTGTTAGTAACTGTTTTACCGTAGCCAGAGTTTCCAATCAGTTTCATGGTATCAGCTAGAATACTTTAAGTGGGATCTTCATCACCTTTGCGCCTAGCGTCACTGACCTCATCCCCAAACTGACGGAATACGGCATTTGGTATGAATTGGCATAATTGATAAATTGTGGTTACCACGAGTGTCACATTAGAATAGTAGAATTTAGTTAAGTTGAATTTATGACTGAATAAGTCAATCTGTCAACTGTTTATTTTAGAAAGTTCGACAAGTAACTTTTTAGTCAAACCCTGGTTGTTGGTGATAGAGATTGATGTCCAGGATGTAGGACGATTTACATAAACCCTAATCCCTCTATTCATTATACAAAGGTACAGGGTAGCTTACTCTTGGGATAGCTAGTGTACACAAAAGAAACACTACCAGGTCAGGGCTTAGTCAAGAAGACAATGTATTGTATTGCCAGGTGATACTAATTGTTGCACTAGTAATTATGCGAGATATCACATCCAGCAAGTGAGTGTTGGATAAGATCTCTCCAAAACACCACCATCGGATCGAGTCATTCTATGTTTTTAGCTAAAAAAAGCAGAGCTAGAATATTTTGATTTTTCATATCATGGGACACAGGATCCTAAATGATACCTGTATTGAAGCCTGGGCTAGTATACTGTAATTTATGACTGGTATTTAACTGTGAAACTGAAAACACAATTATTTCCTGGAGAATCCAGATTCATACAGTATGTAATGTTCTGGATAGGGCAGCTTGTCGGCGGAGTTGGGATGGAGGAACATCACCTGACCGGACAAAATATTGGCTGTATTGCGGAGCTCGTCTAGCAGTTTAAGAAACTTTTCAGGAGTTAGATTAAATTTAGATTTATGTCACTATCGGGTAAAGATTGCTCCAAAGCAATACGTTGTATCTAAGTATTCAAATTCATATATGTCCTTATGCAGTAATGTAATGAAGCAATATTGCAGTTGTAACCTTAATTTTCTCCTTTTTTCCTTTTAAGGAGAAATTTCCTCCTAAATAAATACATGGCCAATTAAGACGTTGAACTTGTTCTGTGTCATTAGTTGGTTGGAGTATTTTCACACATTGCATATTACTTTTGGATATCCGCTACGCGAATGTGTCACATTGCCACATGCTACTCTTGTGGGTGACAACGAGACCATGTTCAATGTACCATTTTTGCAGTGGTGTCGCTATTATTATTTTGCGTCCGAATAGGCTACCAATCAATGTCCTCTGGGTTGTTGGAGAAGATCTTTCGACGCGGCATACTCAGCCATGTGTTCTGCAATATCTTTCAAGGCAACTACACTATTCTTGAATATTGGGGGCATTTCCGCGAACGTTACTCATAATTGGAAAAAAAGGTTCGTTATTCATGATTGGAAAAAAGGTTCGTTATTCATAATCGAAAAAAGTTCGTTATTCATAATTTAAAAGAAAAAGTTTGTTTCTCATAATTGGCAAAAAGGCTCGTTTTTCATAATTGATAAAAAAGGTTCCTTATTCCTAATCAGAAATAGGGTTCGCTATTCATAATCAGTCGAATTTCTCGATATTATTAATATAAGTTATAGTTTTCTTGAAGGAGTAGTAAGTGGAATCATTTCACTGTATGTAAAACGGGTACGCACTAGTATGAAACGCCAAAAGGACCACAATATATGAAGATGATGTTACAACACACGATGATATACTTACTTCACATGATGATGTACTTTCATATGAAAATGATGCTACAACACACGATGATATACTAACTTCACATGATGTTGTACTACTTTCATATGAAAATGATGCTACAACACACGATGATATACTAACTTCACATGATGATGTACTACTTTCATATCAAGATGATGCTACAACACACGATGATATACTAACTTCACATGATGATGTACTACTTTCATATGAAGATGATGCTACAACACACGATGATATACTAACTTCACATGATGATGTACTACTTTCATATGAAGATGATGCTACAACACACGATGATATACTAACTTCACATGATGATGTACTACTTTCATATGAAGATGATGTACAACACACAATGATATACTAACTTCACACGATAATGTACTACTTTCATATGAAAATGATGTTACAACACACAATGATATACTAACTTCACATGATGATTTACTACTTTCATATTAAGATGATGTACAATAAACGTTGATATACTAACTTCACATGATAATGTACCACTTTCATATGAAAATGATGTTACAACACACGATGATATACTAACTTCACATGATAATGTACTACTTTCATATGAAAATGATGTTGCAACACACGATGATATACTAACTTCACATGATAATGTACTACTTTCATATCAAGATGATGCTACAACACACGATGATATACTAACTTCACATGATGATGTACTACTTTCATATCAAGATGATGTACAACACATGATGATATACTAACTTCACATGATAATGTACTA
The DNA here is from genome assembly GCF_037975245.1 of Apostichopus japonicus. Taxonomy (NCBI): domain Eukaryota; kingdom Metazoa; phylum Echinodermata; class Holothuroidea; order Aspidochirotida; family Stichopodidae; genus Apostichopus; species Apostichopus japonicus. The sequence continues at coordinate 3,663,705 of NC_092571.1, forward strand.
CTTTCATATGAAAATGATGTTGCAACACACGATGATATACTAACTTCACATGATAATGTACCACTTTCATATGAAGATGATGTTACAACACACGATGATATACTAACTTCACATGATGATGTACTACTTTCATATGAAGATGATGTACAAAACACGATGATATACTAACTTCACATGATAATGTACTACTTTCATATGAAGATGATGTTACAACACACGTTGATATACTAACTTCACATGATGATGTACTACTTTCATATGAAGATGATGTACAACACACGGTGATATACTAACTTCACATGATAATGTACTACCTTCATATGAAGATGATGCTACAACACACGATGATATACTAACTTCACATGATGATGTACTACTTTCATATCAAGATGATGTACAACACACGATGATATACTAACTTCACATGATGATGTACTACTTTCATATGAAAATGATGTTGCAACACACGATGATATACTAACTTCACATGATAATGTACTACTTTCATATGAAGATGATGTTACAACACACGATGATATACTAACTTCACATGATGATGTACTACTTTCATATCAAGATGATGTACAACACACGATGATATACTAACTTCACATGATAATGTACTACTTTCATATGAAGATGATGTACAACACACGTTGATATACTAACTTCACATGATGATGTACTACTTTCATATGAAGATGATGTACAACACACGGTGATATACTAACTTCACATGATAATGTACTACTTTCATATCAAGATGATGTTACAACACACGATGATATACTAACTTCATATGATGATGTACTACTTTCATATGAAGATGATGTTACAACACACGATGATATACTAACTTCACATGATGATGTACTACTTTCATAGGAAGATGATGTTACAACACACGATGATATACTAACTTCACATGATGATATGCTACTTTCATATGAAGATGATGTAACAACACACGATGATATACTAACTTCACATGATGATGTACCACTTTCATATGAAGATGATGTTACAACACACGATGATATACTTACTTCACATGATGATGTACCACTTTCACATGAAGATGATGTTACAACACACGATGATATACTAACTTCACATGATGATATGCTACTTTCATATGAAGATGATGTAACAACACACGATGATATACTAACTTCACATGATGATGTACCACTTTCATATGAAGATGATGTTACAACACACGATGATATACTAACTTCACATGATAATGTACTACCTTCATATGAAGATGATGTTACAACACACGATGATATACTTACTTCACATGATGATGTACCACTTTCACATGAAGATGATGTTACAACACACGATGATATACTAACTTCACATGATGATATGCTACTTTCATATGAAGATGATGTAACAACACACGATGATATACTAACTTCACATGATGATGTACCACTTTCATATGAAGATGATGTTACAACACACGATGATATACTAACTTCACATGATGATGTACCACTTTCATATGAAGATGATGTTACAACACACGATGATATACTAAGTGGATTATGGATAACTTTTTTTCGAAAAAAATGCACGTTATGAATGACGAACCTTATGAACAATGACCCTTATGACTAATGGTTCCTTATGAACATCGGGCTGACCCCACGTGTAGAACCCCTGTGACAAATATAACTCGATACGGACTAATCAAGTCACTCATCCGGAGTCTATGCATGCTGAGTTCTTCAATACTGCCCTTATTTCATTGGGTGTTACATTTCATACTGTAGTTTTGATTTTTCATCTTACTCGTAAACCTTTCTTCATTTAAAATATTTTTAATGATATATTTCCAGGTAAGGGGTTTCCGCTTTCTCTTTAATTTCGGTGACTGTGTTAACCTTCACAATACTACCTTCTGATCACATTGATACAAGTCACGAAGTAAGGGCACGTGAATTTTCCATTCCAATAGGTTAAGCTAAGGTTGGAAACTTGGGCAGGCAAAACAACAAAAGAAACCCTTCCGCAGCAGTCGCATTGATTATTTGCTTGCTAAATCTAGGAATCCCTGTTTGTAGTAAACTTGTAATATCAAACAACCATATCGTTCCTTCGTTTACTACGCACTTAAAGTAGCGTGTGATATCATAGTGGAAGTTATTTAATTGAAGCAGGCTTGATTGGCTTCTTTAAACAGAGTTAAATTGATAAATATTTTGTATCACATACTATCGATATTTTATACTTTGTCGTTATTTTGATATATATGTTTGCTCGGAAAGTATTAGACAGGATTCCTTGCCGAAGTTTCTTTACTTACCTTAATTTTTGGAGAGACTTCTTAATTAAAGAACTGGTGTCATACACAGCTATTTAAACAAATTTCTTTTTTCCTGTATTCGACTGTTAGTTTTCGACTAGCGAGGGGTGTTGGTATAACGTTTGTTGTAGTGTTACGTCCATAACATCATGTTTACAGAACTGGCAGTTAGTGTTAATTAACGATGTATCTTATAAGAACAAATATGTCACCTGTCATAATAGCGGTGTGATCACGGGGGACGATTTGCCCAAAAGATGTGACCCGTATGGAAGGGCGTACTGGTAAGATCTTCCTCACCTTTCAAATTCGAGTTCGATATTAGGAATGATGACATTTATACATATCAGAACATCGTCTTGGACAGAGAAGGGAAGCGTGGACTGCGAGTTGTGTCAGATAACTCGGATAAGCTTAGCATGTTAGTCTTTTTACCTCAGGCTGCATTTTTTGAAACGGAATTACTGACTATCATCTAACTGATTGCAGTTTCTTCGGAGGGGGAGGGGGAGGGGATGGGGTGACCAAAACAATATCAGCATATTTCACGGAAATACATTGTCGCCCCTTCGGACGTGCAAAACAATGCAGTTCTGTATATTACCTTATCAAATTTCATTTCAAACAGTTGAGTTAAAAGTAAACAAATCTTGCCTGGATTTCGGCTTTGTCCTTTGCATGTGGTTACTAATATTGTTTTGCCTAAGCAGACTCTTATGGCATATATATCCCCTTTGCTTTTGTTCTATTTATAGCATGAAATTGCTTAACTATTGGAAAAGACATTGCAAATTCGTGTAATATGACTACATGACAATTCTCGTTAAGTGACTATATTTGTCATTCTCTCAAGAACAGACTATGGTCACATATAGAAGGGACAGGTGGACGTACAGCTTAATTGTACAATAGAATAATGAAAAATAGCAAATTTAGACAGAATAGAGAGAGAGGGGTGAGATGAAAGATGAAAGAGGCTTGTAAAGGATTAAACGACGGCAAAACTGAGACTATCAATAATGGAGCTCAGCCGGCATACGACAACTGAATGTGATGAACTTACACTCCAGTATTTGTGTGCGTGTGTTGAAATGCGCTTTAGTAAAGTACAAGAAATACATGAAATTTGACAGCTTTCGTGAACTACCCCTAACCTTTTCCCTTGAGTTAAACTGGGGGCGCCTTCCCCATTTCAGCTGGCTTTTACTCCAGTTAATAACAGTGTCCCAACCGCTCCAAGGTCATACCTTCAGAATTGCAGGTGGGGCACCCCTGTGCAAATCCAAAATTGATACCAAGTCGGTCAAAACTCGGAGCCGAAGTCAGCGAGGTTTCACATCTATGGACGTAAAAATTATAGACTAGAAATGAAAACAAAGTCGTTCTTTCTGTTTCCTGGTACGTGATGATTAAGTTGTTGAGAAACTAACAAAGAAACTGCTATGGTATTTACTGTCACTACGAAGTGTAATCATTCCTGTTATTGGACCATCTAGCTTACCTCATGTGAAGTTTCTGTTCTTTCAGTTGTACAGTACACAGTTAGTCGCTCACAAACCTTTGACGAACACCATGTGTTGCATCTGTTCCCTACGAAGGGACTCCTGGTACATCATCTAACTATAACACCGCAATAACAAACTGTTGGAACCTATGATTGGCACAAGTGGGTCAGAAATAACATGTAGGAATAAGTGTACATGCAGACAACGGTTAAAGAACTGGTGCCACACACAACTGTTAAAACAAATTTCTCTCTTCATGTATTCAACTGTTGATATGACGTTTATTGTACTATTACGTCCAGAACTGTACAGAACTGGCAGTTAGTGTTAACTAACGATTTATCTTAACCCATATTGGACGCAGATATTTCATAACTTCATTCGAGGGTTCAGCTAAACGTTTACTAACCAATCATCACACCTCTTTATTATTTTTTACATGTAATGGTACACTAACCAAAGTAATCTAAGCCCGTTACATGCCTTCTATGTACTTGTATCATGACTGACCCATTATCAATATAAACATTTGCATGGCCAAATCTCTCATATTCACACACAATTACTGGTTTCTAAGTACTAATGTAAGTACAATTCGTCACACAAAAGCTCAATTTCGTAATGAATATAATCATAACCGCTGACGTAGAAATTTGGGTCTAAATTTGCGAGCGTGTTGTTATATTAAAATTGAAGTTACCACATACGTTCGTAATTGATGTCTCTCGCTCTGTAAAACTTGGCTTCCTTCTTTGTTTCCGCTATTCTCTGGCTTTTGCTTGTACTCAATTTGTTACAGGTTGTATGCTTTCTTTTCTAAAGCCAGCGAGATTTTGACGCCGTCAAAAGTGTTTTGGACATGGCTTCTCTCTTTATATAAAAATCCACTTAAATGTCATTTAACGTCAACTAATTGTACATATTCATACAACTCTACCCAGCATAACATGATTTTAGTTAATCAATGTTATCACGTGCACATACATTAACAGTTTATCCGCGATGTGGTACGCCGCTTTAACTTTTAAGTATTATTGGGTCAATTTAATCCCTGACATTTGTGTCAGTCCACGTTTCTGTTTGTTTACCGATAAAAAAGAAAGGGGATACAGTTATGAATGCAACCACACCTGCCCACTCGAATGTATAATTGCCAAGAATGTTTTCGTTTCCCCCTTTCCTTCTCCTGTAAGTTCCCGGTAAACCCCTGTTCCCCTCCCTCGTCACTCCCGTTGTTTCTTCCCTTCCCCTTTTCTCTGCCCCACCCCTACCGATCGGTTTGAAGTTGTTCAGTAGGTTCAGAATAAACCCAAAAGAGAAAAGTGAAATCTAAGTAATAGTTGCTGAAACCTCCAGTTCACGAAAGGGTATTCCATACATCGTTATGTGATCAATTTCACATTAACTTAAATAGATCCTTTATATAATAAAGATGAGACATGTGCAATTTAAAAAAGATTCCGATGCAATCTTCTCCAAACAGTCGTTTTGTGTGTGCTGGTTCCCCTAGCTTTCGACTCTATTGTACGCATAAAGCGTTTAGTTAGTCATGATGTGTGTGGTTTTTGTTAGTTTCTTGCAATAATAAGCTTTCATATTGGAATGTATAGTTTATATTATATGGACGTATATAAAAACGATAGTTAATCGAAACAATGTAGGCTTCCTAAAGCGTTCAAGTACGGCAGATTTTCAACCCCGCATGTAACAAAATAACAATAGCGAATCAATTTGAGCATAGACACTATGATGATAAATATTGCCACAACATAATTGCTCTTCGAGTACATGGTGTGCAGATTACCGCCATGAGTTGGGGTTTCTGAGCTTCAACTGGGGATCGAATAACAAAAATTCATGCAGTAATCTAAACCAGAAGTAAACAAGGCATGAACGAATTGATGATTCTCATTGAGTGTAGGAAAGTACGATTTTGTAAACGGCCAATTAATGATGCGAAATAATACTATATCCATTCTAAAAAAATAAAGCCAAGATTTAAGCCCTCAAAAGAAAAACAGCAAGAAAACTGCAATTGCAAAGTGTCCGTTTGTTGAAAAACATACTTTCAAAATTCTTTCCACAATTAGTTGATGGAGTACCTGCAGCAGTTCTAATTCTAATTTCCTAGCTGGACTGGCAGGACGACCTCTTCTCAATCGAATATACTTACTGGACTGGGATTGATATTGAAGAAGGGGAGGGAGCTGTTTAAATTATAATTTGTGGCTAACTATATGCTTTCGGCGTCGGTAGAATTTTGATTTTTGAAATGTGATCTATTCTTGTTTAAAATCTAAAATATCATCGTGGTAACATTTGAGTGTACCGTGGTAGTCCAAGCAATCAGCTATCACATTTTGCGGGTAGGACATGTCAGTTGAAAACTTCTTACTATGCTCTAGCGGCATTGTAATGTGACAAATTCAGTGTGTAAAATGGACAGGAGCAGTTAATTGTGGTACGATTGCTACATATCTGTAATACATTAACCCTAAAGAAACCCATCATTGCTAGAGGTAACTGTCATGAACAATTGAAAACAGCTAATAACATCTTAGGTAAATGTCTGTAATACATGAACCAACACAAACTCAACCATTTCTAGAGATAACTGTCATGAACAATGGTAAACAGCTAATAACATCTTAGCTACATGTCTGTAATACATGAACTCAACACAATCCCAATCATTGCTAAAGAGGTAACTGCCATAAACAATGGAAAACAGCTATTAACATCTTAGCTACATGTCTGTAATACATGAACCCAACACATACCCAATCATTGCTAGAGATAACTGTCATAAACAATGGAAAACAGCAAATAACATCTTAGCTACATGTCTTTAATATATACATTGAACCCAACACAAATCCAATCAGAGATGACTGTAATGATACTGATCTCATATCTGACGGAACTTCATCCTGATCCGCCCAGCATGAATGGGAGCTTAACATATAATTTATGTCACCATTAAGTAGCATTTATTAATTCCCGACTTTTGTCCACTACTGCCACCATATTCGTGATCGGTGGTCAAATAGCATTTGTCGGGTCAACCAATTGAAAAAAATAGTAAGATTATTTTACACACTAAGGTCATCGGAATCATAACATTATCCGGGCCTTTGACGTTTTGCAGCTTTTTATGATGTAATGTTCCATGATCCTCTACTTTCTTTCGGTCTTTTTTAACTATTCCGACCACTATCCAGATCAATGCCTTCATGCGTGTTCAAAACGATCTCTGTGCAACTTCTGTATATCCGTTTGGGTCATCCGATAATGGAATTAAGGATTGCATCGCAAACCAAGATGTAGACACTTTGGTGCCATGTGTGTGTTAATGAATATAAGACCAATGTTCATTGAGTCACAGAAAAATGATCTACATCCGGTAGGGTCCAGTTTCTATTAATATCAAACAAACGAGGTCAGTTAAATTCAAGGCTCATGTATACCTCAAACTTTGTGAGTCACAGTGATGACCTCAAACAACCCAATTTTGTGGTCTGCAACTCCATGGAATGCCTACTTGTTCTCTCTTTAGGGTTTTGCATTGACTGCACTGGTAACGGTATTGTCTTCAGATCTCAGATATGTAATCTTCAATGTGATTGTACATCGAATGACGACGAAGTAGGCTGTGGTTAGTAAGACTTTCGGCTAGTAGCTTATATGAGAACATTTGAACTCTATAGCAGACCGATATGTGAATATTTACCTATAACCTGGTTTCCTTCTACAAAGAACGTCTGATTATATATGAGTTGATCACCTGAACATGGATGTTGAAACATCTAAACAGCGACTATACATCGATGTCACTCTTTTGGATGAATATTCAGAAAGTTGATGGTCACATCTTCTTTTAGAAGTTATATAGCCAAAGCTAGCCTCAGCCCAATCAGCAATCTTGAACAGGAAGTATAACGTACTCTAACATCCCTCATGTGAATTGCTCACTCGCCGTTTGACCTTATCTCAACCATATATTATAACATACCTTCTTTATTGTTTTCATTCTTACATAATAGTACTTTTTCCGTATTGGATATCACTCTCGCAAAGTATAGGACACATTAGGCACATAAAGGTTTCCAAGTATTGGCATGTTAGCATGTCACAGTTTATGGGGAGAAAACGAGTGTTCGATCTGTTACAATTTGGGAAAGGATAACGTGTAAGACTGGATGATATGTCTTCAATATCATTAACATAAAAAGTAACAATACAACAGCCGTGATTTTAATCATTGGTTTTAATTGTTATTTATTCCAGATTTTAGGTGAAGTAAAACATACTACTCTAAGAAATATAAAGTAATAGAAAAGTTTTTTATTGAAGTGAAGAAATAGTTCCGTATGGGATATTATGTTACAAAGTATGTCGAAAATGCTGCGGGCCATAGACAGAGTTTGTTAGATTACTTGTTTCTTGTTTCTGCCATCGAACTGACACTATTAGTCAGCTTTTTAATTCGTCCTTTAAATCGCTGTATCATGCATGTTTCATGAAAACTAAAACGCTTTGATATGAGGAGAGGTACGAGTTACATTGCATTAAGGCCAATTACATATACAATTGGTGAGAGGGTTACAGCAAGGATGTATTGTTCAATACATCATCCATTAATGGGGGCGCTCTGATTATAGTCTCTTCGTGTTGCTCAATCAGTGTTTCTATATCATCTAATAGCTCCTTAAACAGAGTAGAATCTAAGGGAAATGATTCGGTGGGGTCGGACAGCAATTCGAAAATTAGAGGAGGGTCGTGGTAAACTACGCACTCCAGAGAGATATTTTTTCGTCGCAATAGAAAGATGGAGTCATTGGATAGACAAAAGGTTGGCAAAGACGTCCAAAATATTGAACCGGTCGGTCATCCTGGGTAAGGAAATGAACCTTGTAATTACCAAATCGTACTGCGAATAGAATATCCCGATTATAAAACATGATAAAGTCACGTGATGATAGGCCCTTGCCCAGGAGAGCGTTGACATTATTCATTCCGTCATATTCTCTATCATCGGCTAGACGTCCTCCAGCCAGGTCAATGAATGTCGGAAGTAAGTCCAGGGCGCTGAATATTTCATGAGACACACCTGGTTCTACTACACCTGGCCAGTATGATATCAGTGGAACACGGTAACCTCCCTCAAAAGAGTTGGTCTTTCCTCCTAAAACAGACAATAAAACAGTATCATAATCAATTTGATCCATGAATAGAGTTCGAAGTATTTCTCTATTCATTTAAGAAGTAATATTTAGGTTGATAAAAATTGTTATAGTGAATATGAATGTGACGAAATGTAGAAAGTGTAAATCCTGACATATAGTAATTCAAAAGCGAATCTTAGCCATAATGTAGGCCTATATGTTTGAACACGAATGTTCAACGTGTTTCTCTTCGTTATAAACTTCTGTAAAGTAGATGGGTCGATATTGGAAGGGTTAATGGTGGGCTGGATAGTGTACTCCCATCGTATCCGTCATTAACCATCCCGACTTCTTGATTTTAAATCACTGAGAATCACATATTACTTTGAGTTTCGTAGATCAGTGCACTCTCAGTCCAACTCAAGAGTCCTACTCCGGACTATCAGCTCTAAATGATCAATACTGCTATTTCACTCCAGAACCATAACATAGGATCACATATAATAGCTGAGGTGTTCAGTTTCACTGAGTATAGGCGTGGTCAAGGCATGATAACCCTTTTAGCTTGAATAGTTAATAGAGTCCTGGTGAATTTCGTCTACATTTATCTCTATTCCCTTCAATACTATTTTTTGAGGTACATGTATTGTACCAGGCTACGATATTGTTATGAATTACAGTGTTTTACGTGTTTCATGTAGCCTACAGGAAAATACTTGAATAAATACTTTACTATTCATATCCATTAATCAATTCAACATTGCCATCAATTTCATTTTCATTGCTCAAATATTTAATAATCTGAGATTTACGGTATTTTTTTTTATACAAAACTGCACAATATTTATGTAAAATTACTAATCAAAGCCTTCAGTTTCGATTTAAGGAACAACTCGCTCCTCCATCTTCATAGATGGTAGTGGTAGTTCAGTCCTGCACTAAATGCAATCTTGCAGGGAAATTGACAGAACTGTTTGCACAGGGTAAGTACCCAAGATGGTTACTCTTTCTTAGTATAGTCTTTGGCGATCTCTTTACCCTTTCTATGGCGCGATCGCACGTAACTGGAGCAAATATTCTGTAAACGTATATGGTAGGCCGCATGGGAAATAATTGCTGAGTTATGTCCGACATAATTGCTGAATTATGTCCGACATAAATCCGATTTATGTACCACGTAAATACGAATTATGTCGGACATAAATCGACCAATCATGTGAGCGCATCTCGATGATTATTTATGTGGTACATTAATCGTATTTATGTACCGCATAAATCCGAATTATGTACCGCATAAATCGTATATGTACACATAAATCTGGTTTCAGGAGTCTTCGAAGCTCGCATAGCGTTATGCTCTTCGAAGATTAACAAACCGGTTCAAAGCATTGCGAACAAACATCGGATTATGCGGATTGGGAGTCAACATTTGTCAATAACCTATATCGTTCGCTGCTCGACGAAAATCACGCAGATGTTTTACTTTGTCTATCATGCGTGCCATTGCGTTGTACTTTGCTTTATACAGCAGAAATAACTGCGCTGCTTTCACGCCACAGCAAGATGGATTACATTAGCTCAGAGCATGATAACAGCTTCAAAATTCGCTAATGTGATTGGTCTATTTGATGCCGGTATTAATTATATTTAATGCCGGTATTAATTATATTTAATGCCGGTATTAATTATATATAATGCCGGTATTAATTATATGTAATGCCGGTATTAATTCTATTTAATGCCAGTATTAATTATATTGAATACCATCATATGTAGCTACATGGTGATTGGCTGTGAATTATTGCCGGTATTAAATAGAATTATTACCGGTAATATTTTTAGTTCATACGGACATTAAATCAGCAATTATTTCCCATATGGCCTACCATAAACGTAACATTTATTTGCCTTAGCAATAAATTACAGATTGGAGCGGAAAGTTATAACACTGCAGTCTGACAGGTTAAGTAATGAATAAGAATAATATAAATGGAATGAAAAGAAACGAGGCCGCTTGTTTTGGGGAAGAGTTTTGTCGCGATGTTTGACATTGCAGCGGACTATCCTTTATTGAAACTACCTATTGAACAGTGGCGTGTACAAGGGATTGCGGGTGGGGGGGGGGTCACTTAATGATACAAGGGTTAATTCTTCTCTTTCTTCATGTTATGTATAAACCACTACAATAATGTGTTTTTGAAGTTTTCATCATCGGTATTATGCTTGGATTAGTTCCGAGTTCAAGTCACTCCAAGATCAATGTATGTCGTCCAGGAACAGAGTTTGTTGACAATTGACAATTCATAATCATGGACGTTAATTAATGAATCTAAGAGACTGACTTTGGCCAGCCTGCGGCCTTGATAAGCCAATGAGGCTTCTTCGCGAGTTCCTGCTTGCAGGAGGATCTAAAATTACCTTCCTACATACATACATACATACACCCATACACACGTACTTACACTCATACACTCACACATACATAAATATCAAGTAACTAATTACCTCGAAAGATTCCCGGATCGCCTCCTTCGATGCAATACTCCAGCTGTGGACCGTTGTCGGACATGAACACGATAAGTGTGTTGTGTTCGATTCCTTGGGCGCGAACTTCATCAACGATACTCTGTACTTCCCAGCTGAGTTCATTTATACCATCCCCATAAGCACCTTAAATAGAAGTAAACACAATAGAAAAAACTCCAAGTACTCTCAATCCATTGTGATAAGAAAATCAATCAAGTCCTAACATTTATCCTCTCTGTCCCTTTCCTCTTCTCTCTGTTAATGCTACCATTACTCAGGCAATTATTTCCAAACTACGCCCCCAGTCCTGCTGTCCTGACTTCAACAACTATTTCTAGGGATTAGTTTGCTAAGTTTCAATGTATATCGAGTTTTAATAGTACGAAACATAGCATTATCTAACTAAACGGCTATATTTTATAGGGGAATAACACGTACAGTGTTGCCATCAATACCTAAAACTAGATTCACAAGTGAACAACCTGCTAAAACAAACTATCACAAACAACTGAGACAACTGTGGCTGGACTGAAAGTAGAACGATGTGACCCCTGTGACTCCATACCCAACCTACAGGCTTTCAATCTTAGAGTAGAAAGGACACTGAATTATTAATAGGTGTAATTTACAAATCTACTAAAGGGCATGACAACAGCCAAATGTGTTTCACCGTTGTATGAAACACAAGCAACTGATCTGGCCAATAAACACGTAACATGTTGGAATATGATATAAGACAGCCAAAACTTGTTCAACAGACTTATGCAAGCTTGTTCTCAAAACAAATCCACCGGCGAACAATCTTTGTCAACAATAATATATATCTTATGATTTGTTTGATATATAGAAGTATACATTTTATTTTTATGTTATTACATAAATATTTAATGATGTTACTTTTTATTTTATATAAATATTTTATGTTTTTGTTTATCCCTGTGCCGAGGTTTCTATGCTTGGCGTTCCATGGGGTATGCCCTGGTAGAAATTCCAGTAGAACCCAGTTAAAAAATCAACTAGGTTCTACTAGGGCCTACTATGTCTAACTGGTTTTTAACTGTATTTAACTGGGTCTTACTGGGTTCCAACTGGGCTATGCTGAACATGAGCTAGGTTCAACTGGGTTTACACAATGTTCAACTGGGTTTGTTCAGACCCAACTGAGTTTGAACTATGTTTGAACTGATCCAGTTGGGCTTCAACTATGTTTCACTGGTTTTTGCACTAGCCCAACTGGGTTTGAACTATGTTGACTGGTGAACTTGCCCTGTTGGGATTGAACTGGGTTTCAACTGGTTTTGCACTGGCCCAACTGGGTTTGGATTATTGGCTGGTGAACTGACCCAGCTGGGGTTTAAACTGGGTTTCACTGGTTTGCACAAGCCCAACTGTGTTTGAACTATGTTTACTGGTGAGCTTGCCCAGTTGGGGTTGAACTAGGTTTCCCACTGGCCCAACTGGGTTTGGACTATGTTGACTGCTTTTATTTTAGGCGTAATTATCAAGAATATTATAATGTAAGTTCGTAAGCAGTAACCGTATCGTGATAAATTGAAAATGCTAAATTAGCCAACTTATGAGGGGTGTACAATAAATCTTTGTCATATTTATCACAGTTATGATTAAACGATTACGTTTTTGTACCGCAATGATTAAAAATACGAAATATTTACCATATAATAAATTTGAAAAAAATATGTTATACTTTGTTCGTCGATTTGAACAATTGGTAGGCAAAATGCCTTCCTAGTGCAAAATAGTATGATCCGACTAAATTTGAACTTTGACATTTGTCCCTTGCGTTAGCGCTAAATTTATAAATTCCGAATCCGCAAACCACATACGCCAACAGAAGCTTCGCAGAATAATCGCATTTGTAACCGATTTTGCCAACAATTTTAAATTATTACCGCGGCTAAGTTCCCTCTTTTGTGATCTTGCAGTATCTTTATATTATTGACACATACTTGTAACATTATAGTTGATTGTAAACGTGCTCTTTATCATAAATATTTGAATTGAACAGAAACTTTATATATATCGACCTAGGACTATAGTATAGGCTAGGCCTAACAAACCGGTTCCCTACTAGGTATACCACATGGTACAATTGCTAACGTTAGACATATCCTAACGTTATAGTTGCCTAGCTTATAGGGGCCTTACCTAGTTGTACTCAAGTTAACACCTATATTTAGCCGCATGATTTTAGGAAAGTTATCGTCAACTAGCAAACATTATAGCAATTTTCAAAATTTACGCAATTGCCTTGATTGTTGCTTCAAACATGAAGTGTCCTATTGCTGGCATAATAACATACTTTGCAAAAGTCATTAGCCTAGTGAAGTTCAAAGCATACACGTATATGCTACAAATGTGAGGATGCCCTACACTGAACATTATGAAGATATGATTAAACTATCAATCTAATTTAAAGTGAGGCTTCATTTGTACAGTGTAAGATGGTCAGCTCTTACATAAAGTTTTGTTTTGTACCATAGTTTTACTTATTTATTAGTGCAGTGCTCACTGTACAGAGGGCTATACATTTGTACAGTATATTTGTATGTTGTCTTGTGGCAGCATAAGGGTTGATTTAATAACAAAGTTCTGTCTCTCTTCTGGGTTGCTAGGCAACTATCTTGTTCTTCCTGGAAATTAGCCCTCACAGGAAATGGGGTCTGTGTGTTTATATTTTAGGAACAAAGGAGTTAAGTGAGGGTAAAGGGATTTGGCAGTTGGCTATGAGAATCTGAGCAAGGCAGTTGTAAAAGAAGAGAAATATAGTTTAATGGCTGGATAGTTTCTTTTAAACCTTAATTTACATAGTTCAGTTTACTGTAGTCCTAATTATTTTATGGAAGTTGTGATATTCAACTGACAGTCTGGGACACTATTTATTATAAAGGATACTATTTACTATAAAGGATATTATTTTACAATAAAGGATATTCCAGGACACCATCACTTATAAAGGACATTATTTTACTACAAAGGATATTGACATTATTTTACTGAAAGGATACCCTGGAACACATATAAATTAAAGGATACTTTTTTTGATGGGATCGGACATTCATAATACCATTTATTGGGTTCAACTATACTGATGTCGTAGAATATCTGATGTCGTGGAAGATCTGAGGTCGTAGAATACTTCAATGTCACCAGCAGGCCAACTCACCAGAACAGACTTTTAAATTAAATGTATTTCTTTACATTTTGGGTGCACACCTCATGACTGTAAGTTGTTTCATTTAATTCTTTGACGGGGCCCAGATCAGCTGTAAACTGTTTGTTATTCATAATTATTATTTCTTTTGATCCAATCCAGTTGATTTCTCCATTTTTTATGTGTCTTGTTCTGTGTTAGGTCATCACACCAAACCCAGAGTTCTCTGATCAAGAACAAACATTTATTTTCAGTGGCTAACACCCTCACATACAGTATAGATGTACTGTTAAAAAATGAAAAAAAAAGTTAAAAAATCTACTGTTAAAAAACTTCTTATAGTGTGGTGTTACTGTTATATAAGTGTAGATAACACCAGTTGAGAAACCCAGTTCAAACTACTTAAAAATATAAGCAGTAAAACATAGTTCACCCAGTTTAACCTAGCAAAATATAGTTGACCCAGTTGAACCCAGTAAAACATAGTGGACCCAGTAAAACATAGTTGAACCCAGTAAAATATAGTTGACCCAGTAAAACATAGTTGAACCAGTTGGACCCAGTAAAACATAGTTGAACCCAGTAAAACATAGTTGGACCCAGTAAGCATAGTTGAACCCAGTAAAACATAGTTGAACCAGTTGGAAAAAGTTCAAATTTGGGCCAATTTCCGTATAGAAAATTCCAGTTGAACCCAGTTCAAAAGTTCAACTGGAATTTCCACCAGGGTGTGCCCTTCTTGGCCCTTTAACCTGTTATGTTATGTGTGTTGTTATTTTATGTTATATTGCAATCTCTTAGTAATGACATTGGTTGTAAATCAACTCTTGTCTGGAAGTAAGCGATCCTTGATCAATTCAATCAGATAGCTTTTCGTTGTTTAAATTCCCGTCATTATCATGATATTAGAAATAACGCAATACTGATAGGAAACTGAACAAAAAGACAATAAAATGGTTTCACAACATTCTAAAACTATGGCCATATCTAACGTTTAGAACAATGTGTGAATTAATGTTGAACACATTGTTTTTATTGTTCTGTTAGCAATTATGTTTAGAGTGTTATAGGTTTAGGATAATTTAATGACTTTGTATACGAGGGCATGATCGCTTACATTACAGAAACTTCAACTGGGGTGCAACTGTAGGCAAAGAATGTGTAAGAAACAATGCAAGCACCCGTGGTGCACATACATATATTCTCATCAGCTCAATCCCTCGATGAAATAAAGACCTATTCTACCGGGTGGAAATAAGAATTACGGATTTCATTTATAGCGTTAATTAAATAGCATACACCGCTGATGCTATCTGCTAAGCCAACAGAAAATGAAAGCCCGCAGCATTCGCTAATTTCCTTTCCAGTATATTATTTTTTATAATTTATAATTTATAGTATGTTGTATTTCACGCACAAGCAATATAACAATATATGTAAGTTATATTGCACTTTCAGCGTGGTTATAGCAATGCCACTCATGATAGTTTTTAAGTGATTTTAGATAACTATATACTTTATAAGAGTTTTGAGACAGATGCATTGTTTTATCTTTCGCAAGCCACTTTAACGACTATACTGTCTGTACTGTGAACTTGCTGCTATAGTGTCAACAGAAATCTTAGTAATCGCCGAGAAATACAATGAACTTTGAAACCTCACAAAAAAGCAAACAGTTTTTATAGCTCAATGCAGCCTTTCATACCTTATCCACCATTATCAGCGTTGTCGGAAGTTTTCATAATCCTCGATGAAAACGGCCGAGTTGTAAAAACAGATCATGTGAATTTTTCGCACGCTCCTTGAGCTAAAACTCGCATATCATTCTGCACTGCCCAATGTCAACTTTAATCTCTCTCGGTAAAACCGACAAATCTTTCGTCCATAATTATAACTTTTATACTTGGTGACATGATTACACCACGCAAATGTGAAAGCGAGGTGCATTTTCTCACTATCATTGGAGGACTCTATCAATTGCCAATGTTTAACGTTCTTGATTTAAAATAAACCTCCAGTCAATCTTTGCAAAAATGCCATAATTGCAAAATAATATGTTTGGCGGTTTTCGACAGACAGATATATCTTGTAACAAATATAATGAAAATATACATTCATGGAGGTTACAGAACTGAGCTATAATAGCGCAAGGCTTTATAACAAAATGGCGACTCTTGCCTGTGCTACATCGATAGAGAACAGCTTTAAAGTAGTATAAACTGGTTTGAATGGCATAAATAATTATAAATGATATCATTATTCGACATTTGAAGTCATGATATTTAATTTCCCATTATTATGTTAATTAGGTAATCAGTGTAGAGAAGAGCATGCGCATGGCGTTCACATGTTTGTTGTCTTGTCATTTATAGTAGAATATAAACCACCAGGCTATAGGTTCTAGTGACTGAGCAAGTCAGCCAGACCCTTCTATTTTAATCGGTGGCCCCTTGCCTGCATGCCTGGCAAGGGAGGCTACAACCCGAGGTCAATCAGTGGCCCAGGAAAACATTGAAAATGGACGGGAATGGGCAAATGTAATAAGTATATAGTGCATTTCCATTCTCAAAAGATAATTATATACGGAAAGGGCAAAACTTGGGGTCCGTTGACATAACTATCCCCAAGGGCCCATCAGACTTCGATGCCCCCCCTACTCCCGCGTAATTATAATGTTGTGCCTGTTTTGTAACGAGTCATAGCTCGAGTAATACTGAAGGTGACGAAACTCGGACTTGCGGAAATGTTAACCATTAAAATAACACAATGATTACAGCTATATTCACTTGAATCCAGTCGCGAACATGTCAATGAGTTGAATCGGAGATTCAGATGAAGACTTTAACATATCCAATGACAATGAACAAACATCGGATCGAGGAATGACGTCATTTTCGATAAATTTACTGTTTATTTATTATCAGCTAGAGTAAGTGAGCCATTTTAGACAATGAACATAACGGTTCAATATTAACTTCATATACGGTTATAAAGTATAATTTCATCTAATAGTATGGAATATATTAAATTCCCCTTAATTATTAATCTCTTATAGCAACTATATCGATATTCGACATATTTCACGCTCTCGAGCTCGATGATAAGGAGAAAGTTTACGTTTTTGTTTGTAGATTTTAGAACGCATGTGTTCGAACTATACAAGCACGCAGGTAGGCGAAGCATACTTTTCTTTGCTTCTTTTTATAATTGGTTACTTGAAACAATGCGCTAATTAATAGTAAAGCTTTTAGGGATGTGCGTATTTCAGCCAATGATCAGTAAATAACATCATAGTAATCTCCATCAGCGATCTAGGACGAATTTGACGTGATCGCCCAGGTTTATCAGATCGGAGTTATCATTGGAATCGTGCACGTGGACGTGCTGTTTATTCCTACAATTGATTCAACTTATTTTACCATCGAGTATTCATCTTGGTTAAACAACATAATTTTATAACCCTCACGTGATGTATGACGTTATAGGTCACGTCATATACACATGCTTCTGCATCCTTCACTGAAAACTTAAATTGGTTCACCGACTAACATAACGTTAGTCCATTTGGTGCCTCTCCCGACTAACATAGCCTTAGTCAGTTGCTATACCGACTAATTTATTCCTTAGTCAGTTGGATTTCTTAGTGGGTCATCTTAGTCCGTCAACTTAGTCGATCAACAATTTCTTAGTCGGTAAATGTATATTAGTCAGTTACATTAGTTGGTGACATTAGTCGGTCTTTACCGACTAATTTATATGAGCCACCGACTAGTTTATAGCAGGTTTTACATTAGTCAGGATGGTGCCTCTCCCGACTAACCTTTCTTAGTCGGTATCGACTGACTAGTTGCACTGACTAGAATCACTGAAAGAATTAAACCCGACTAGTTTCACTGACTAGCATCACTGAAAGAAAAGAGAGCAGAAGAAACACAAATAATGTGTACGTTGGCAGTATTTATTTCTGATAAAACTTCTGATGTCTACAAAGGCTGACTTTCGACAGATAGGGAAGAAATCACTGTAAACAAAAATCTGAAAATATGATTTTATTCCAACAAAGTTAAGACAAGTTAATGGATCAAACATGAATCGCAAAAGTATAGCACTGCACAATAATGCAAAGTTGAATCTTGGGCAAGGGTTCCTCATGACTTTCGTTTTATAGTGGTACCCCAAATCGACACCAGTTAAGTCTTCACGAACAAAGAGTGTTTCTCCTAACTACAAATGGCCTCCCACTTGTCTTCAGGAAGCCAAAATCTGCACCATAATTGACCTGTGAACAGAAAATATGATATACGTGTAAGCACAGATACAGATATAGCACATGATAACTCACATTATCATAAACATACATTTACATTAAAATTTTATAACATATTGGGAAGTATACATTTAAATCTAGGTCCCTCAAATTATAAGCCAGGAATAGCAGCTTTACCAAATAATTATTAGCTTTGCACAGCATAACACCAAGTTATTTTTCAAAGCTTAATAATTATGTTAATCATGTTAATAATGATCCCAATAGACCGGGAGCCCAGAGGGTTTGGTTAGCTGGGAAGGTAACCAATTGCCTTGTACATCACAATGTTCACAGTGCCTTCCTGTATATGAAACCAGACGACTGGCAAACCGACTGTGGTGGGTGTGGCTGGGAGAGCAATTTTAAAGTCACCTGATAGCTAACCTAGATCAGTTTTCATGGTAACACATCAAAGTAAGTACAATGTGTCAGGTATGGCCCCAAGAGCAACAAATGGCCATTGCCAGTAATTATTGGTGGTGGGGTACCCCTGCCAGTGATCTATAATTGACCCCTCAAGGCTGACCTAGGTCAGCTCATGAGGAAACCACTTGAAACCTACTGGAAAATGTTGGTTAGGACTTCAGATACAACTGATGGGCATTGCCAGTAATTTTTATTGGTGGGGTACCCCTGCCAGTAGACCCCCAAAATGCCCATCCCCCATTGACCTAGATGAGCTCATGATGTAATCAGTTGAAAACTACTGGAAAATGGTATCACTTCATATGTAAGGGATGGGCATTTCCAGAATTTTATATTAGTGGGGTACCCCTGCCAGTAGACCCCCAAAATGCCCCCCCCCCCCTCATTGATCTAGGTCAGCTCATGATTTAACCAGTTGAAAACTACTGGAAAATGATTGACAGGATTCTATATGT
Organism: Apostichopus japonicus; assembly: GCF_037975245.1. Lineage (NCBI taxonomy): Eukaryota > Metazoa > Echinodermata > Holothuroidea > Aspidochirotida > Stichopodidae > Apostichopus > Apostichopus japonicus. Next base: position 3,683,580 of record NC_092571.1, read on the forward strand.
AAGGGATGGGCAGACTCTGGCAGTGGTGGCCCACTAATATAAAATACTGGAAATGCCCGTCCTTACATATGAAGTGATACCTATCATTTTCCTGTAGGTTTCAACTGGTCAAATCATGAGCTCACCTAGGTCAATGAGGGGATGGGCATATTTGGGGTCTACTGGCAGGGGTACCCCACCAATAAAAATTACTGGCAATGCCCATCCCTTGTATCTGAAGTCCTAACCAACATTTTCCAGTAGGTTTCAAGTGGTTACCTCATGAGCTGACCTAGGTCAGCCGTGAGGGGTCAATTGTTGATCACTGGCAGGGGTACCCCACCACCAATAATTACTGGCGATGGCCATTTGTTGCTCTTGGGGCCATACCTGACACATTGTTCTTACTTTGATGTGGTTACCATGAAAACTGATCTAGGTTAGCTGTTAGGTGACTTTAAAATTGCTCTCCCAGCCACATCCACCACAGTCGGTTTGCCAGTCGTCTGGTTTCATATACAGGAATGCATTGTGAACATTGTGATGTACCAGGCAATTGGTTACCTTCCCAGCTAACCAAACCCTCTGGACTCCCGCTCTACAGATCAGTGAAAATTTGACCAAACTTATGAAGCTTGCACGTAAATGATATACTAGACTGTTTTTTTTTTTAAAACAGGTTATGAAAAGTATCTTTAATATCATTAAACAGTTGGGTACAATAGTTAAACTCACTCTTCCATCTTTTTTCTCTATGGTACTTGTTCCTTTGCTTTTTGGACTCTTGGATAAACTCTTTTGTTCTGCGAAGGGTACCAATATATCATCTTAAAACATGTCTTTAAGCCATATATAACACAGTTCTCCTCTTCTGTTGTTGCCTCCACACTGGTGTCGTACATCACAGGAAACCTCACCCTTGACTTAGATATTTGGCTTTTCAATTCCTGCTGGAAAAAAGAAACAGCAAAGTATTCATCATTTGAAAAAATAAATAAAGTTGTCACCACAAAGTTATGTGAGATTTGCTTCCACTATAGTCTCAAAAAACAATCCCAAAGTTTGAAGCAGACTGTATAAAGCTGAAAATTTGAACGAGAGTGTCATCACCATTGCAACCAGAATCAAATGCCCAGAATACAGAGATAATAAAACATGGGCTAAATCTTTGTTTGTTTTTATGATCTTTAAAAATATAAAATTTTAGAAACAGAATGCACTGAGCAAACTTATTTATAGGCCTAATCGTTTTTAGTTGTTATTTTGCTTGCTCACATAACAAGCCTGTTTAGACCTAGGCTAGAGGAGAATCAATACTTTGTTACACTAAGTTTGTCTTTCGGTCGTTTTGATTTAGTCTTACTAGTAGTACTAAAGTATATAATGGACCGGCGAAGACTAGAGAATACCCAGAGTTTTAGCAACTGCGTTAAACTGTATCATCTGATCTATTATTTACTTCAATGAGTTTCATTCAATCTAGGATCAAAAAGAGAAAACTAATTAATCTTAACCTTTAAACTTTGCTACTAAACAGATATGCTTGAATTACAAATAAATGTCAAAAACATCATAATCTACGAATCGATGCATATACATATACATAAACAGAATAATTTGAATTCGCGCAAGTGAACCCTGCACTACATTGGACAGAAAAAAAACGTGCAATTATAGACCAAAATAAACATACTAAATTTTCCGTTACTTCTACATAAAATATCAATACAAATACAACAACTTACTCTTTTGGCAGTATACTAAAAGCACATGTTATAATAACTTCAGACTATCAAGCTTTCCTGAGAAAAAACGGTTAATACTTCTTACAGTAAACAAGTCGACCGTGAAGGAATGTCGCAATTGTTTCCTGAGCGTGACCGGAAATTAAATACTAAAAAATGATAAATGAAAAGGTTAAATAGAACTGAAGCGTGCATCCTGACTGCTCGCAACATATAATACCGTTGACTAGCCAACATAATTTGTTCAGCCTACTGTGACTGTACGTTTGAAGATCTAGCCTTGCTTATTCAATATCACAAAGCCTACCCATTTAGATTCACATGGGATATTACAGGAAATCTTTACCAAATGAGTGTAGACTTCAAATAAACTATTGAGACTTATAGTTCCAGCATTTGTTTGGGAATAAATTAGAAGATTATGTGCCACTGTTCAGTCTAGCCCAATACACACATAACACATTTTTAATTGGTGTTTAGAATGCACACTTTAGTGTTGAGAATGCACTGCAGTACCCAGTAGAAGCCTATAGGCTACTCACTGTCATTGCACTTGTGTATTGCGAAACGCCAGCGTGACAACGGTAGCGTTACACTAACCATAATACATGAGTACTAGTGCCAGTGGCCTAACAATTAACTTTAATTTTACCTTCAAGTTAAAGGAATAACAGGTAGGCCGATGATGGCAGTTAATACCTCCATTCTTCTAAAGACCTTCTTGGGTGATTTACGGTTGGAAGTTGCTTAGAGTGATCGTATGAAACTATGCAAAGTCCAGCAAGCTGCCGTTGCCTCTCGGTTTCCAAATTGAAGTGAATCGAATTGGGTTAAAATACATTAGTCCGTCGACACCGACTAAGCTACGATTATGCGTAAATCGGGTGTCCGTATCGTTCTTAGTCCATGGGTTAAAATACCTTAGTCCGTCGCCACCGACTAAGCTGCGATTATATTTTCCTTAGTCAGTGTAAACTGACTAAGAAGCAGCGATGAAACGAAGATTTTTGCTAGTTCGTGTGCATTGACTAACGTTACAAACTAATTTAACGTTAGTCCGTGGCAATATTGACTAGTTTATTTTTTCAATGTTCAACACCTCAATTACCCACAGCTCACACGTTTTTAAGTTACATTATTACCTTAACTTCATTTAGCCAAGTGTCAATCAGGTGCTGACATTATACCAGCTACTGTACACTACTCCCCAACATCAGTAGTATGGTATGATTCAAACCCTGGAAATTCATAGGCCCCCACTTGTTGTATATGCATAAATTATGCATCTATTTTTGGAATACGGTATCAGCTGTCTTATTCTCTTACAGGTGACTGTTTTAATCACAGACGCTGGCGGTTTGACGTATATAACCGTTACACAAGCCTCGAGTAACTTCAACCGCTTCTGGTTCCGAATCATGTCAACCGGAAGTGACGAACATGTTTATGGCGGTGGTGAACAATTTTCATACTTTGATCTAAACGGGAGGAATTATCCACTTTGGCTACAGGAACAGGTGCAAATTTTAAAATTTTTCATTACAAACAAAAACATGCATCATCGTGGATTAAAATGATAGTAAGGGGAATTTTGTTTTGGCTAAAAGGTGAGAGAAATGATCATATTCTAAACATCCTAGTGAGCTTTGCATTCAGTTCCTAAGTATCGTTTTCGAGACACAATTCTGATCCGTTTGTCCCCTGTTTGGCTGTTTCATTAAGATGCCAAACAAACACCTCAAAAATTACCAAATAAACAGTGCAAATTGCATTGATTTGCTGGTATAATGATTATCTGAAGATAAGTTTTGTTTTCCTCTCATTCCAACCTTTTCAATATTTCAAACCTATTCTAAACTGTAAGGTTAGTTTACTAGTTTGGACCAATACATATTATATTACTTCATACCTTTTCAGGGAGTTGGTAGAAACAAGAGCACATACACGACCTTCTTAGCGGATCAAGACAGTGGGTCTGGGGGAGACTATTACTCAACCTATTGGGTTCAACCAACCTTTGTGTCGTCCAGGAAATACTTTGCTCACTTTACAAGCTCTACTAACGGGCAACTCGATTTCAGGAACGACGGTTTCCACGAGGTTGAAATTTGGAATGCACCAGGTATAGTTTTAATGGAACATATGAAAAAGCTCCTTCTGACAAGAATATGCATGATACAAGTTTCCTATAGCAGCAGGGCAAGGTGATGTTGTTGGCAAAAGATATATACATCAGCACACGCACAGAATGGAAATATATTATTTCCCTATTAACAATATTCTTTCCAGACAGTTACCACCTCTCCAAGTCTTCCAGGTCACTTTTTGATAGAAAAGTAACCCTACCCCATCTAACACTTTATAATTTATTTACACGTTGGGTATATCTCTTTTAGACTCAGAGATATTCCCTGGGCAGCTCGTGATTGGAACGGCAACTACATTTCCAGATCTCTTAACCAAGTTGACTGGGCTCCTTGGTCGTCAGCCCAAGCTGCCTGACTGGTTGTATAACGGCGTCATCTTGGGAGTTCAAGGCGGTACAGAAGCAATGCTAGGGTATCTTGAGCAAGCTCAGGTAAGGTAACATTCATCACTTATATCTTTGCGTGATGAAGTTGCATAGTACAGATTTCAATTTATAAGAGTTAGCCGGAAGAAAAAACCTGAAAGGAGACAAACCCAAGCATCATCATGAATCAATGTGAACCTCTTCTCCAAACAGTTAAGAAAAATCTTATATCATTGAGGATATATCAAAGATTTAATGTTCCTTCACACAGAAGATATGACATCACCGAGTCTTCTACGAGAACCAAAAGTTGGTCGTCAACATTTTCGGTGGGTCGCAAACATATTCAGAAGTATGAAAATAGATCTACAGTTGTCGAAGCTTTTCAGCGGAGATCGATTAAGCTATGTTGTTAACATCAGGTCCATAACCCATGCTAACTTTATGGATTCTGAGCATCGAATCTGACGTGTGGTGAACTGGTGGGCGGTGGCTCATTCCTCATGGATGCCCCTGGGTCATTGCTATAATAGTGTGCATAATGCGATCAACTTCATGATTGCATTGTCCTGTGTCTCTTAGTTAGGGTTCAACGGATGTGAGCGTGCATCAGGTCGGGAAATAACGTCAAATACGTTTCTTACACAAGTTAGCGAACTAAATAGTGTGATACTTTACAAGAACAAAGCGCCAAGAATGAAACTCTCAGACAAGAAAAGAATATCATTTCTCGAAAGCGCTGAATTATCAAAATAAAAGAAGTGATCGCTTTGGGAGTACCGATAATCTATTGTATTAAAATATTCGATCTATCTCTTGATCGTAGGTTTAGGTAAGTCCACTTACCAAAGTATCAATGTGATACTAAATGTGTACGGGAACAATATTTTAACTTGGGGACTGCTTCCCGCTTCCACCTTCACCTCATTAGGATTATCGACAGCCACAGGAATAACACAAAGTAAATAAATAAACTTGTCATTGGGTATGCCAAGTGCATTGGAAGAAAACGGAACATATTAATTGTTGAGGGCAGCTCATCATAACAGTGACAGTAATAGCATAGGCCTACTGTTATGTATACTCCTCAAGTTTGATGTTCTTTGGCAAAAATTCCTGTCATTGATATATGAATGTCTTTGCATTGAATATTGGTATAGTTCTTAGCATGATTCAACAGTTGATTTCTGATCCAGGTAGGTGTTCTATACAGGACCTCCTAGTATTCTTTGTTTGTTCTCCCGCAGTAGCCTTATATAAACATGCTGATTTCTACATTCTCCTATATGTTTATATAAGTATTCAACGCGATCACTTAAACTTGCAGCTCAAAATTGCAAGTGTGTTCGGGACAACGACTTTCTGACGTTTGTAAGATCAAGCTGAATAATTATGTAACATATTAATATGCACCGTAGCCGCGACGGAACCTCAGCATCCAACAATTATTTGTTCTGCTGGGATTACAAGTCTATAGTGTAGGTGCCACCACATGTTGTGGCGCCTAACAATAACACTGAACATACAGGTCCACTGTTAGGTAAGCTTTTCTTCATCATGATCATCATTTTTTCCCTTCAGAACGAGGGAATGAAAGTCGCCGGGCTTTGGATCCAGGACTATGCAGGTAGGATCACAACCTCGTTCGGCCGACGGCTATTTTGGAATTGGCAATGGGACCCCGAGCAGTATCCTGATCTGGACACGGAGATCATTCGGTTGAAAGAGGAGGAGAATATACGCTTGTTTGCTTACATGAACCCGAATCTGAATCGTGAGGGTAACATGTTCGTCGAGGCAGAAGATTTGGGATATTTGATTCGAAATAGTTCAGGCCAAACTTATTTGATTGATTATGGTGAGTTCTTCTGTGGAATCGTTGATCTTACGAGCCCCGAAGCATTTGATTGGTATAAGGCCAAAATAAAAACCAACATGATCGAATTTGGCTTCGACGGTTGGATGGCTGACTTTGGGGAGTACCTTCCTCCGGATGCAGTCTTTGACAACGGCGTCTCCGGGGAAGAAATGCACAACCTTTGGCCTGTTCTCTGGGCAAAGGCGAACCGTGAGGCAGTGGAAGAGGCGGGCAGACTAGGTGATATAGTGTTCTGGATGCGTGCTGGGTTTACTGGGTCTCAAAACTACAGTGTTATGACTTGGTCAGGGGACCAATTGGTCGACTTTAGCACAGCAGATGGCTTGGCCTCAGTTATAACGGGTACATTATCTTTGGGGATGTCAGGCTATGGACTGAATCATTTTGACATTGGTGGATACACGTCTTTATATGGTGTTATAAGAACGGAAGAACTTCTCTTAAGATATGCGGAGCTAGCAGCCTTTACACCAATGATGAGAAGTCACGAAGGAAACCGCCCTGACGAAAATTGGCAGTATTATTCCAGTGTACACAGTATGAAGATGCTGGGACGCGCAACCGAGATCTATATCCTAATGAGGAACTATACGCAAAGTGTATTGGAAGAGGTGTATACATTAGGTTATCCAGCACAACGACCTCTTTTCTTTCATTACGATAATGACCCTCTGTCATTCGATGATTCAATGAAATATCAATATTTACTGGGGAAGGATGTTCTCGTAGCACCGGTTTATTTACCTTCCTCAGAGACTGGTGATAGATGGACCCTTTACCTTCCGCCCGATGACTGGGTCTATCTTTGGGATGGTACGGCTTATGATGATGGGGGCGAATATGTTACTGTCGATGCTCCATTGAGAACTATTCCTGTCTTTTATCGAAAAGACTCGACGTATGCGCAATTCTTTCAAAACGTTGCAGCTAGTAAGTCAATTTTCCTTATTTTTGTTCTCAACTGTCAAGCCCCACGGGGATATGACTGCATCGCAGTCCTCATATATGCTAGGATTGCCTTCATTAAACTTGTGATGCATCAAAAGGCAGTGAAATATATATCATTTTTTTTGTTCTTAATAAAATAATTGTCATTATTATGTAAACTTAAATACTTTATCTGACTGAAAAATGCAACCGCAACTTCTATTAAAGTAGTGATTAATGAAAAGCACAACAAGTTAAACTATATCATTATTGGCATCGGGCCCTCGAAGTCAAGGAGGCCCGAAGTGAACACAACGTCAATGGGCCTCCGAGAACACTTCCAGGAAAGAAACACCAACTTCCTATTTGGATTGTATACCAGAAACACTTGATGGGAGGAGGTGGGGTGGGGGCAATCATAGGGTTTCAGAGGGCACAAGATGATGTCATAATGTCATGCTGGAACCTTTATCAACCCAAGAACAACTGGTTGACTGAAAAATGCAAAAACAACTTCTATCAAATGAATAAGAAAAGACAAATATAACAACTTTAGTCATTTCATTGGTGGCCACGAGAAATCCTTTGTTTGTTGCCGAAATTCTTATTATTAACATAAAGCGAAAGAGCTAGTTTGAGGAATTTCAGTTATCATGCTAATCAGTTTAACGTTGATGACGATGGGTGTATGTCTTCCTAAAGGAACGGTTTGCCACTTTCAAATCGGCCCAGGATCTTCTAGGATATGTACTCATTTTAGACTCTCAATGTGTGTTGCCAAATTTTAACTTCGACCTTTCTAGCTTACTCGGCCTTAAAGCTCAGTGAAAATAACACTTTCTATGCAATTTTCTATTAATTATTATTATTTTTATTGAGTTATCTGTCGTTTAACATTTTGGGCTGAATAAAAATTCGCCAGATTTTTTAACGAGTCCGTAGATGCTACAAACTTCAATCAAACTTTGCAAGCCTGCCCAACAGTCCATGCGCCAATCAAATCTCTCTGTTTTGTTCACGACGGTGAACTGTGTGCTAGCCTGTGTTAGGTCCATATTTTAATAGTATCTTTCTTTCAGTCTTACCCATAAAGCTTGCGAAATTTTGTCATTTCCTTCCATTGAAGGAATAAACAGGTGTTTTCAGACGTTCCCTCCATGATATTGGGTATAAAAAGTGGACGATACGAGTTTAGCAGGTTACATTTTTGTAATTAACATACTGATATGGACGGTCGCAGTGATTTGACGGTAAATCGTTTGCGCCAAAAGGGCAACAGAAAATAAATTTTGCGACAGCTTTTCTCCATTAAACCTACCCGGTCAGATTGCATTTAGAATAAGAAACAATGAATCTGCCTCGGAAGGTTGTTTTCCGAAATTCATCAGCAAACCCACATTGAGACTTTAAGCTTTAGTTTATTGTATTGTATACATGTAATGATGGTTTTGAAATTGTTCAGACAATTAGCGAGCCTCGCAATCGAATAGCCATACGTGAGACAAATGTAACAAATATATCGAAGCTGCTCTCAGTACTAAAATCAACATCTCAAGAGCACTTTGACCGACGGTAAATTGCTAAGTTCAAACTTCAAGGAGTAGCTTAGCTTTACAGTGTCTCCGAAAGATAAACGGATGATTAATTGCTTTACGCGTTATCATGGAAATTGTAAAACAACTAACACACGGGTTAAAAACTTGCAGTAAGTACTATATTCTAAAGTAACATGTTACACAACATGTTACACAATTACCAACATCCCTTTGAATTTTCCGTTTGAACGCTATTTTAGTAGTTCGTTTCAGACAACAAGATGCCAAATTCGGTGATTAGTGCTGTACGACCGTTATTGTGTACTAGGTAATAGACATAGCCTGTTTACATGTATCTGCTATGAAAGTATTAACCAATCATATGAATAAGCCAAACTGATTGCAGTAGAGGCAAAATTGTTGACGTATTCAACAAACGTGTTCTTGCATTAAGTAGTGTAACAAATTAAAGTTATATTTGTACACTGGCTTTTTTCGTGCTATCGAGACTTACGATAACGTTGTCAAGCGTAAATTTAATCCGTACTCCAAACACTCTCATTGGCAGAGTACGGGAAAGAATAACATCAAGTTCAGACGCTTTTATTCAGAATTGTCATGTACTGCTTATGTATGTATGAGCAATTAAATACCCAGAAGAGGATCTCTTTGCAAATATTTTCTCCCCGAAGAGCTTTACCATATAAACTGAGAAACTATGCCTTTGTTTGTTTCATATTAGATCTTGTAAGAATACTGCAAAACCATTGTCTCGTCTTATCAAAATCTTATTTACATTGCCTATAAATAAAACGCTCGTTGAGTAGACCTATAAAGATTTATGGACCATGATTTCAACTCCCAACATTCTCTAGTTATCGTTTTAACTGTTTTTAATCTTCTTTTATAGACACTCCTGCTATTCTGCCGACTACTACTATGGACCCAGTCCCCACATCAACGGCGTCAATAGCTTCAATGCCTTCGGAGTTTGTACTATTAGTTACAATTTTCCTAGTGGGAAAAATTTGGACTCCATGAACAACTTTACTTACTCTACAGGGACTATTATTTTCTGTTGTCGTAAAGTAGATGTTTCGTCATGTGTAAGCTTTTTTAACCTTTTAAACAAAACTCACAACAGACCCATGAACTTTAATCGTCATCAGTATTGTGACCAATTTTTTAGCCAACTGAAATTGCTAGAAGTTGCCAAAAAGACATTCCTGGAGATTCTGATTCTATTACTTTTTCACAGACATTGAGGAAGTGTTAAAATGGACAATCAATCATCTCAGTGTATAGAAATAGCTACGTAGTGGAGGCAGTAAAACGCTTGGTGAAATTTGATAATGATTGCAATGAAAATCATCGGGTGTCTAGGCCTTCGTATTGAGAATATTAAAGTACTTATTGGGGTGTCTTGTTCTACGTATTGAGAATACTAAACTACTTATTGGGGTGTCTTTGTCTACGTATTGAGTAAATTATACTACGTATCGAGTGTCTTGATCAACATATTGAGTATATACTTATCTACATATGACACCTGCCTACTTTGAACTGTTATGGACCATTCGCATACCAATCGAATACACTCAAGCTCAAACTTCGTGAAGTAATCGACTGTTAGATATACGTTTAATCTTTCCCCATCTTCTGTGTCTTTGTCTAGTTCAATTTTCTCCGCACAAATTTCTGCGAATAAATTGTACTGGGCGGGTTGATCGGAGTAGCGAGGGAAAGACTTTTGACACAGTTCAGCAATATTTCACTTTTAAAATTGTCCCAGTGATAACGACCTGATAGAATGTTTTGAGATTACGACATGAAAACGTTTCCACATTTCAGATTACATTAAGGAACCTTTTGTCTTCTTCAATGAGGTGAGAATTCTCAATCAAATAACTTCACATGAGGCTGTAAGGCACTAACGCGAACGGACCACAACTGATAATGATAATGTAATTGTATATATGATTACATAGTCATTTTATACGACAATTTACTGATATAACACGATAATATATATAGAAGATACACGATGATAATAAGAAACTACACGATAATAAATAGCTGCAATGTAGTCTACACGGTTATTATAACAAAAGTACATGGTAATTATAAGAAACTATGTCTATAATAAGAAATTACACGACTGTAATAAGAAAGTACCGTACACGATGATAATCTAAACTGCATACGATGAAAAGCGCTGCGTCTTCATATGCGTTGGCATATGTATGAGATTTTGAACATTTGTATTATTTTTAGAGGGTAAAGAATTCCCTCTAGATTGCTGTCAGCACAACTGTGTGCCCATTGTATTCTGTTCCGGCCGTGGACCGGATAATAAGCACTACTATATAATAAGTTGTTATTGGTTATACGGGTAAGCGCGTCACACACACAAACAACACTCGACAACAGTGAAAACATAACAATCAGCTATAACTTGTGAGTCGTGATGTCCACCGCATGAATAATATGCGTGTTCATATGGATATCGTTAGCAGTTTTTATAGCATCGTGTATATGATTATTATTATCATCGTGTATCTTCCTAATATTATCGCGGACTTTAACGTGATCACCATGTAAAATATTATTATAATCATGAAAACTTAGAGTATTTTTTGCAAATTAACATATAAATTTATATTATAATTATGATATAATTAATATTATTATGATATAATAACATAATGATTGTAATCATGATATAAAATCACGTTACCACATCATTTGTGTACCATTTGGCGTTCCATAGTGAACTGATTACCTCAATACGGTTATCCGAAACTCGGTTAGATTATTCTATCACGCTTCTCGGCCTTTTGGCTAAGATCGTGTGCAAACAGTACACGATAGATCGCTCACCAACCTTTGACCTGATCATGTGTAGTATCTATTCCCTTTTCCAAGGAACTTGTGATACTCACTTAATGTAGCGTCGTTATGACCACATCGTTACAGTTCCAAATTAAGGGGACTGGGGGTTGAGAGCGGACCAAGTTGTTTGGGATTCGTGTCTCAAGCCATCAAGTTATACAATTATAACTTAACAAGAAACTCAAAGTCACTGCTATGTTGTCTTCAGTAATTTGCAATTTGTTTATGTCTGTTATATTTTAAAATCCCGTCAACTCAAAACAACGACAATTAAATCAGATACTTGCATGACCAGCATATCTTTTTTTTTTGTTATCTGTTCCCTTTCGAGGGGAATGGTGATACATACCCGACGATGATAACACAGTCACAGTCCCGATGCAATGGGACTGGGGTTGAGAGCGGATAAGTCGGTCGGTAGTTTGGTTTTCGTGCCCAAGTTCTTTCCTGGGTGACTTTTCTTAAAAAGTATCTCTCTGTACATGAAATACACTTGAGCTTGGTTACCTCACATACTTTACATATATGTATGTGTGTGTGTGTGTGTTTGTGAGGGGAACACCGCCAAGTGACTGATAAAGTCATAAAGGATGACATGTGATATAGCAGGGGGGTCCGAATTGGCTCTCTACGGGCCTAACTGGTGTTTGGGGGAGTTCTCGGGCGACCGAATGGAGTTGAGGATCGAATCAATTTCCATTTTCATTCACCTTGTTGACCTTCACATGATGAAAATAATTGAAAAAGTATGTCTTACTTCGATCGATTACTATCTCATTATTAGTCATCTTCGATGGGTTTGGTAAAATTATTGAAAACCGCAATACCGCTAAGCAATAATGTTGCCAGCCATTCATTGAGCTGGAAGTGTCCAACAACTATAACATCATCACTAGGACATTCCAAAGTCCTCTCCGTCTTTACAGCACGCCGCACAGCATTTTATAACCCCGAGAGGGATTTGCTTTTCCCTCTTTCTCACGCCCCCATCCGCCCCTACCCATCTACCCACACCTCCAGCCTCCATCAAACCTTCGTCCTGCAACACCAATCATTTAATATCGCTTCAGCCGGCAGAGCAGAGACATCCCCTCCCTCATAAACACACACACATCACCGCCACCAACAGTGGGGAGATGATGCTGTGTGCTTCCATGCATGGTAGGTCAGTGTGTTTATTTGTATCAGAGATTTTTGGATGAGAATGTTCTTTGGTTGAGTTATTATAAGTCCTAAAACAATTATGGACTTGCTTTAACAGAAATAACAGAAAACTGAAGTGATGTTACGACGCTATCATTAATTTGGAGGTATGTGCAGAAACATGGCCGTTTGGAACAGAGATATTTATAGAAATATTAGTAGCACTCAACAACCAAACAACCAATAGGGTGCAACGTACATAATATCGTGTCGCAACATTAGTTTTTCAAACAGCAGTGATGATGTCAACGGAATCTATGAGAAGCGACTCAAATACCTCTTTCAAATCGATAGGAGGAGGAAACTTAATTTATATTCCGTTCGTTTATTTCTTTGTTATATAGATCTAAGATACAATTTTCATGTTCAATAACGTATCGGCAAAAGGAGGGGGGAGGGGGAGGGGGCTGCGGTGAAGAGAGAGTAGCTATGACTTTGAAAGGGATGCTATTGCCTCCTATAACTTTATAGACTTTATAGAGATTTTAGCTGCTGATAGGGTCGACCATGTCAGAGTGTTGACAAAATGAATTGCACATATGAAAGCTATAAAAACATCCAAACCCCGTCCTCGTCACCGTCCCTTCCTCATTAACATTCAGTCTTTCAAAGAACAAGATGATCAAGTTGGCTGATTATAGATCAAACTTTGATATTTATAAAGATGATTCTAATATTTTGTATTAAACTAAATACACACTTCTACATGTGTGTGGAACACAAGGGGGGGGGGTGCAAACACGCAAATGCCGCAGTTTCAGAGGATCAATAAACACATCAAGTCACTGCGGACTAAACAAGTCTTGTAGTTGAAGAATTCCCGATCTCCGTGTTTCCCAAATTTACTTGCATAAACTCAAAACCATATGAATCCTATTTCAGGTTTCGAAATACTGTGCTATTTCCAGCCATTCAGATCCCTAAATAAGATTAGTCACATGTTTATAGTTAACGTGTTTGACCTAATTAGTATTGTCCCTTCCTCATTTAAAAAGGTCTTGAAATGTGAATAGGTATTGTTTGTTGAAATTTCAGGCTTAATCCCAGTTCATGATCGTCTGCATAGAATATAGTGGTATAGGGAGACAACTTACAGCAAGACCTCTCTTGCGAGCATAATCTTATGCAACCTTTTGTGAATAAGAAGATTTCACGGAATCCGTTTTTCTTTTACTGCTTGCTTCGAAGTCATTGATAATATCGGGGCATAGCCTATTGTACATTACGTTTTGAAAGGAAGCGACATTCTTACTGCTTGCTACAATGTAAACAAAGACATTGAAGCGTGAGCTTCTTGTTAATAAGATATTCAGATCCGTTGCTCTAATGAGAGTAAAACAGGATGAAGATTTCGTTGAAGGCAGTGTCATTTACTGTTACCAATAGATTGTATCCAACCATTAATACCAATTTAAGCTCGTTTAAAGTTAACTTGTCAAATGGCTCAGAGGGTAGAGCAGTGGACTGGTAACCTGATGAACTGAGTTCGACTCCATCGATGGTTGGTTATACACGTTTAAAATTTCAAATTCTCTTTCAGTAGTCGACGCTGAAGTCTTGATATATTAATTCAACCATATAATTTACTAGCTGATGTGATGGCCGATGCTGTTAAGAGGGTGACGAAAGACTCATTCCTCGTCGGTCGTGTAAATCGTGGCTAGGGTTCAAGACAGGCCTGAGGCGATAATACCTCTGGCTGTGGCATGGTGCTTTTTGTGGCCTAGGATCTCGTACCATGTCTCCCTTGTTGTCGCAAAAGAACCCGGGAGGATGCGCAGAGGGTCGGTCAAATCGACCAGAAACGTACTAGGTGGCGTGCGTGAATCCTTGCCTTTGGCAAGACTGCGAGACACTCTCTGCGTCCGGCATGCTTGCAACCACCGTCCACTGAATACGTGGCTTGATGAGGCGCTATTCTCCTAAAAGTGAATCTATGGATGCCTTTAAGAGCTATATAATTATTTTATATTAAAAAACACCCTGTTTCAAAATAGCGCCATCGAATTCCTTAAAAGCCGCTCTTTCTCTTGTCACTCCGAAGGTGAATGGATTTTATTGTAATGGGTTATTTGCAACACATTCAAACAGTCATGCGGTTAACAAGGGTTTCCAGGAACTTAATTAAACTCATTGTTTGACATAAATGTGTTGGTAAAGATTTACTAACACAACCGACACCAAAACAAGCATTTTATTCGTTGCAATGCCAGAGACATCGAAGCCAGCGAGACCATGAGATAACATTTTAATATACATAGAATTCATTCTATATCACTTCTGGAAGAAAGCCAAAGTGTACCAGTGTCAATATGGTCCCATTCTAAGCCACAGTGTTGTAGCAAATTCTCATACCGGATAGGTAGTTTCGGAAACTAAGTGATTCTTACGAAATTTGTTTAAGATTCATCAAAAAATACCCCGTATTGTGTTTTGATAACTTCAGGAACAAAATTAACTTTGTTATGCCATGGACCGTTAAAAACCACTGCTCTCAGTCTTGCTAGGGTTGTATTCTTATAGCACATTTACTTATTTTTTTTGTTATGACCATTTAAACAGCTGAGGTTCACTAGTTTAAGTGACTGGAACTTTTAGTTCTGTACACAGCCCATCAGACTAGTTCCTCGGTTGCACTACAACACTCAATGGGAAAAATTAAGATGACATGTTTATAATTTATTACAAATTTGTTGAGGAAAAATGATGTTGAAAGCCATCCAAGGGTGCTTCGTTGCTTATATGAAGTTTAAAGTATTTAAAAAGTATATTAAACGATACATATCTTGAAAAATACTGGAATAACTACAGAA
The DNA here is from genome assembly GCF_037975245.1 of Apostichopus japonicus. NCBI lineage: Eukaryota > Metazoa > Echinodermata > Holothuroidea > Aspidochirotida > Stichopodidae > Apostichopus > Apostichopus japonicus. The sequence goes on from NC_092571.1 coordinate 3,699,065, forward strand.
ACATTATGGGACTCAAAGTTGTCTGTTTTCTTTGTATTATAATATATCAGGACTAAATTTCTGCCTTATTAATTATTTAAATATTTAAGTTAATTATCAAGTTACAGCAAAATCTATCTGTCGATCATTCTCCCATGATTGAATACCGGGAATACTTTCTAAGGAATGTCACCCAGAAAAGAACCTGGGCACGAAAACTAAACTACCGAACGACTGATCCGCTCCCAACCCCAGTCCCCTTGCATCGGGACTGTGACTGTGTGATCATCGTCAGGTGTGTATCACCATTCCCCTCGAAAGGGAACAGTTACTTTTTAAGAAAAAGTCGCCCAGGAAAGAACCTGGGCACTTAAACCAAACTACCGAACGACTAATCCGCTCTCAACCCCGGTCCCCTTGCATCGGGACTGTGACTGTGTTATCATCGTCGGGTGTGCATCACTATTCCCCTCGAAAGGGAACAGATACTACACATGATCTTCGAGGATGTCTTCAACTCTTCGGTATATCCATTCGTTGTACACGTCTCAGGATAAAACTAGTTTGATCTCGGAAGAATGTTATCCGATACCTGGTTCTTTATTCTATTTTTTTTACAAGTCAATGGACTACATTCGGATGAACAATGAACAGATGAAGAAAACTGCCATTACTGGAATACCAAGTAGTCCCCGTTATGTCCAACACGTAACACACTAATGGAACCACATCTTCCTTATTCGAAACAAGTTTATAACAACAGAGAGTGATTTATGCCATTCAAGTGGTGCATTTGTTTTCATATTACCGAAACATGTACGACAAGATGTTTACGCTAGCAGTCCAGAATTCACATTTAACATTTAGCGTTTTAATCGGCTTCCGGTAACACGTATCAAGCATTCAATTGATGACTATATAACGACGAAAAGACCTTAAGCACATGGACATTAATATCCTCTTACTTGAGGTACGTATGTGAGGCTCATTTGCATTCATTATTATCAGTCCAGTATTTTCATAATAAGGAACGTCAGAAGTCTCTTCGAGGAAATTTAAGGTCCCTGAAGAAGCACCGTGTAATGGTATCCCCTCAGTAGGACCAGGGACGATTATATTAGAAAACTTTTACGACTTCTTCTTCATCGGTTGGAGACATGAACATAGTTGCGGAATTGGTATTATTTGGGTAATGATTTCCATTAGTCCTATTGTGTATTTCAGAGGTCAACGAAGGACCAATATTTGCAAAATAGCTGTTAAAAGCATTGGACATTGTATAAGGATCAGTAGTGTCGCCATTTTAAAGAGCTTTGAAACAATGTTACAGAATGTTCGACTGTTTGGGTTGTACCGCATATACATGTTATATATTTATGTAATATTCTGTCTGCCATCAAGGAGGGTGGGGGGGGGGGGCTTAGCCCCGACTGATTCATACAAAATCCTCCCAGAAGTATGTGTCGTTACGCCTGAATTACGCACGTGTACCATGAGTACGGTCTGGCGTTAACTGCTTTCATATCATCTGACATAATTTGGATAACGTGTTAGCATCAGAGCCTGTGATCGTCCGAACGCAATGTGCTAATGAGGAGTCTTACCTTCGTTTCTTAAGTGTGGAAGGGGTGGGGTGGATAAGGGAGTTACGATTAAAGTTCGCTTTCGCTCATTACTGTATATAATCTTTTTGTTCCAGCTGTTATCAATGCTCATAGGATTTGCCCTCATTCGAAAAGTGGAACCATTTACGTGTACTGGGGGCACACCGACTGCAACTACAATTCGGAATTAGTGTACAGTGGTATGTGTAATATAAACGCGTGGTGCTTAATAAGCTTAAGTGGAATGATAGCACAGTTTCGAAACCGGTGCGCCATTCGGTCCGAGGCGCCGAAGGCACCGTTATTCGTCTGGTCGTGAAAGTCATAGCTTTTTCAGTTGTGTCAAAAGAATTGCTTGGTTTCAGATGAGAGAGCGCCATCGGGTTGACCACTGAGCAGGTAGCAAGGCTCAGGTCCGTCTTTGGTTTCTTGATTACACTAGACGAATTATACCTCTAAGATCCCGACACTTTGCCAAAATGACAATTGAAACAGTTATAAGGGTTCAGGAAATTCTCTTCGATAGGAGGAAAGGGTTCGACAAGTGGTAGGATTCGGTGTCGTGATATTAGATGACAGGAACTGAGTATTTCGTTTTTTCTGATTGATTTTTAAAATGAATTGCATAGACGTGTGAATTTCTGATTTCCATATTTCCAGAACAGAAACCGAAATAGATTTAAAAAATTAATAAATACCTTGTTTGGCTTTTCTCATGTGACCTTTATAAATTCGTGACACAGACACTATGACATCTTTATCTTTACTTTGTTTTCCTTGCTTCCTTCATCAACTATATTTGCACAGTCTCTACTCTCTATTTATACACAAAGAAGTAAGTTTGTTCTCAGAGTTTGTACAGTATTATAAATCCCAAATCGGATCTGTATCTCTTCAGGAATCGCCGCCGGTTCGAGGCACCGAGACCTTCCCGGTGCAGGTTCAAATGTTCTCTGTGTCCCGACTGATCATGAATTTGATAATCCTGTTGCTGGTGAGGGAGGTGTCCGAGCTTTCCTATACAGTGTGGAATATCAGATCACTGACTTCCCACTTTACCAAGGTTTCAACTTTTATATATAACAGTTTATAAAGCCACTGGCCGATTCTCCCACCTTATAGTCCCAGGGACGCAAACATGCCCCTCTGATGAATGGAAACTTGAATACGAAGACTACTTGATGGCTGAACGGTCCCATGGTGTCCACCGCAAGTCTCAGTTCTTGTGTATGGATAAAGACTCCCAACCCATGGCAGGATCTGAAACATTAATAGTGGTCGACTAACAGTGGTAGAGGCGAGGTGCTCTCACATTGGAGGGGGCCTACCGTGCAAAGCGTACGTACACCAGCGGAATGAGCTTACCTGTGTAGTTTGCACACTCTGGTGAAACATATGGACTAGACAGTTTACTACTTTCAGATTGGGATCTAACACTCGCATGAGTTTATAGACGATCACTGCAATAACAAATAAATGTAAACGTTTTATGTTATATTACAATGATGATGAGAAACTAGTGTACTGCTTTACTGCTTTAGTCACCCAGAGTTTAAACATTTATTCGGACGATTTATTCGGAACGGATCTGTTGATCACCGTTTAGTATGAAATCACAGTACATAGGTGAGCCTGGCTCGACTTAAAAATATTTTAATTTCCGCCCTCTTTATGTGTAAGTGATTAGATTGTCATCATCGCGTATTCCAAACCCTAATAAAACAGCAATTTCAATTCATGTCTCACACATTTGTACGATCGTCCTACTATAAAACAGCATACCGACGGAGCCAAAAATGGTCAACATCTCCGTTTGGGGTGGGTGGGGGAGGTGGTATGAAAGTATTCATATATACTAATACGTCGGTAATCAACAGTGGTGAAGTATCTGTAACTTAAAGAGCCAAGTTACTTAAAAAAGCATCTCTCAAGAAAGGACGGAACTGGTCATGATGTGGAAACCACATTCAACACATTAAGTCAATTACATGTCCAATGCCTAACGGAATTTGACTGGATATTATAAACCAATTACAAATATGTTAACGTAATCCTTTACCATTATAGTTCAGTCCTCTAGTATGCCCGTCGCCACCCTTAAGGTGTTCCATGCGTAAGCCACGAAAGTTATAATATAACTACTGTTCTGTGTGCTTTGGTTCAATACATAGTACAGTGTAGCGGAACACAGCCTATATCAACCTATATAGTGATACCAGAAGCTGATCTTGAAATTCAATACTCTCAAAATGTTCAAAAGTGGAAAGTATATTCTAGGCTGTTGGGATACTTGTCATCAGTTGCATCTTTATCATATCACATAAAGAAAAACTGAAGGGTATATTTGTTTCTGGTTTTCCTTAAAAACGACTGCGAAAATGTTAGATTATGCTGTAATAGTTTCCGAAATATTAAGTTGCATATCATAAATATATAGTCAGTATAAATTAAGCTGAGGGACAAAAGTAATAAAGAAAAGTACTTCCTGTCAAACTAGGATGGTTATAGACTACTATGCATTTTAAAACACGATAAAGGATGACCAAGATAATTATAGTAACTAAGCAAAATATTGATTTCAAGTGGGAATATCCTCAACGTTCCCGAACTTTAAGTTTCCTTCTATGTTGATCGATTTTCTTTGTGCCAAAATTCTTTTCGGAAAAATCTCCCACCTGTTGTGCCGAGTGATTACATTCAATCTAATTTTGTTTTGACACGTTTAAATTTCACTTCGAAGTTTGGTAGCGAGGCTGCTGTTTTTTCCCTGTGAAGTACGTATTGGTGACGTCAGTGTTAATCCTTCTGAAATCCTTAATCTTGATGTTATTTATTTTTCATAAAAACTATATGTAGCCCTAATATCCGCTCATATAGCGTTCGACAGTTTTTTTCTTCGCAAAAAGGCGACTGTTCAAAAACCCAAATTCTTACATCGCTATGAGCTGTCTGTTTGGTCCAGTGATTGCTAAATGCAGTTCATATAACTCTTGTTTTACGATACGATTTTACGATACGAGGGTCGCTCCGCGCTGCTTTTTTTGTTGCTATTATTACTGTATGAATACTGGATCTTTTTCCGATTATGAAAGACGGACACGTTATGAATTACGAACCTTATGAACAATGACCCTTATGACTAATGGTCCTTATGAATATCGGGCTGACCCCAGTAGTTGAACATCAAGAAAAAATATTGTTATAGAGGGAAAATTTCCTGCAGTGTTACACATGAAAACCTAGGCATATGGCTTAGTAGCGGTATTGCTACTGATCTTTTAGAAGCTCTGGAAATAAAAGAATCGTCAAAGTGTCCCAAATACAGGGCGAATCTTTGATAGTGTATGTGCATAGCAACGTATCGTAACCTATAGTAAGTACTTGCTACAGGCCCGTAGTCTGAACAGTGAAACTTTTACTCAGTCGGAGACAGAACCAATATTGAAGCCCCAATTTAATTAGCTACAATATGATTAACATAACATGATAGCCTTACTAGCTGTTAGCCTTCAATGGAGACTTAAAGATCTTCTTTATTGGTCCAATTATAGCACACTATAGCTAGGAAAGTTTTGTGATTACGTAATCGACCTGCCACGGTCGTAAACCAACCTTTAAAGTTCTAGACTGTACAATTAGCCTGCATAGCTTCTTAACACCATGTAGGCTCTTTGAGTAAACACTGTGTGGAAATATGTCCATGTCTACAGTGTATACGTAGTTAATTATACAGCGTTCACACAAAGACCCTCATACAAGAAAAAGTAGTTCCGGTAAATTTTCATCAGTCGCCAAATATGAAACTATGATTTATCGCTGATAAACTATGCTTATCGGTCGATAGACATGGTTTATCGCCGATAAACATTTATTTTCGGCGAAAACATGGTTTATCGGTCGAAAAACCAAGTTGATCGGCGATAAACATGGATTTTTGAGAGATAAACTTGGATTATCGAAAAAAAACTTGGAATATCTAATGAAAATCTATGTTTATCGTTCGATAAACCATGTTTCTCAGAAGATAGCATGTTTATCTGCCGATAATTATGGTTTTTCGAGTGATAAACATGGTTTTTCGACCGAAAATCTATTTCTTCGATTTATTGAACATTTGGCTTGCCATATACGATATGCGTGAACAAGCATATGTTGACGGTAGATGTAATCGTTAGGAGTGGCGCGCACGGCATTTCAAAGGTGGGTAGGGGGAGATGAACAATTCTTAAAATCCACCGACTGAGTTAGGCAGGTGTTGACCTATTTGGAAGGGCCATAGCTAATGAAGGATTCTATGAAGGAGGGTGTGACCCTGGGGTGGTTGAAGCCATAATAATTAATAATGAATAATAATTTTAAAAAAACGTCACGTGGTGCATTCTGAGGCATATTTGGGCCATAAAAATAATGAGCTCTATAATCTAAGTTTGTGTTTATTAGATACTCTTGAGTTTGTGTGTGTGCTTTGATAAAGGTATAAACACCCGAATCAGTGGTCTAATTCTTCCCTAGCAAAAAGATAAACAGTTATTTGGCTGTATGTAGTCGGTAACAGATACTAACAGACATTAACCGTGATATGGTTACATATGGAATGATTTCCATGAACGTAAACATCCCCATAGACGCGCGACTGCCATTTATTTTATAACTGTACATAATTGATACACATTAATCGAATTTCCTCCATGCGAAGTGATTGCGCAATTCAAATTAGTTGGTGACGATAGTGCGCATGACTCATCACTACCAGCAGCTAGCGACAAAAACAAAGAGATCTTGTTGGGTATCATGTGTCATTAACATAACCTCGGTTGACCACAAAGTAACTCAAATCAGACTTTAACATATGATTCTGAATTTGTTATTGATAACAATGCGGTAATGTCATTTTTTGTAGTAAGGGATGAGAAGGGGAGGGGTGTAGTAGGGGGGCAGGTGAATTCTAAATCCAGGGGGTACAAGTTTAATCGAGATCGATTATATCATAGGTGGTTGAGAAGTGCTCTTGTCAAATATCCTTTATCAACAGAATGTTTATCTATGACTACAGACACAAGCGCTACAATACAACCTATATATTTCTTATTCCTTCTTATTCTAATTCCTACCCAAACCTCTACAAGCCGTCTTTGACTGAAAATTGTTCAAGTTGATATTTAAAAAGACAAATATGACAGAGTGAAAGCTCTAAAATTAGACATTCATCCCACACCCTCACCCACCTCATCCCCTTGGCATCCCGTGTAAGGTGTAAGGAGTACGTTCATCATTGTGCATTTATTTTCTATGAATTCAGCACCCTCGCAACCCTTACCTATATCAGATTTTTGTGTAGATAGTTGCGATTATCTCCGAAAGTAACATAAAGATGGATAAATTTTGTGGTCCATTGTCAAGCAAGTATAGTAACCATTATTGATGTTACGTTACTGATGCTATACCATAGTTTATCATGATAAATTATACAACGAAGGCTTAGTGCGCACAGAGCATTGCTAAAACTGAAAACAAAAATGTGGCATATCGTGTTACACGGACAAAGAAATAGGTTTATGTTTAGTAAGATTATAGTACAAATGAAAGTGATCTGGCATCCTCATGTTTCATGAACTTATTTGTCTTACTTGTTTTTCTAAGACTGATCTCTGTTTTTGCAACAAGATACCAACAAGATGCTAAACCAGAAATTGATCAGGTTTGTTGGTTTTTGGTCCATTGACAAGAAGGTTATAACCGTATTAGATGGTACGTCACCGATGCTATACCGTAGTTAACCATGTCAAGCTTTACAATGTAGGCCTGGTACGCACATTTGTGCCGAGGCAGTCGGGTCCAAACGTATTAGATACACCGTCTGAACATTTTTCCGCCCGCCCCGCCAGGCCTAGCTAAGTTGATCCGCCCTTTATCTTCGCGATATCACTTTCGATTTGCCCGAGGTAATTGTGCACCGTGTATCATCCATCAGATATGACCTCGCGGGGTTGTGCAAGTCCATTTGAGTTCCCTAGACTGTGTCGAGGCCTAATATATATAAACGTTATGTTCACGGATAATACTAGCAGCACTAGTATCGCAAAAGTTCTTGTTTCTTCGACAGTTCTTAAAGTTCAAAGTGATAGTAAGTTAATAGCTTCACAGTAATTTCTCACTATTTCAATAAAAAACAGTTCTACAAGGAGAACCTCTTTGGTTGCACAAGCTTCACAATTTATTTACACTTCATTGATTCCAGACAATAGATCAAAACATATCTATGTAGAGATTTCATCTTGTGCTCAATAGGGAGGATAATCACGTAACTATCTGTGACAGTCTGTCGTCAGAGTGGGGGACATGAGGGGTATTGATGCCATCTAGTTGTGCCCCAGATTTTCTATGAAATACTTTTATGGAGTAAGATTATAGTACCAATGAAATTTATCCGCCATCATCATGTTTTATGAACTTGTTTGTCTGATGTGTTATTCTGCTTTGTGTTTCTTTGTTTTTGTAAAACAAGATACCAGCAAGATTCTAGAGGTTCAAATATTTAACAATACTTGAGTAACCACCAAAGGAGGAGTTTAGAAGCCATTCTATAGCCAAGCAGCCAAGATGACATCTTCTTACTTCGTGCTATCTGTGTGTCTCCTAGTGTGTGTGGACTTAGCAAAGTGTGATGACTTGGAAAATCACAAGGTAAGTAGGCAACAAAATCAAGACATTGGCGTTTATTAATTTAAGGAGGTAATGCAGAATATTGTTGGGATGCTTTTTTCTTCTCAATGGGGTTAGTAGAGGTGAGTAAGAGTCAGTGTTTCACGATCCACCAATTTCGTAACTTTATTTTCACGACCATTGGGTAAAGGGTGTATGTGACACAGTTCGGATGGTCTACAAGCTCCCCCGTTCCACCCTGGCAAGGAACATTTCTATGGTAACCCTTTTGCCGATGAGGCCGTTTGTAACCAAGTGTGTATGCAATCAGTAGTCTTTCTGTCAAGTGGTTTAGCTCATTTTCGGTGTGCGACCAGCCGGTGTATAGGGAGTGAGAGACATCCACTGGTCTTGGGAGGGTGCAATACAGCAAACGCCATCCACTGCAGGACACAGCATGCATGCTCCAGCGGATCTTGTCTTCACACAGGCGGGGTTAATTTCCGCTGTTACCACCAATTGTTTTAGTAAACGTATTGAGTAAGTCGCTCCAGAGTATTGAGTAAGTCGCGCGACAATTTCTTCCCCTCACCTGGGAAAGTCTTGCCCTCACCTGCTTTCAATGTCTTGTCCACATGTATATGTACCCTTGCTCGCCACCTGTGCTCTAGTACTTAAGGTTTACAGAACATGTTCCCCCTAATATATCCTTAGTGTCATGGTGATGCTTTTCAATCTCCTTCTGTCTTTCTGTGGAATAGAAGCTGAACCTATGTCTAAATTTAAAGCTTCATATTAATCTATTCGCAATGTTATATACTTTTTCATCCAGTTACTCTGTCCTCTTCTCTCAGCGCAACGTAGTCTTGGAAAAGTCGTTTGTAATACTCTTTTTCTCGCGTGAAAACTGTTCATGCCTCAGAGTCCGTTTCTGTTTATCACGAATGTGCTTGCCCACTGTGTTTTACATGCCCGAGGATCTGTCCGATACAAACGTCTTGGACATTTCTCTCAAGAGGGGCGTGAATTTATGCAAACTACAAATCTTTATTCATATTTAAGTATTAAGTAAGTAAGTTAGTAAGTAAGTAGGTAAGTAAGTAAAACTTTATTTCTCCTAAAAGGAAATTTGTATACTCGCAATGCAAAACATAAAGACGGATATCAAATGTAAATATATTATATGTAAAAATGTGGGTATATACAGATAATACGATAAAAAAGGATAATAAAAATCAACGTAACATAGTATAATTAAAAAGCTTAATTTCACGAGGGATAAAAGAATCCCGGTATTTGTTTGTTTTTAGTCCCTGAAGTCTCAGCCTACCAATGCCTCTTGTCATTTGACTGTCATGCAGTTGATCACGGAGAGGGTGGCTAGATTCATCCCATATAAAGTCTAATTTAGACTGAAAAGGGAATGGTAGACCGAATCAAATGAAGGCAGGGACTTACCAACCACCCTTTCTGCTTTCTTAATAATGCTATTGATATGATTTTGTCTGTATTATTAACGTTACCACCCCAACAGACCAAGCAGTATCGCCAAACCCCACAAATGGTAGCACTATAAAATAATTGTAAGAATTCCGGACGCATATTAAAGTTGGACATTTCCTAAGACAGTATAATAAAGTTTAACGACGGAAATCAATTTACATTTCTTTCGTCTTGAAAACATTTAATTCAAGAAAATTTGTATCACAATAATTTACGAACGATTGCAGCTAACTAAGGTACGTACTATCATCAATATCATTAATTAGACCAATCATGGCGGTATCATCAGCAAATTTAATGAGTGGGCACCCTTCCTCCGAAGATCTGTAATCATATGTGTATAATGCAAAAAGGAATGGTGCTAGCACTGTCCCTTGAGGGTCTCCCTTATTAGAACAAATTTAATCAGAACGACAAGTAGGGCTAAGTTTAAAAAAATGTGTTCTGTTTGTAAGATAATTAATGAACCAGTGAATTATGCCATTGGGAACCATCATTTTTATAAGTTTGTCGACCAATATATAGGTTTTAATGGTATTAAAGGCGGATGAAAAATCAAAGAATAAAACACGGGCAAACTTCCCACGACAGGAATGTTCAAAGGTGGGAAAAAATCCTTTCAAGGATGGTATCTTTACAACTATGACTCGATTGGTATGCAACTGAAAATGATCTAAAAAGGGAACTACAAATGGTTTAAAACGTTCTAAAAATAAACGTTCATAAATGTTCATAATAATACAATTCATGTATTACCCATGGTAGCTTCCATGATATAATGTATACCGTCACTGGCCAGTGAAGATATGTTCCATGCTTATCCTGCATGACATTCAAAGCCATAATGGACATCTTTCAGCTGCTCAGTGCATTTTCTGTATCCCTTTCTTTTTTATTGTTAGACCATTCCTTTTGATGTTGTCTTAATGTTTCTGGCCACATCAGAGTGAACGATTTCATCAAAGCAAAAGTTTTGTTTTGTTTTTCACTATTATGTTTAACTCATTTATGTGCTCTCGATATAAACAACTACTGGCCTGTCAAAAAAGCTGGGAAGCGCGAGATTGTTGTTATATTACATTTTAAATTTTGTGGTATAGACACAGTTTACATGCTAGTTTTAAGGATATTCCGGTGGCAAGTTACATAACTCTTAAAGATAAACTAATTCTCGCTGTCTAGTTGGAACCCCTATCTTCATATCTTGTATATCTAAATCGATCGACCCGCGGAATGATTGTTCCCTATTTTGACATTACTCCAGGAAGTGTATCACAGTAGAAGGTCTGTTATGTCATCATGACATGGCGGTGTTCTTCAATAGCTTTACTTTTGTATTGTCATGTTCTTGTGGATTTATCCTTTATATGTGATACATATGGAAAATGTACTTAGTTGTGAATTTCATCAAAATGCAACTGTTTTTCTTGAGAAATGTATTACTTTCCTTTATGACTGAGTGACTTTAGCATTATAAAAAATTTAAACAAGCAATTGCCACAAACAGTTCGACAACATCACCAAATTTGAAAAAAAAAATGTCTTGATCAGATGCATTATATTCCCACGATTTGTTAAACCATCAACCTTAGCCACCGCTATTAATTGTTGACAGTGGTAGGTGATTTGATCATTCAGTACATTTTGATATCGTCGCAATAAAATTGTTGTATGCTGTATATACTAATATCCCACAGTTTTATAAAGTTCTTCAGTGTAATGCTCTCTGTTCTTTGCAGCGTAATGGACTCATTACATCACCCGAATCCGATGACAGTCTGCCGTCAAATGGTGGTAAGTACCTGTCTGACTTGGAATGACTCCGTATTCATCCTCACATCACAACACGGTTGCAATGTAATTGTACTATCCTTCATGGATGTGTACCCGTAAGCTACTCTATGCATGTTGGAAACCTAGTTTATATATAAAGGCAACCTTTAATTACTTGCACTGTATCATAACCAAAGGTGAATACCACTCATGGGCTACGCTGCGAGTGCGCACGATTTTGAAAGCCTACGTGTTGTATGTGTGGTATCTACTGGGGCATGTTGACCAGGGATTACAAAAGGAAGTCGCATTTTGAAACGAAACTCTAGCTGTACACTATATTCTATACTATAAATATATATTTTCTAATGAATGATGTTTTAAATGATAAGATTACACTACCATAAGCATACCCCACCCGCTCCTACACAAATAATCTCACAAATATGCAACCAAACACAGACGCACACATCCACAAATTGACCTCAAAGCAAAAGAACTGACATAAAATAATTATGCCTTTCGCAGGTTCAACTTTCCTTCCAGCCAACATGCAGGCATCTTATTTTCTCGGTCAATGCGTAATGTGTCCACCAGGTGACCCAGGACCTAGAGGGGCCCCAGGGTCCCAAGGATTGCCGGGACGAGACGGTCGTGATGCCATCCTTTTTAGTAAGTACAGATTTTGTTATTCATTTGATCCTCTGTGTATTGGCAATTACTAAGAATGAACCTTTCACACGCCGTGTGCAGCTGACAGTAGTTCAGGTGATGAGAAACGTGGAACCGCAATCTGCTACTCTACTAATACCTTTAATGGTCTACATATCGACTTTAATTTTAGCCAGTACCAGGAATCATGTTTTAGTTTTGTTCTATTCTCACATATTCCAATTCTATTCGGAGAATGCTCTAAACTAGAGGAAATTCTCTGAATGAGATTCTGTCCCAGCTTTAATCTTCCTTTTTTTGAGGAGATTCTGTTCTGGTGTTAAATGAGTGTTGCTGAGTGTTGCTAAGGTTTCGCCTAAGTGTTGTACTTTCATTCTAAGTATTGAGACATACCATGACAACATTCCAGTAATTGTTTCCTCCCTGGTGGCATACATATGATCACGCTTAGAAATTTAACACTAAATTAGGATATCCCGGGACAGAATATTCTGTGTTGCCTCACAGTCAAACGTCCCGTTAATTGCCTAATCACAAACAACTGTTAAGCTCTTTCCGTCATCGGGGAAAATGGAAGATAATTATGATCATAACACTATGAACATTCTTTATATTATGAAAGCCCATGTTATCATTATGATGTCATTTTCTTACTTTAAGTATATATACAGGTGCGTATCCAGGGGGGGGCGTTTGGGGCGCGCGCCCCCCGGGTAAGGGAAAGAGGAGAGAAGAAAAAAGGGGAAAAGGAGGAAGGAGAGGAAGGAAGGGAAAAGAAAAAGAAGAAAGAGAGAAAAAGGAGAAAAAGAGGGAGTAGAAGATAAACGCCAAGACCTCGGGAAGAGAAAGAGGAACAGTCATAATTACAGCGCTGATCCCTTTTATATACACAGGGTAGCCAGTGACAGATCGAGAATTACGGAGGGGACGTGCGCCTCACCCTACTCCTTACACCGACAACTCCATTTTTGACGTTCCATTTTTCCTCTCTCACTAATGTATCTATATACATACTATATATGGTCTATCATAACGCGAATGTGTGTATGGACGCCTTAAACAATTGTACAATTGTGCTATGGAACCAACTGTGGCTGGTCTTGAACTCGACCGAGTCGTCGGGGAACATGACGAATTTCGGGAAGGGGGCGACCGCCCCCCCCCCCCCGAGCAAATATTCTTTATGATATTGCTAGTAATTTCAAACTAGACAATGATTAGATGCTACTCTCAAGGCCTGGGAAGTGTCATTTTCAGCGATCTGGGTGGCATTTTCGGCCAAAATTTTCTTGTACGCTTCGCGCCAACTCATGGTGGCGCTACGCTTAGATAGTTTGCCTACAGGTTTCGCCCCTACCTTGGCAAATTACTCGCTACACGCCTGTTCGAATTTGTAAAGCAAAGAGCAGATATCACATCATATCAGTGAGCATGAAAATGCATGTTCCAGGATGAACAGCCTCAAAACTGTATATGTGTGTAGTCAAAGGCGTAGGAGCCCAATTGGATTTGGGGGGCTGTAACGACTTGCCCGAAAAATATAAGCAAAATTTTTCGCGCGCAAAGCGCGCGTTCAGCGTGTCAAGGTCATTATCATATAAGCAAGCATCGGTCATTACATCGCATGGAATCGTGTGCCGTACGGTCAGTGAAAGTTGCGCAGTATACCGCCGGATGCTAATGTAAACAACGAAATGTCTTATGTAGATGAAGAAAAAGCATACAGGTCTAGTTATGTCAAAACTCTCTTTTACAGTATTAATGGCGAATTAGTCGGCCAAGCCTAGATCTTCATTTTAATTACCAAGGAGATAATTTTTAAATTATTCATTTCCTTAACCTACATTATTGCTATTTATTTTTATTTCAGTAGGTGCCCGAAAATTCTCAGCATATTGCCCGAATTTTGGTTGGGGGGGGGGGCTGCATCCCCCGCCTCATACACCTATGTGTGTAGTGTTCGGTTTCGAAATATCTGATATCGGAAATATCTGCTATTTTTCATTTCCTCCAACCAAGTTTTATAATAGCCGTTATAAGAGGTTTTAATATTTCTACACCAATAAATTAACTCTGTCTGAATTTTCGAAAATTTCCTGACCAACATTCTTCATCCTACTTCCCTCTGTTAGTGCAATTTTGACCTATCTGTTAGGGGTTCAAGGAGGTTTTTCTATATTGATTTTCCATAAATTGAATTTTGTGCAACATTATGAATTGTTTTGTAGTGATTTTATTCACGAGAAATGTGAATTTTCAAATTCTCAACAAATAATAGGCTTAAAACCTTGAAAGTGGGGCTTTCGGATATTGTGGGCCGTGACGTAGAAACGCCTACAAAAGCAATGAATGATCCACAGGACATGCAATGAGGTCGAACATGATGTGTGACTGGTGACAATCTTCAAAAAGGTTATGGATGGGGAAAAAAACTATTGGGAAATACTTGGTTCTCAGGCAAAAGTGTACATCTGGTTCGTCATTTTCAAGCCCGAGAAGTGCCATTTCCGATGATCTGGGGGGTATCAAAACCAGAAAATTTCTTGTACGCTCCGCGCCAACCGATGGTGGCGCTCCGCTTAGATAGTAATTCGCGCCCCCCGGGTTAGAAAATCCTGGATACGCGCCTGATATAGTTCAATTTGTAAAAGATAAGTCCAGGCGCTTTGAGAGGAGAAGAACTCGGGGGGGGGGGGATAAGGTCAATATAAAAAGCATAGGCTCTCTATGTCCCAAGGCATGGATGTTAGGTGGTATCTATCACGTGTTTATCATATTACACATGGTATCCACTCTTTATTTTGTCTACGTGGGCATTACTTTGCGGTTATTTTCATGTAGATCCAGTTGATGGTCCGCCTCCTAAACCACAACCTCCAATACCACCACCTCCACCCAAAGATGGTCCATTACCGGGTGCGACGTACATCAGATGGGGCAGAACAACTTGTCCTACAAATGATAGGAAAATTTATAGTGGTAAGACATCCCCTTTGGGGAAGACTAGGTAATGTGTTCAAATCTCTGGTAGTTTTATTTCACCCATCCGATCCCACCTCATATTCCCACACATACACCTTGAAGACCACATTCGTCCAAGTGTAGGCCTGTAAATGCACGCAATGGCGGGAATATTCATACCCCTCACACCCCTCCCATTCATATTCAGAAAGTGGTACTAAATACTATGATGTTATCAGTTGTAGTAAACAAGTGACAATATTTTCTTCAATCTGCATGACTGTTCGATTGACAATTGCTTGAATGAATGTTTAAAGAGAGTAATAATTAACGTAAGAAAATGTCAAAGGTCAGTGAAGTTCAAGGTTAATATACTTCAAACGTGGAGAGTATACAATGATTAATCGATGACTTTTCAGACTAATAACATCATATCGGTCATACACAGAAATTTGTGATCTGACACAACATGGATTGCCAACTTGTTGTCTTGAAAATCGCTAAAAGGGAACACAAATATCTGAATATAATAACCCTTCTGGGGTCACACTGCCTTTCCCCACCCTCCAGTAAAAAATTGTTAGATATGTTCCTTACAAATTTCAAGAATAATTCGGGTATTTCTGGTAATTGAACCAAGTTGCCTCAGTGTAACAAATCGTGGGTGATATCACTAAAGTGCGCCCTTCTTGTTTAGTTATCTGTGGAAACAAGACTTTATTACTTCTAATTTTCTAATGAATAAAACAGTATTAGTGTAAATGTATAACGTTTCTTCTTGCAGGTGTAACGGCTTCAAGCCATTACGCTCACAAAGGGTCAGGCAGTAATTTTCTCTGTTTGCCGATGAATCCCATATTGAGCCCACACTCTAACCATCAACGCCGCTCGTACATAGAACCCCGCGGATGGCCAAGTCCCGCTGCAGCCCCTGCCGTCATCAATGCGCCTATTTATGGAACGGAATACAATGAAGCTCTTCCGAATAGTCCGAACATTCGGAACTCTGAAGCTCCATGTGCCGTTTGTCAGGCAACCGGACGACAGAGTGTTGTGATGATTCCGGGATCTGTTGAGTGCATTGGCGAAGGTGGGTGTCCCCCCACCCCATTCTCAGTATTTTCCATTGTTTTCTTGAAGTATAATAAGAAGCCGGCAATGGTCACAATAAGTGTCTTTATGTGGATTTTGGCAATATGAAAGCACTGATACACAAAACGGTTTATGTTCAGTTACCAGTTTCGACTACCTTCCAGAAAGGTATGTTGGATGTTGATGTTGGATTATTTCCCATACTTGATTTGACTTCATTACAAGGATTATTGCACATAATTTTGGTAGGAAGGCATGTGTCGGATTACTTACTCTTTTCCTCCCTGTATTTTACATTGCCGTTGTGCTTATTATTTCCTTAAACTTGTATATGTTTTACTCTTGTTATTTCAACGCATTTCCGCATGTCCCAGCTCGTGTCTATGTCGTCACCCGATTCCTTGATCATGTACTTGTTATTGGCTTAGTACATGTTATTGACAATGCCCATGCTATTGACCAGGTACTTCTTATTGACCATGTAGCCTACTTGTTATTGACCATGTAACCTACTTGTTATTGACCATGTAGCCTACTTGTTGTTGACCATGTAGCCTACTTGTTATTGACCATGTAGCCTACTTGTTATTGGTCAGGTCCTTGTTATTGACTATGTTCTTTCTATTGACCATGTCCTTGTTATTGACGATGTCCTTTTCATTGACCATTTCCTTTCAATTGACCATGATCCTGCTCCTGTCTGCATTCTTCATCTTGTACTTGTTATTTCTCATGTCCTTTGTCTTTGTTTATCTTTGCTCCAGGTTGCTTTCTTGCTTTTCACTTTCATTGCTCTTTGCGGTTACAAGAATCTCTTCCCCTGACCAATTTCATTGCTTTTGCTTAAATCTTTGCTGTTATCTGTTCACCTTTGTTGATGCTTTTGCTCGTGTCATGAACAAGACAAAAAGATAGGATCAGGTCATGGAGAAGGGAGTGGAAAAGAAATGCGACACGGGCAAACTCTTTCTGTAGCTCATATTATGGTTCATTATGTTGCTCGTGTTCTTGCTGTTGTTACTCGTACCTTCTTTATGAAATATTCGTAAACATGGTCATGATTTATTATGACAGTTGTCATAGCAAAAGGTGCCATGGTTAAGTTAATGTTCATTAGTAATGAGTCTTGGCGGTAGGGAAGGGAGAGGGGGGGGGGATTCTTGGTTTGTTGAACGAGGGTGACACGAAGACCACATCGTGGAGGGTGTGTGCTTGGGTATATATTTATATGTTAAATCTACACCTTTGTGCTAACAAAAACCAAACGACCTATCAGATTTTCTCCACACGTGGTAGAAGGTATAAAAAAAATTACCCTATGATATGAACTTATGTGTTCTCAGTCTTCATATGAACAGTCATACTAGGTCTAATTAGGCAACTGTAACTGTTCTTCCAGAACTCCAAGGACAAGCATTTAAACTGAGGTCAACGATCAAGGGTTTAATAGTCAAAATTTACTTGTCCAATATTCTCCTAGTGGGAAGATGTCATCTGTAGGTAACGTGTCAATTGCAGACCATTAGAACGTAAAATGAAGCACAAAGTTAGTAATTAAAGTAAAACGTGGTTTTTGCTGTAAGTCTAACTCCAAGGGGAAATATTAAATTGTCTTAAGAAAACTGACTGTGGTAACTGATGTCAAGTGTATTATGGTACGCTAATAACTGTGAAAATTCTTCACCACTCTACCAATATTCTCAAAATTTTGCAGTGATAACATGAATCGTGATAACGACTTGTGCCTTGAACACCTTCAGAACCAAATATCAAAGGTCAAAGACATGACGACAAATGTTGACAAGACGTGCCTTTTCTTACATGATATTTTCGTATTGATTTGTAGGGTGGACTCTTGAGTATCGGGGATACATGATGTCATCTATCTATACTGCTTACAAATCTGAATTCATTTGCGTCGATAACCACGCAGAAGCAATTCATCGTAGCGGAGCGAGCAATGAAGAGTCGACAATTGTTCCAGTGCACGTTAAATGTAGTGCAAATGGTGGAGGTCTCCCGTGTGCTCCTTACGCTGATGGCCAAGACTTACCTTGCGTTGTGTGTACCCAGTAATGAACACTGGCAGTATCAGCGTACAAAACCCTCAAGACAAATTGTTGACTGCATAATTGATATTTCAGTGACATTCAATGTTCATTTTTAATTTCTTACCTATATATAGACGAATTAACATTTAACAGTGATTCGTATCCCTGCCGCAACAGCAGTGATCGATGGTTAGGTAAATTACACGATGAATTTCGAGAAATAAGAGTGACAAAGTGACCCTCAACTGGGTTCACTTATAAACTCAAATAACAGTTTTTTTAGGTCAAGAAATGAAAGCGCACAGATAACAGGTTTATGCATATTGGTAGCACACATTTAGTAAAAGTTGCATTTCATACGGTGAAGGGCTCATATTGAACTATATCAATAAATCAAGAACGCAGCAGACTTTGTCTCCTCCAGCTTTTCTGGAACCGACGACGGTGACTGTCCGAGGACGGTTTCGACAAAAAGCAACACGAGCAGCAAATGATTTATAACTACGGCTACACTTCTCAAAGACGTAGGAGGGAATTTCTGATTGTGTACACTGTTTGGCTGTGAGTGTATACGGTGAGAGAGAGGAGGTTCTGCGAAACCCCAGGAAGCATCATCATTTGCAACAGTTCTTATTCTCAGGTTTTTGTATAAGGTAGTACGTGTCAGAAAAGAGCCCCTCAGCCCTAGACTTGTGGGGGAATAGGGATGGGGCATGAGCAAAATTGTAAGTGTAAGTTCATCACATTCAGTTGTCGTATGCTGAGCTCCATTATTTATAGTCTCAGTTTTGCCGTCGTTTAATCCTCTACCAGCCTATCTCTTTCATCTTACCCCTCTCTCTCTATTCTGTCTAATTTTGCTATTTTTCATTATTCTATTGTACAATTAAGCTGTATGTCCATCTGTCCCTTATATATGTGACCATAGTCTGTTCTTGAGAGAATGAAAAATATAGTCACTTAACGAGAGTTGTCATGTAGTCATATTACACAATTTTACAATGTCTTTTCCAATAATTAAGCAATTTCATGCAATAAATAGAACAAAAGCAAAGGGAGTATATGCCATAAAAGTCTGATTAGGCAAACACATATTATTAACCACATGCAAAAAACAAAGCCGAAATCCAGGCAAGATTTATTTACTTTTTACTCAACTGTTTGAAAGGAAATTTGATAAGGTAATATACTGAAATTCATTATTTTGGGCGTCCGTTGGCGTAGGAGGCGGGGGCGACAATATATTTCCGTGAAATATGATGATATTGTTTTTGGTCACCCCTTTTTTATAACATGCAATGTTAATTAACACTATCACTGCCAATTCTGTAAACATGATAATGTTGACGTAACACTACAGCAAACGTTATACCAACATCAATCGCTAGTCGCAAACTAACAGTCGAATACAGGAAAAAGGAAATTTGTTTAAACCGTTGTGTGACACCAGTTCTTTAACCTTTGTCTCAATTGTCTGCATGTAAAATTATTACTGCACGCTATTTCTGACTTTTTTGTATTAACCATATGCTCCAACAGTTTTTTATGGCCGTGTTAGTTAGATGATGTATCAGGAGTCCCTTCAAATGGAACAGATGCCGCGGACGGTGTTCATCAAAGGTTTGTGAGCGACTAAAAATTACATAAAATATCATGGTTTCTTTGTTCTCATATGCAGCAACTTAATCATCACGATTATAATCGTACCGGACACGTCACACATGTATTTCCTTTGTCTTCGACGCTGAGACACGTTTATAATCTAAGGCAGCTGTTCAATCAGTTCAAAGTAGCTTTGTCAATATACTGCACTTGAGCGGTTTTCTTTTTTTTTTTCTTATTGTCTCTGGTTGTAATATTAGCGCTAGCTTAATCACACAATAGCAAACCAGAAAAAGTAGGGGAAGGTCCAAACTTCAAATTTTAAGTACCAAGCATATTTTAATGCGAGAATCAGTAGCAAGGGCGTTGGTCATGGGTATATCTACCAAGCCTTAAAAGTCACAATAAATTAAAGCTTGAAACAGACCCGATCAAAATACAGTAAGGATGATCTAACGTACCACGCATTTGCTATTATACTTAAATTAACGTCAATATGCACGACAGTTATACCAATATACGTGCGTGGCTTCAGTTATTCCGCCACATCAGAATTTAAGATTAAAAGCTCCAGAATCGAAGAAGTTGTTGAAGTGTTGCAAAACGATAAAAGAGAAACTTAAGTTAAATGTTATTCCTTGTCTTCAATATTTTTCTAGATAAGTTTTTGCAATACAGAATATGTTCATCTTTTGGTTGCGTTAACGTTAACACAAGCTTCGAACTGGATTCATGAACATTTCTCAGATTCTAAAAGGAAGAAATATAAAGTACCTCAATAAATCATCATAAAGGAGCGTTAGTAAGGTCACTCGTAGGTATCTCTATCGAACAGGATGTTAAAGTCACAATTTAGTCAATAATACACCAGGCACGTAAAAAATATACGCACTTAAACTTAATCCTCAGTTTTGTCTTTAATTACGACTGACGCAAATTGACTTACATGGGTAATAGTTAGAATCTGCCACATGGTTCAAGTTATTTCACCATTTTAGAATATTTTACACCAACGTTATGAAACAGCACGAAACGTCGACAACAACATATAAAACGTTGCTAAAGTTTTATTTCTTTTATAATGTGTTTTGCTAGATATTTTATTTTATTGCAATGCATATAGTGTATACATTGCCCTTACGGACGAACTTTAAACAGGATTCTTGAAAACGCTTTTATCCTTATTTGTTCTTAAATATACGCGATTATCCTGCTACCCTGTCACGTGTAAACCTCATTGGATATTCTGATTAAGAACAGTTAAATAGTTGTTCAAGGGCACGATTGATGCCAGAGAGGATCCGTGGTTTTGAAAGGAGAGAATCCAACGTGCATCGAGTCGTTGAACGCGATTCCAGTTGAGAGGGCTCTGAATAAAATTGAATATCAGCTGTGGATATAGGCATGCTAGGGCATATTCCCGCTATGAATGAGGCCCATAGTTAGATCTACACGTAGTGTGTGGTGCATATAACTATTGAAATGTTTTTTATGTGTAGTTGAATGTGAGGAATATTCAACTCACACATCCCAGCTACTGAATGCCACCGTATTGTAAATATCTACATAAAGACGATCAGCCATTTATGCCCGATAGTGGTTTCAGAATTTGCGACTCCAAATTATATAGTACACAATAATGAGCCTATGTTATTATCCATCTGATGTGGCTGATGGTTTGGTTCGTCAAGGTACAAGCAAGTTTGATATCATAACTGTTTAGATTTTGAGCTACAAGATGTGTGAAGTGAACATAGTATATAACCTCCGCCTCTTGCGTTTAAATCTTCCCATCATGTTTCGTCCAAGATAATCACCCTTGACACACATTTAGTGTAAAGGAAACTGCAATGGTGATGGGGTTTGTTTGATTGCTGCAATAGCCTTCACAGCTTTGTATATGCGTTTTGCAACTGCGCTTTTGTTTTTATATCGGGTTATGGGGTAGGAGGGTTGGGGTCTTCAGGTTTTTTTCAAACAATAACAGGTGTATAGAATAAAATATGTGATGTTGCTTTTGCGGGATATGGTACATCCGATCTAGCAGGTTCTTTCGGTGGTGAATAATGACTTGCGGCTTCAAATTGAGGCGGATTTGTAACGTTTTGCCGTGACGTGTTATTTCGAGCCGTTGTTATTTAGGGAGCCGATGGGCATATGTGCTAGCTAACCCTTTACAACTTGAAGTTTGTTTAGGCGTTGTGTGGAAATGGGAAATGATTGTTGCTAGGATTTTAGTTTCTGTGGGGATCAGGTTTAGCTTGTACCGCTGTTTTGGCTGTGACGTTTTGGGTTCTGCTAGTGGGCGGGTCGCCCTCTTATTAAAGTTTACATTTAACAACACACCAAAACAGCCAACTGATAGGATAAATGTATTTGTTAATATGTTAAGCTTGATGTACAATTTAATTTTGTTGAACAAAATGAATCACATTACACAGATATTAGAATAAACTCATCGATACATACTGTTTCAATAAGGAAGTGACGAGTTGATTTACAACAGACACTGAAAAACGATTTCCTCATAGTGGAAATGCAACATAGTACCTATTAAATTTAGACGTTCGATGAAACATAAAGCAGGAACTTTAAACATGTCAGCCACATCGTTACGGTACTAATTGCCAGTCACAATATTCGTAGGCCGTAGGTTAAGAAAGATATTGTCAGCAAAGATAAAACCCTGGCGAATATGCCAATGTACCCAAAATTAACACTAGTAGTTGTTGAAGGAAATATATATAGTGTAAATAGTATATGTGATCTTTTCAAGACTCCGTTGTTTCTTATTTAAACGACAAACGGATGATTGAACCAAACCAGTTCTAAACATTGATTTTTACATGAAAACGCTTTTGTCTTTTCTAGCGATGCTACCACTACATGGAATATATTTTCAGTCCCCGTTGTAATTATTAGCCCCACTCTCCACATCTAGAGTGAAATATTGTACCTTGCCAACGAGGTCATTGTCGCCTTCGGTATCCTGCGATAGGTATGAATTTTAATATAATTTTTTGGTTAATGCCATGTTAACACCTTTAAAAAAATGAAATTGTGGGTTTTCATGTGTTAGAATGGTTTATCTACAATATTACAACACCACCCATTCACTACTTTCCGTAAATGCAGCTGCAAAAGCCAGAAATTCGCTGTCGAAGTATTCCCCTCAGACATCCCGAGCTGACTCTCCTGAAAAAAACAAAAACACAAAGCTTCCCAATGCAGTTCATATGACGTCAGAAAAGCGACAGTTTCAGCCAAAGCCGACTCCCCAATTGTTACTGTTACTGCGTCATACAGTTTACTACGCACAGGTAACTACAAGACACCCTCCTCTTCAACTGAAAGTTTTCTCCCGAATCTTTCGATTCTGAGGAAATTGGCCTTCACCTCTCAGAACTTTCGTAAGCTTTGACGAAAATTATTTTCTTCCCTACTTCTAACCTTTTTTTGTAAAGCCATTGAAAGCAATTAAAAATTTGCAATCAGCAGATTTTGGATTTAGTAATCTCTTTCTATAGACAACTGGAACACTTAAACAAATAGTGGTATTAGTGCAGTTAACCATATTCCTTCCCTCTAGCTTTGTTTTATTTTCTGTTTGAATATGTTGGAGAAAGGACGGTTTCAATACTCCAAAACTCATAGACAGCCTAAATGTCTTGCTTTTTTTACCAATCATTGTTATGAATGAAGTATGTCTTGCTCGATGAGGCTGGAATAAAATGATTCTAAGATTATGTCAAAGAGAAACAAAATTGATTGCATCCTTACCTGTCCTATTTCATGAAAGGAAGAGCAAGTAGGGATTTGGCAAACCTCATGTACTGACGGTCGCTTCTCTTCCGACGCATCCCATGACTGAAGCATCTTACAGAATATATCCACCCCCCAAAAAAAGGAACAGTAAAGAAATGAAAACAAGGACATTCATCTAGGCTGATATGGTTTCAGCCAAGGAAATCTACGTATTGTTATCTGCTTTACTTATACAAGGCTGTCAATAAAAGCAATGCTCGAATTGTAATGTTCTTCTAATATTTTTAGAACCCAGCTAAACATATATACACGCAATGACCCATGTGTACTGATTCATTGCTTACAGTTGACCAAACAACTTTATTGACAAGTACATGTAATATGGTTTCTAAACAGGTACTTCATTACCTGCGTAATGATTTACAAGTAAAGTTGAAAGGATATCATCACGGAACTGAACACGGAAATAATTTTGCGACAAAGCAACTACAAACAGGAAACTATATGCAACATTTGATTATGTGTTAAAGGTTTAAAATGACTGTTTTATTCATGATAACTAGTTTTTGCAAGAACATTTAAATAAATATATTTGTATTGAAACATAGTTATCTTTAAAACAAGGGACGCCCAACATACATTCTTTTCACAGCACTCGTGTTGTGGTAAACTAAGCATTTGAGCGCATCTGCCTTAGACTTACATGCAAACTTAAGCTAACAGGTTCGCAGGCGACAAGCCTATGTTGCAGGTCACATTTGACAAAGTCTGTCAACGTTGTTAGTAATTATGTTCTCAATACACAGGTATCTGCACCGAGGTATTCAAAACCTCGTTCGATTCATTTTCAAAATAGTATTCTGTTCTCACTTCCCACCAGGACAGGCAAACGAAAACTAAGTACATAAGTAAACCGAGTTGAAGCTGGCAAACGTTGTACAGTAGTTCTATTAGGCATTTGTTTTGTAGAGTATTCAAAATCATACGAAGTTTTGTACAGTGGAGTATGAGGATCGTGAGAAGCAATTTCTCAAAGTTGCAAGGAAAATGTGGTAAATTTGTCTGATTAAAGGTCAATTTTGACTGAAATTTTTAGGTCATTCACAATCACAAGAAAATATAAATAGGCCTAGGTAAATTAGGGTGCGACAGTCGGAAATTCCGACTCTACCACTCAAATTTTCCAACTATCGTCAGTTTTACCAAGATTTGGGGGGGGGGGTGAGACACCCACACCCCCCTATAGCGACGTCCCGCCAAGAAGGGAAATATCGAAAAGGGAGGCTGTCTTCAATTTGTCTGCAAAAAGTTATGTATATTAATTGTGTATAAGACACTTACACAATGGAGATCTCTTCACCTAGACCCTTTCATATCACCACGAATCCCCTTACGAGTTACTTTTAATAAATAAAATGTTGTCATATGGTCATGATCATATGGTTACATCTCGATGAAACCGGGGATTGGGGTTGAGAGGTTTTCAAATTGTTTTGGTTTTCGTGCCCAGGCCCTGATTTGGTTGCCTTTTCTTACACAAAAGTGTTAAAATACCGTGGCCCTTGTTAGGTTAGTATGTACGTAATGCTTTCACTTTAATATTTAAAGAATGAACAATCAGAACGTTTACATACATTTGTGTCCTGAATTTATAAGTGAACTGTAATATAAGTTGATTAAATATTGTATTGAATGACATAAAGCTGTGTTCTTGCCATTGAATTCGAAGTGCCTTAGAAAGTACTGACAAAAGCCGTTCTTAAGTTATTCAGTGCTGACAACTTTAAGGGATTCCATTAAACCTATACATGATTTTAGTAGATATAAAAGCAAAGCTGTACTAATACCTTTTCTAGCAGATGATAGATTCTCTTCTTTGTTACTTTCTCTGGCCAGAAATCATATACTTTGCAATTTTTAGTTTCGGTTAGAGTATTTTCCCAGACGTTAACTCAGGATGTTGATACTGTTACATTAAAAAGAAAGTGAAAAAGGTTTGAATTTAGTTACTGTAATTACTTCCTGATTGTAAGCGGGACTCACACTTCGAAGGAAAGTGGGACATTGGACATTGAAAAAGCAGCCAGGGAAACCCCTCAAAACTGTCCTGACGAAACAGGTCATCCATGTATTCTGTAGCACTACTTTTTAGTTTTGAATGTAATTCAACGACTTTTAAATGACTGTTTCAACTAATTTGTGACATGGGTTGTCGTCTCTGGTCTAATTTATAAATTAATTTTTATAAACTGAAGTAACATGTAATATCTTCAGTATCTTATTTTTTTTCATTGGTCTAGTATGTTGCCACCCATCAAATTATGGAACACTACACTCAACATATAAGTCTCAGCTTGTCTTGCAAATCAAACTCCGTGTATTTCAATGCAATGCAAAACGTATAAAAACTATTTTTTATAACAGTTTTGTAATATCAGTCCACGTTATTTTGAAATTGCTTGACAAAGCCAAAAGAGAAAAAATTGCATATTGGAATAGACTGCTACGCAGTATAGGTATTCCGTTTATTATAGGTGTTGTGATGATGTGTATTTAATGTAGCATAGTAAAATGTGATAATCTTCGTTTGTGATTAACAAAGTTAAACTAGATATATTAAACCATTACGTTTTTTTTTCTGTCAAAAAGGCCAAAGCATATGTTATTTCAGATGCTCGCTTTGTCAAATATTTCACATCAACAGACCAAGTCGAATTATATTCAGTAACCCGAGAAATCCCAATTTGTTGACAATTACGAAGCAAAAAGTCTCTAAAGATGCCATTCGGGCAGAATTCTTGATATATATAGTGTGGAACTGTGGATAAAAATCAGCAACATAGGTTACATATAAATTGTCTTGAGACGCGAACTTGAAAATGCTTTTGTAGTTGCAGTATGGAGATATCTTTAGACCGTAATATTAAGAAGTAAACAAGTCACAACTAAACTAGGATTAAAGTTATTTAACCATCAGTTTTCTGTATGAGGCAATATTTTTTCTTTTAATGAAAGTCAATGGCTCGGAAGGAAACGATGTAATTCGTTAATCAATATCATAAGTTTAAACTTAAAGATTTTATTCCTTTTAAAAATATAAATAAGTTATCAACACACACATAATACATGTAAGAGCTTATTGTACTCATGACACAGTAAATGAATAAGATACACGTTTACAGCTCCAGTAAGGTCAAAGTATTAGTAGTACTCTGACGAGTTAGCAAGTATCACCTAAGTGACAGTCATTACACCTTCATGGTTGACTGTGGAATAATTAGCGACGTAAGCTAAGGTCAGAGTATCAATTGACAAGAGCAGACCATATGTGAATATATGGTCAACAGACATCATTAATACCAACTAGGAAGTCCACATATTCATTTCAATTTCGTTGTAAACTACGCAATTTCGAAATGGAACACTATTGTCCATATTCTCTTTGAAGAGTCCAGCAGGCCAGACACGATTGTTATTCCGGCATCGTGATGTACTATAACAAGTTGAACTCTGATGGTGATGTTTCAACAACAGGTTATTTCGTATGTAACATTCTTTTGCAGTAAATATTCTTCAATGTGATCGTCATCAACATAATATAAACCTTAGTGACCGTAATTATTGCTTTCATCTTTAACTCGAAGAACCCAGAAAGGGACTGAACATAACGATGTTAAATTATAGTGGTGAAATCTTACCAATTGACAAATACAGAGACAATAAAAAGTCATGACATTCCTATTTTTGATTTCAACACGTACTTTCAACAACTGCAATATGTAACGTGGTTTACCTAATGCAAATGGTCGCTCATCGGTTTCAAACTGTGCGCTAAGTCTCAGAAAGTGTAAAAATCTTGTACCTGTGCAACATCTGTAGGACAGGAGAGAGGGGTGAAGTAATATACAAGAAATGTTAATTGATAATATTGTATTATTTTGTTATATGTACTGACATTATTAATACTTATTGTTGTAGAGCATGAGCTTCAATTGGAAGTCTAAACATATGTGTAGAGAAGGGCAGGGGACTGAGCCATCTACCCCTTCCAGCGAGTGGGACATATTATCGTCTAACGAACTCCATTTGAGGGAATCGATTAAATAGGCAGTAAACGTTGTAATTTTGGCTGATTTTCAAGGTCTGGTGGAGGCAAACATGTCTTAACTTATACCACTGCTAAGAGATATGCGGATCGTCGAATAAACTTAGGTAAGTGGATAGACGTAGGAAGCGGAACGAGGGGATTGGTATCTTTATTATCATTCTCCGTGCCTAAGATGTAATGAAGAGTCTTCCTCTACACTCGTTATTGGTTGACAGCTCTCTAGACGTTTAGTCCCTAGACATCGATGATGTTGATTTTATTATTTATTAGACAACTGGCCAAACTTGTCTTGCGTGTCACAACTAAAACATGAGGAAGAACATTTCTAGAACACATCACCACAAACTATAATTGAGAGATTTGATTTTAGATTAAACATGAAGCAATGTAAAAGCTACTTCCTACACATTCTTCTACTTAGTTGCTCAAAAAATATGTTACTTGATGTATAATAATTTACCTGATATGGTTTTGGCGATGATATTGAAACCATTATAGTGTTGATTAGAAAGAGTTGCCTTGTAGTACCTAAAAATCCCTATGCCTGGTATTTAACATACCAGTTGTACATCTTCCTGACTAAACTGAGGGAGACTCGGCGTCTAATCAGCTTCCATTTGAGATATAATTCCTTGCGTTTGAACTAATTCAGAACAAAAGATTCTTTACAATGTGGGAACAAAGCTGGAGGGCTTCACATAAATAAAACGGTTATTTTAAGCTACACAGTTCATTGATTAATTCATAATGTGATCAACATTTAAAAGGTCTATCTTGAGAGGTGGTCTGCATGCTGTCCATTTGCGTGGTTTCTTGATCTCCCTCTGCAGTGATGGTATATTTAAAAAACGACTATGTACATCAATTTTTGCTTGCATAATTTGAGGCTGATATTGGTTAACAAAGTATTGAAGGTCAAAAGTCTTAAGTGAAACGTTATAACTTTTAAATTATGTAATATTTGAAACGAATGTGCTGCTTGTTCGGTGTGATTTCATATTATCATTTTAATGCGTATTACCTACAGCTCTTTTCAAATATAGGATGTTTGGGTCAGTTGTGAATATAATATCACTTCTCAAACCTGTTCGTTTTGTAGAATTCATACCAACAATAGATTACCGTGCATCGAGTGATGAAACACAGAATACGTAGGAACCCCTGCAAAAGTGTCTGAAATAAATGACAGGCTCTTACAGAGATGGTACATATAATAAACGCCATCAAACAACATACAGGCTCCTACAGTGATGGTACATATACTTAACGCCATCAGACAACGGATATGCTTCTACAGTGATGGTACATATACTAAACGCCATCAAACAACAGACAGGCTTTTACAGTGATGGTACATATACTAAACGCCATCAAACAACAGACTGGCTCCTACAGTGATGGTACATATACTTAACGCCATCAGACAACGGATAGGCTCCTACAGTGATGGTACATATACTAAACACCATCAAACAACAGACAGGCTTTTACAGTGATGGTACATATACTAAACGCCATCAAACAACAGACACAATCATACAGTGATGGTACATATAATTAATGCCATCGAACAACAGACAGGCTTCTACACTGATGGTACATATAATAAACGCCATCAAACAACATACAGGCTTCTACAGTGATGGTACATATACTAAACGCCATCAAACAACAGGCAGGCTTCTACAGTGATGGTACATATAATAAACGCCATTAAACAACATACAGGCTCCTACAGTAATGGTACATCCAATAAACGCCATCGAGAAAGAACATAAGTAACACGTAATGTAAAGTATTATATGTATAGTGTTCTATCTTATTAATAGACTAACAAACAAAAGAACATAAATAACTCATAATGTGAGTCATTAGATGTATATTGTTTTATCCTACAACGTGAAAATCATAAAGATCAGGGTTCGGTCCAAAGTTTTGAAACGGAAATGTATATCAACAACGTAGCACAATATGAAGTTTCAACGGACATGCTTTTAACACGGTAGTGTTTACAGACTAACGCCAAACGCAATTCTCCAATAAAATGATATACTATAAAATCGTAAGTATGTTGAATGTTAACGAGGCTTGTGCGTGTAACTGGTTAGTATATAACATCAAATATATATTTTTTAAATAAGTATTCCTTTTGCAACTTTCTTCTCAATTATAGATGATCGTGCATCGAATAATAAATTGCAATAATTAGTTAATGTACACAAGTTTTGTATGGAGAATATACTGGTTGAAATACTCACTGATTCTCAACGTCAAAACGTGACTCTGCAGCAAAAATGGAGAGAGATTACTGATCAGTAAAAATCGAGCTCTATGATTATCTAATCTATAATATTTAATGCATCTCTTGATCGGTTTTTTTGGAGTCAATCATATATTACGACTTCAGTATCATGTGATATTTGTCACGTAGCACATACAAATAAGAAGCGTAAATGTTTGAACTTACTAATTTTATGACGATAGTAACCAAAGATGCATGCGAAAGACATCGTGAAGGAAGCTGCACATGTTACTATGATTAAGAGCAACATCGTCACACCGGATATATTTCGGTCTTTGTCCTGCCGCATGGGAACTGTCGGATAATTAATATTATCCTTTTCGGAGGTATTTGTCCGGAAGCTACTGGCAGTACTATTGTGCTCAGTGTTATTTGTTTCGAAGGTCTTGCCACCTGTGGAGGAAGTGCCAACACCATGTGCAATATCACTCTAAAGTCATACTATGTATTTGACAATATTGCTGGTTTAAATGTAACAACCAATCACCGACTGTTTTTTGTTAAAGTGTCAGTAGTCCAGTAATGTTTTTTAATTTTTTTCCCAACATAACCCATATATAACCTTTCACTTTAATAAGGAGAAATAAATACCGGTGATTAAACTAACCCAAGTTTGATTTTCTGGTATTTTAAACATGATGATTTCTTTTCTTTCTAAGAGCGCTGATTTTCCACAAATAAAGATAACATAAGCCGCAATTGCTCCGCAAATTATAGCGAAGGAGGGAACATAGTCGATAACTAACCATAAGCATTGCATTTTGACTATCGGCATGAAATATCATCTGCTAAAAATTAGAAATAATCTCCCTCTGCAGAAGGTGGCTAGCCATAATGTTTACTACTTTCGTCGAATGGAAAGGTTAGGACGTTCCTAACTGCAACTCGTAGTAGTTTGAAAATGAGCTACAAGGTATTTTGAAACTATGTGATTGTCATCATCGATGGAATCTGCTTGAATGAGGACTGCAAGAGTCACTGGCGATACAACAGAACTTACTTAAAAGAACACTCTTTGACGTGTGAAATGAAGCACTAATATATCAACTTTTATAAGCCTGGGTGTATTCACTACAGAGTAAGATATTTGGATTTATTACATGAAAAAAGTAACAATAACTTTTAAAGATTGTTTCTTAACCTTCCCCCACAAAGGATAATGGATTTTATGCCACAGAATGACATTGTTAATAGTTTTTGACGTATAGTAATACAATGCTACCTTCAAGTGCTATTATAGATTTTAATGTTCCCACCTTCATTTGATGCAGATGTATAATTTACTCCGTGACGAAGGGAAACGTTGGTGTTTGATATTTTATTTCAATTCTTCCAATGTGAATAATATTATTATAAACAACGTTATTTTGTTGGGAATGTTGTTTCTCTGCATTAAACCAGCCAAAGATCTTTCCGTCAATTTTGAACATCGGAGAGGAATAAGGTCTGATTTCGAAATGTTACATGATTCTGTACAGTTATTTAAGATGTGCAATAGATATTAACTCTAGCGAGCAATCTACAAAATGGAAACGCAGTCCCAATGATAGCCTCTCCCCTCCCCAAATGAATGTCCCCGTTGCCCGCCCAACATTTCCATTTAGTCACTTTTTGTCGTTAATGCCATTGATAGATGGGTTTTGTAGTCATAAATGTACGATAGCTACTCATAATCAATATAGGACCGTCGGTCATTGAGCGTTCTTCACGTTGTCACACAGTAATGTTGTTCAATTTTTAGTGAAGCAGCTTATCATTTCTTTATACTAAATAATCACTTTGTATTTAATGTTGATTTGTTGTTGCTTATTACTAGTGGGACAACAATATATATGTTTATTCAATGCCGCGGCCCTTGTCCGTTATTTCGCAGGTACGATTGACTGACAGCTCAGTTCTTTTCAAACAGTTTGCGCGACTTTCAATAGCTTCAAGGCTGGTAGCCTACTAATATTCGAAGCACCAAGTACTGTCAAGAATCTTGCTATTATGCATTAGACAAACAGGAAACGTATTTACATATTTAATACTGTTCATTAGAGTTTTTAAAATTTCCTTCCTGTACTCACCAAACTGGGAATTGAATTGATATCCTGCCCTTAATTGGGTAAGCCAGAGATTGTGATATGAGGGACTTTAGAGGTGTGAAATATATAGTATTACTCACCAAATGCAACCATACGTGGTTGTGTTTAAAATCTTTGCGAATCAAAATCTTAAAAGTAAAAGTTCAGAGTTTAATTTTTTACTACTGAATTCTCGTAGCGTTTTTTCTTGCCTCTTTGCATGGTTTGCTTGTTTTCCAATATACTCAGCAACTGTTCAAGCTGACATACAACTAACTTTTAAACTGGATTATTTTTGTGCACGCACCTCATGCAACCAACGTTATGTTACTCAAACTTGAAATATATTTTCGTCCAACCTACCTTCCACTTGTATCACGTATGGTATTTCTGGTCCATTTCCTTTGCAGGTAAAGTTTCCATTGTGACAAAGTGATACACTTTTAATATGTAGTGTGTTGTTCTCGTAAATTTCAACGGTGTCATTACATGGAAATTTGATATAAACAAAGTTTTCTATTATAAGTTGTCCATTGTGTAACCATCTGCCAATCTCTCCATCAGACAGTCAGTGTTCGATTTTTCCGGTATCGCATCGCAAAATGCGATCCAAAACGACAAACTTGCGAGACGTTTTCAAATCAGCATCGCACATTGTGCCGATTTGTGCGATACAAATTCCTAGTCAGATTTGGGAGCAAACACTCAAACCTTAACTTACGAACTGTCGATCACAATGTAGAAGTTATAACTTATTGAGTTTATACTCAATGTACAACTTATTCACTTGACCGAATAGCGAAAAAAAAAACCTGAAAAAATAATATCCTACCATAGTTAAGTGTAAAGCAAATAGCCTAACCACCTCGGCGGTTACGGATCTCACGTAACTAAAAGGTTCCTTGGCAACGTGCCAAAAAATGTTAACAAACAGGTGTTACACAGGGGATGAGCTCACAGTTGTTGGGAAGGTACCTGGGCAAATTCGCAGCACATGTACCGTGGTACAGTAGTTGGGTATAGGGTTAAACACTGCAGTTGTAAAAATGTACGCATAGTGCACGCTATTCATTGTTAGGCAGTCTAGAAACGGGGCTTTGCTGAACGTTGTTTGTTTCATAATATCGGAAGTTTTGTAAGTTGCACTTTTTAAAGATTGAAAGACAGATTAAATCTCTTTTCATTTTTTAACATAATATAGCTACTTTAACTTGTCATTTTAAAATTTTCATCAGTTTCGTGACAATTTAAATAAAAAAAGTTGTCAGTATTTTGCATCCTCAACTGCGAATTTTTTCATCGCCAGACATCGCCAAAAATGACAACAATTTTTGGGGGCTTTCGCCCCCAGGATCCCCACGAGGGGTTCTACCCCATGACCCCACCATAGCCCTAAGACGGGCCCCTGGACACCAC
This sequence comes from Apostichopus japonicus, assembly GCF_037975245.1. Taxonomy (NCBI): domain Eukaryota; kingdom Metazoa; phylum Echinodermata; class Holothuroidea; order Aspidochirotida; family Stichopodidae; genus Apostichopus; species Apostichopus japonicus. Next base: position 3,732,601 of record NC_092571.1, read on the forward strand.
GCCTTTATGCTCGCACGTTACGCGTGCTAGGCAGGCGAACACCGGTGGGAAATCGGCAGTGTGTTCGCGGGAAATTGAACAAGGTTTTCCAACACTGCTGAACTGTGCAGTTACTGTATGCATCATGTTCAAGGTTTTCACAGAGTCCTTTGAGGAAATGAATGGTTAGTACAGTGTATATATGCTGCACTAATGCTGTGTGTAGGCCAAGGTTCACGAAGGTCATTGGTTATATTCGCGCGCCGTAGACGGTTTTTAGATGTTACGGAGAGTCAGGTTTCCATGGATATTAATCGAAAATGAATCTGAGTTTAACTGACGCTAAAGAAATGGATCGTCTTGGGCAGATTAACAAATCATTGCAAGTATAAATAAGTACAGGTAGCTCTGCTGTTAAAAAGAAAAGTTCAATATCGGTTTGCTGTTATCGGCAATTAAGCAAAATTTTACCGATACCGGTATGCTGCCGATATTGCAAATATCGGCCGATACCGATATTGAAAACGATTATCGTAGCAACACTAGTATAAATAATAATAATAATAAACAAACATTTTCTAGTTAATACATTGATCGCCAACATTTGGTCCGTTTTGTGGTAATTTCAAAACTGCTATTCAATATTGGGGAACTGCTATGCAACAAAAATATTGTATAGCAATTGTCGAAATTTGTTGCTATGCAATTTTTTGGCCATAAGTCGAACACTGCAGACAGTGCACACGGAAGTTCAATGGATGATGAAATAGGTACGTAGCACACATGTGTGCAGTTGTCCAATACGGCAATTCTCGATGCAATTATACTGTAACTATTCAGAAAAACGAGCATGAAAATTCTCCAAAGATAAGTCGAGGATACAGTTAAAGTAGAATTAATCTTTGCCGCCATTGCTTGTGAATCCTCCACAAATCAAGGGATACCTTACTGGTGTCAGATTCATGTATTGAATGGGGCAGACATTTGTCGCTATCATCCCCGCTGTTGCTTTCTCGTTAGTCTTTCTCAGAATGAAGATGGCTTAAGCGTGTGTAGTGTCGTTTCCATGTGAAACTAATAGTGAAGGGTGCATGTAACAAAAGGGAATCCGTGCCTTCTTCTTTTTGACTTGTACATCGATCTTGACTTTTCGAGACAGCTATTTTGATTTAAAATGACGTATTTGCAGTCATTATTATTTCCTCATGCCATATCTGCCAAAAAGAAATGGGAAATTTTGCTGACAAAATGTATCGACAAAAAGATGAAGACTGACTCACAACATCTATAGTCCTCGACGTAACAGATTTACATAAATCTTATCCCATCAAAAAGGAAAAAAAAAACTTAAAATGTCCTAAGATAGATCCTTGTGGATCACCACATACAGTATTTCATCGCCTCTGAATGTACATTGTTGAAAGTTCTGAATTGTAGAATTTGAGAAATTCTTCCAGCCAGTCAAGACCGATGCCTCTATACCATTAGGAGATTAACAGAATTTGGTGGTCCATGGTATCAGACGCTTTCGAAAAATCTAAGAAGGCACCCACTGAAACCATGTTCTTATCCATAACATCGTACATACCATCCAAAGCATCCGTTAGAGTCAGCTCAGTTGAATGTCCTGTGGAAAATGGTATTGCACTTTGAACAAAATACCATGCGTACTAGTAAAACTGAAATATCGGTTAACTATTCTTTCGAATATCTTGAAGGAAAATCCTAATAAGACAGAAACTGGACAATTATTGTTGCAGCTTTTTTCAACAGGAATGACTTTGGCTATTTTTAATTGGTCGGAAACAATACCAGTATAGATAAATATAAATTAGTAATGTAAGCAAGGTGTTTAACAATTAAATTTATTTGTTTTCATTCATTATCAAAACCAGCAGAATTATTTCCTGCCAAAAACATATCAATTGATGAATGGTATGGAATTTTCTTATTCAACATGTAACAGTACAAGGAAGTATATACTTACAGATCTGCCAGTACTTCCAAAACTCCAAGAGTAAGGTGTATCGTAGGTATGGCTTCCACATATTCACCAGTCACCTTATACGCGTCAGCATACGACATGACACAATAAAGTGTTGAGCACTTCAGTAAGTGGATCAGATATTTGCTATCAGCAATGGTGACCATCCATATTGTTACATTGGTTCAAAACTAATGAAATATATCATAGAAGTTGTTAGGATTGTAACCGTATTATTTTTTAAACATGATCAAATGGATTTCAGTAAGCTCATGTTCATCGGCTCCTTGAATAAAAAAAAACACTTACGATTAGTGTTTGCTTGTACATCGATTACTATTGTTAATTGAAAAATTGAAAAAAAATTGAATACAACAGGACTCTTTAAAATGTTAACGGAGCTTTTGTTTACGAATTTTCACAGCATAAATTAGTATATTTCATTCTTACGGAGCTAATATCCTCTTCAAGGTATGGAAATTGTGTCAAATGCTGAACATCTATTTTAATCTCTTTAGTTCTTTACATTTATTCAAACATCACCGTGCTGCTGTAAACCCACCGCTGTGTTAAGTTCGATGTAGCCTACCCCTCTCAAGAAAAAATAGAACCACATCCTTCAATTAACGCATGCTGTCCTAATTCTAGCATACTGAAGCAATCAACACTGAACTAAAACACCGTCAAACTAATTAAACATTTTGTGCCTTGTTTGTACATAAAAAAGAAAAATACGTCCAAACTCTACCCTATTTTTTCCAAATAATATTGAAAATATCGAAAGATTCATTTTTTTGTCAACAACCAAATGTATCGTTCACCCATATCATTACACGTCCCAGAAAGGGAACACATGATTACACCAAGAAAGCCGAAAATTAAATCATTGAAACAACATATATGCTACAATAAAAATTATCTTAAAGCAGCAATATGCGTTGATTATCGAGATTTTCCAATACTAGGATACTATACCAATGACGTAAGCTAAGCTAACTGTAAAGTTTCAACTCAAACTATTCCCGGAAAGTGCAAAAAATATGACATTTTCTGATTTTCGCATTTTGAATCTTTGACTTCGATAGACTCCTCCCACTTATATGTACCTTGTGAATATGTATAACGGACAAGGAACTTTGAATAGCAAGGTAAATAATAAAAAAAAATCAGCTGAGGAGATGTACGTACTGCGCGAAGGGACAGTTGCGCCATATCTCATTGTATACGATGCCCTAAAAACACAAGAGAATTCGTCGCTCCGCGAAAATAAAACAGCAAGGATACATAACAGAGAAAGTCATGGAACCAGAAGAACCCAATCGGTACGTTACATTCGCGAGAACGATATTGTATCACTCTACTCGGTGTTACATAGGCTAGTTACTGTAGTACAATCAGACCTATTAGTTAGTTTAGTTTAGTAGAAAAAAGGATCAGGAGAGACACTTAAGTCCCCATCAAGGACCCTATAGAGAGAGGGAAAAAAATGAAGACACAAACACTCAGACCCGATTACAATGCTTAAAGTGCTTGTCCAAAGCATTCTTAAACCCATTGACACTACTTGCAAATACAACTTTCTCAGGCCAACCATTCCACTCATTCACAACCGTATTAGAAAAAAAAGTTATGCCGAATATTAATCCTATTATGTGACTTTTGGAGTTTAAGACAATGACCTCTGGTACAACTACTGTTAGCAAACATGAAAAAGTCGGTAAAGGATAAATTGTCGAAACCATACACAATCCTGAAAACCTGGATCAAGTCCCCACGTAACCTCCTAAGCTCCAGTGTGGTGAGATTCAACAGTTGTAACCGCCTATTATAAGGAACACTCTTTAAGGAACTAATCATCCTAGGAGCCCTCCTCTGGACCTTTTCAAGTACTTCCTTTTCCTTAGCAAAATATGGGTTCCAAGCCTGCACAGCATACTCCAGATGAGGCCTAACCAACTGCTTATAAAGCCTAACTACGATGTCCTCTTTCAAAAAACTAAAGTTCAAATCTTGATCATACCTAAAACCCTATTACCTCTTTTAGCAGCTTCAAGACAATGTTTGGAAGGTTGCAGCGATGAGTCAATGTAGATACCTAGGTCTCTTTCCACAGAGACCTCCTGTAACTCCACACCATGAAGAATGTATGTAAACTTTTGGTTACTACTACCAATGTGCATTACCTTGCAGTTATCAATATTAAAAAGCATTTGCCACCCCTGAGACAACATCTAGAAAGTAACTACCCTTCCTACTACTGGAACCATCTATCCAATTAATGTCAGGAAAATTAAAGTCGCCCATAATAACAACATCACCTTTAGCAGCCTTTCTAATTGTATCAAACAGCAAGACATCATTATCATCGCTGCTGTTAGGAGAACGGTAAACAACACCAACAGTGATAACATCACTGGACTTCTTGGAGTTGTCTGTGAACAACTCGCACCAGACAGAATTTACAAAAGACCCTTGCAACTGAGATTTCTCTACACTTACAATGTCATCTCTAACATACAGTGAAACTCCCATGACGAGTATCCCTTCTGTCCTGACGATACACAACATACCCCGGGTGAGAAACCTCAGCACTATCAATGTCCTCCCTTAACCAAGATTCGGTGATACCAAACACATCAGGTTTCAGATCCTCAAATAGCACAGTAAATTCAGCAATTTTTTTACGAATACTTCTAGCATTGGTAAAGACAATCTTCAGCTTATCCCTGAAACTATGTACCTTAGCATGCCCCCTAAAGTTAGATCTATGATTATCACTTCCCTTGCTTTCAAAACGCGTATAATCGCCTCCACTAGGAACATAATCCTTATCCAAATTTATTAGCTAAGTGCAACCCATCCCTGGCGAACAAATCCCTTCTACCCTGGAAAGATGACCACATGTCAACAAATGTGAAGCCGAAATCAGTACACAGAATACGCAATAAACCATTCAAAGTCACAATCTTATCTGACTGAACCTTGTTGTCGAATCTTGGCAATAGACTACATATGACAACTTTAGCCCGAGTTGATGCTAGTCGACACATCAATTCGTGATACCTAGAGTGAATAATAATTTGTGACTCCTTCTGCACATTATTGGTGCCTGCCTGGACCACAACAACCTCTTCATCTGACACGATTTTGTTAACCCTTTTACTGACATCCTGGATTTTAGCACCTGGCAAACATACCCTGACCCTTTTTGCTTTATCCGCCCCGCAGAACTCTACATACCGTACTAATGAATCCCCACACAATACCATCCTTCCTTTCGATTTCTCCCGTCCCCACTGACAGCTCTTTACAACCACACTTCCTTCGTCTATCACATCACAATCACCACGCACTTCGTCCACTACTAGCCACTCACTATTTCCCTCCTGGGAGACTTCATTCCCATCACCAACATCACTCAACTCCTCCACAGGTAACACGTCGAATCCATTACAAGTTGGAACATCCTCGCAAAAATCCCTTTCAATCACTGCACTACTTACAGTCCTACTATTCCCGACTTCCGTCCATTCACAACAACAGCTATTTAATAGCTCCTCTAATTCCTTAAATTTCACACACTTATCGCAAACAAACACAATAGCTTTACAAAAACATGCAGAATGACAGGAACAGACAATAAATAACGAATACACTAAGGCACAGAAAAACCTGCGAACACAGAAAATCGATACTCACGATTAGCAGCTTAGGCTCAACAGAGACTATACACTGAACGATAGGATACACTGACGCTACAGACCTACCACCACGGACAGCACTGAAACAAGGCAGAAAACAGCACAGATTAAACACAAAAACATGCAGAATGACAGGAACAGACAATAAATAAAGAATACACTAAGGCACAGAAAAACCTGCGAACACAGAAAATGGATACTCACGATTAGCAGCTTAGGCTCAACAGAGACTATACACTGGACGATAGGATACACTGACGCTACAGACCTAAAACCAGGGACAGCACTGAAACAAGACAGAAAACAGCACAGATTGAACACAAAAAACATGCAGAATGACAGGAACAGACAATAATAACTCCAAATAAACAACAAAACGAATTACAAGGTGTATGATGAAAAAAAAACGATCACAGAAAGGAAAGAATTTAAAGAGCTCCGAAAAGTACGTGTGTACGCTTCAACGAACATTACAATTGTGTGCGACTTACATTGGTTAGGCCTGAATAACGTTATGTACACGCTGTGCATTGTGCACTAAAAGCAATGTAGCTATGAGTTTAGTGCAATGGGCGCCGTTAGTTTCCGTACCCGTTAGTTTCCTCTCTTGAAAAACCTTAATTACCTCCTCTAACAACATGGGAGAAAATAACGTTTTTCAGGAGAGCTAAGTAACGTCTCTCAAGGGAATGCAATAAGGCATATTGACTAGGCCATGTGGAGATTTAAGTAGTGCTTTGTAGCAAGGGATTACCATGCCAATGAATAAGTCTATTTTTAGCGCCAAGTCATACATAGACATCTTTTCACTGATTGGTTGAATTTGAATAGGCGGTTTTGTAGAGCTGCCTGTGATAAATACTAACTGATTCGATGTGTCAGGGAGACACTTATCTCAGAATCATATAAAAGCCTTAATTATTTGCTAATTAACGTTCGCTGTGGGGAAAAAAGTATAAGAAAGTCTTAGTTTTGTCTTTTGTGATTGTATTATGTAAAAGCTTGATAGACACGGAAAAATTGAGGAAAAACGGTTACTCAACGCAAAATGCTGCTTTAAATGTAAAAAAAAACAAAAAACACATGAAATAATGTAAAGGAAACAAAAAATTAAAAACAGAAATATTCAAACATGTTCACAAAAGTATAAATGAGGTGTGATTACACCAACAAATATAATCAATCAAAATCATCTAAAATGAAGAAAAACCCCCAAAAACATGAAATTATGGAAACGGAAACGGAAAATTAAACACCAAAATATATATAAATGGAAATAGCCAGTCAAAGTTTCGAAGATAGATTTCTCACGTAAGTTAAGAGCTTCAAACAGTACCATAGTTCGTCTTGACAAGGTTCCACATGACTTTGTTTTGAATGCAGTGTATGTTGAAATATTGTCCAAGTGAAGCTTTACAAAGTCAGTTGACTCACATTTTACATAGCTCAGTACCCAGGTTCGTCTTGACAAGGTTCCACATGACTTTGTTTTGAATGCACTGTATGTTGAAATATTGTCCAAGTGGAGCTTTACAAAGTCAGTTGACTCACATCTTACATAGCTCAGTACCCAGGTTCGTCTTGACAAGGTTCCACATGACTTTGTTTTGAATGTGATCCACACTCAAAGTGTATGTTGAAATATTGTCCAAGTGGAGCTTTACAAAGTCAGTTGACTCACATCTTACATAGCTCAGTACCCAGGTTCGTCTTGACAAGGTTCCACATGACTTTGTTTTGAATGCGGTGTATGTTGGAATATTGTCCAAGTGAAACTTTACAACGACCTTTGACTTAAATCTTGCATAGCTCTACCGGTTTCAGCCAATGTTTCTATCTAAAGAAGAAAGACCAATAATAAATATAAAAAATCAATAAGAAACAATACTGGTCATTTTTGGCGACATATTTGTCTTACTCTAGAGAACAAATTACGATGCTATCCACACTCAAAGTTATTTTTAAATCCAATTGAGAATTAACGTCTAGAGTTGATAAAGACAACGCAAACAAGATAAGGTCGACCTTACTTTATTGATTCAAACTTCTGCATATACCACCAGTGTACATAATCCAGTTAGTAAGGGCGAACGAACGAAGGCTGGGAGAAGCTATTTATCGTTTATGGATTGTCTTGTTTCAAATGTGTGTTAGATGTTCTTACCACTTGCACGATTTAATTTGTTATTGTTATTTGTTATTAAACATGTGTTCCTTTCTGACTCTTCCAGAAGTCTGATAGAAACAGTAATACGACGGCATAACAATGTAAGGTTCGATGTGTTATCATACTAACCTCTCTGTAATATCATTTCTGTAGTCTGATAAAGTAAAATGAGGGATACACATATAACAATTAATACTGATAAATAACCTTGGGTTGAGGCGAGTAATTTAACAAAAATGTAAGGGTTAGTAAACCTCAACAATTTTTAACATTTCTGATATGTGATAACCCATCATTTTTACTGCAAGAGATCCATTCCTCCCGGCTACAGGAATACCTTCTTTTAATGATCCCACAGAACTCATTGACATTAAAGTCATCACATGGATACAAAGTTATATCAAATTAAAACAAACGAGTGTGACATAAACAACGGTTGATAAGAAAAAGTCTATGTCAATATATTATCATGTAATTGTTTGCACACAAAAAGAAGTTTGTATCTGTCCTTTGTTTTGGTTTGCACTTGTGACTTACCTCGCTCTCTGATGCTTCTGGTTGCCGCTGTGGTGGTTGTCGTGGACATCTTCGCTGCCGCTTAAGATTTACCATCAGACCTACATTAATAGCTAGGGAAGACAACAGTGGCTGCTTGATAAACTTTATTTACTGTGATTTAAGCTTCGTTAAGTTAACAAGAAATTCTATACCAATTATAAGCTTTACGTTTAGAGTAATGATTTTTCTTTAGAAATTCCCAAAATATTTTCTAAACTGTTGAAAACAAAGGTTAGCTCAGCCACTAAAAAGCCGTATTAAGAGTTTACCAGGTTCTTTTTCCTACATAAAGCCTGTGTATGATAGTATGCTCTTTCTGATTGTAATAACATCAAATAATAAAAGCAACTTTCGTCGCCAGAAAGGCGCTGTTAATGTTCTCCGCGATTTGTAAATTTGTTTTGAATTTCTTGCTCGCATTGCAATTTCTTCACTCTGTTTCAACGTAAGTTACACATAGTTTATGTTTGAAGAAAAAAGAAGAGCCAACCCAAGAAATATTTAATATTAATGACACCTTCAAAACTATGAAATTTGAATGAGTGTGACAAAGGTTTTTTTCATGTTGTTATCTATCAATACGGTCTTAGTGTAAATTCGTTCACAGATATTTTCAGCTTTTTTTTATATCTGAAAATCATTTATTTTTACGGATGATTTGGATAGAATATAAAGATGCCTTATGATTGTGATTCATGTTACCTTCGCAAACATTAGGACAGTCATTACAAGAATGGGAGGGAGCATGTAACGATCTCTCCGCTGATACATGCGTCGCTGGCAAGTGAATCAGTAAGGCACATGATGAGAAAACATGTCATCGTGTGTTTGAGCATTCTGCACAACGACGAAAAGCAACATGTATGAGAATGTTTTCTGACATGAAAGATTCATGTAGAGAACATCGTTGATTGTATTTTCAACCAGCCAGAATTCTCTAGTTTAGAATGTTGTATTGGGCCATCTCCAGACTCATTAAAAGAGGGTTCAAATTTTGGAAAACTTAAATAAACAATGTCTGAATACGTTTTTCTCACTAATTATTTACTCACTGTGTTAGATTATCATATTGCAGTATATATGTTCACAGCAAGATGGAATGCGTTTTGTCTTCCGGTTTTGTTTCCTCTGAAAATCCGGGAGATACAACGTCCTGCACACTTACATCGTCAGTAATTGAAACTAATTCACTAAATTATTTTTTTGACTTTTATATTCACACGTACAAAATATTGGCATTGGATAATATTCACTAAATCATTGTACTCCTGGTTAAATTCTGACACATAAACGAAAGCTAATGATCGCAAAAAGCAAAAATACAAATCAGATTGAAAACAGTGTTGTACAGAATGTGCTTAGTTGTAAAAATTTTTTCTAAAACAAGTCATGGTGTATTGCCTTTTGTTCATCTTACCTGAGATGATAATCAAAACGATCAGTAAGGTGACTGACCAGATCATTAACACCGCTCTGCCGTCAGACTTACAACCCTCTCTAACGTTGGCTGGTGATGTTGTATCGGATGTTGTGTTATCTGTATGAATAAAACAACGACAATATAACATGAGAAAATGCGAAATGTTTGCCCAACTTAAGTAATTATATCAGCAACAATAAATGCTAACCGTTGCAACAAGGGACAAACCAATATTTGTTTATACTGTTAAACTTGTTGTTCAAAACTGGACTAACGTGATTGAATACAAGTTTGGGTAAAATTAGCCCAATCATTCGGAAACATGCTTAGTGGCATATGCCCATACTTCCAATTTGTTATTTGTTGTTCATATTTCAAGAGGTGCGTTTATTGCATTGTGTCAATAAATTGACCAAACAGGTTTAAACGAAAAGTTATGGTAACCAAAGACAGACGATCTCTTCACGTTCAGAAGACAATAATCACTCATCCATACCTTTACGATAGTATGAATCACATTCATATACTAAATCAGCTTGTCCTCAAGACGACCATTAGAGTAGCTATGTAAAGTCCAGTACTGCCTGTTAAATTTGATATATGAAGACCAATTGCTTAGTCTATAATTTCAGTAAAAATTGACTACAAGACTGTCACTTAATTTAAGAGCAATAAGGTCCACATTCGACTCCATATCCATAATATTAATCCATTAACGTCTTCATAGCTATCATGAAAACTATGTGCTTTTTGAAGGTACTATGTGTTTTTTTGAAACAGTGTCATTGCGTAACTGTTGTTCCCGTTTTACCCATTTATACAGGTGTGAGATCGTTTCACACGTGCTAAGGAATGACCAATGAATTGGCAATACTCGGAGAGAAGCAATTTAATTAACTAATACATGGGGGTAACAAGATCAGATTGCAAAATATTAATAGCCTCAAAACTCAAAACAAAAATACACCAACATAAATACTGCAAAACATTTTAATGTGTAGGTGCACTTTGAAATGACTATACAGTAATGAATCATTTGGACTTTAAGAAAGCATGACGTGTACGGAACTAGAGTGACTGGAATCTTACCTCCGGGAAGGAATAAAGTCAGTCTCGAACTTAGCTTGAACATATTCTCATGCTGACTTCTTATTTTACATTCGAGGTCAATACTGTCCAAGGAAGGGTGATTTACGTGGTATCGTGAGAGTAAGGTCACAGTAAATGTGTCTCCGTGGCAATCAACTGTCGTCCACTGATCGGAAAATGTGATGTAAGGATTCATGTCTTCTGCAGCTGTTTTCCATTCAAGACTGACACTTGGGCGGACGTTTCGTACCGAACATTTAAGTGTGCCATCACGATCACCCTCAGACTGACAACAGCATGTACTGCTGCAGTCTTCAACCACCAAGTTTGAAGGTAGAACTAGAAGGTAGTGAAGAAATCATTGCTGAAAATTGTAATTAATATTTCCTCAATGTTTTATCACACCTGTAAATATAGTTCATGTAGAGAGAGCATAATGAAAGCGCATTTATGCTATTAACTTGGTCGTTAGTTGAGTTGTCAAAATTATAGTTAGAATTAAAATTCTAATTAATTTATATGAAAGTTTTTAAAAATGGTTTCGTTTTCAGAGACAGTGCTTACATAATTGTCCGGTAATTTCTGTTGCAACACCGAATTAAGAGCTAGTTTCATAAAACATTATTTTTCATAAGACCAATAACTAAGGATTAGCAAATTCCGTTTAACATTGATTTATAACATTTATTAACTTATTTTGATTATATTTTTGTCTTGAAATAACTTAAAGTCAATGCAGAACCTGATTTGCAGGAAATAACAATATTTAAGTTAAAACAATGTAATTTCGTTCGGAGAGGACTTGAATTTATTTGTGCCTGTTGAAGTAAAAGTGAAAAGAATAGAACACATTTTGAGGTTAATAAATGTTTTCCTACTCACCGTACATGAAAACGTTGTAGGCTTCCGAACCAGATGAAGCACCGTTGCCATAGTTGCATACATAAATACCTTCATGCTTAACTTGAGCTTGAAGTAAAGTAAGAGAACCGATCATCGATATATCAAAATCCGAAGTAGTGATTTTCTTATTACTCGATTGCAGGTAATTAGCATAGCCAATTACCTCTTCATGAGCGTTCCATTTCTTCCACACGAGAAAAACGTTCCTCTTTTTAGCACAATGTAACACGACCCTAGAGTTTAGTTGGAAATATTTGATTTTCAATGAACGGGGAGGATCACGATTGACGACCTCAACCAACGCAGTTACTTCATTATGAAGGACTACTTTTGGAGGCTCAACAGCTTGACATTTGAGTAAACTTAAACTGCTGGAGTTGAAAGCTGCAAACGTGGTATTTGCATAAGTTGTTATCAAAGCTGTTTTTGATGATACTGAAAAGTTAGACGGAATGACAGTATCGCCATTCACTGTCTTCCTAAACCATATTAAGTCCACTGCCGGTCGTGCATCTTGCACGTAGCACTGAAGATCGAAAGGTTCATTTTCTGATAAGAAACAGAAGCTTTCATCCGGGTCACAACCTTTGATGAAAGGATACTTCTGACTCGGTGTCACTACAAAAAATACAAAATAAACAAATTTCTGTAACAGATTTATACATATGTGGTTTAAGCATTCATCGAAGACGAATGATCCTGAATGTCTCATTACAAATATAACAATTGAGGGTTAGTCTTCTTTATTCTTTATTATTGCATTCACAAGTCTTAACACTGAAAATTGATCTTGACTCAATATAAGTAAACATTTTCAAGAGAGCAACCTTCTTCATTGTCGGCAGTGTAATAGGAGAGACCTAGATATAAATAGATATCTGATTTTCATAAATATTTCTGGTTTGGAGTAGGGGTTGGACACAATTTTTGCATTTCCTGTTCATGCGACCCCTTATTTGGTTTTCTTTGCTTTATGGCGTTCCCTATCAATGTTTTCCAACTACAAAGTGTAGTCTTAATTATAACATATCGCTCGACTTTGCGGTAGGTCTTCCAAAACCATGGCGTCTAGGGAAAGTATAATGCCTCAACAAATCACCTACCAATCACAACTACTCGTACAGTGTACGGTCCTTGTATATCCGCTTCTTCCGATTCCATCCAAAATACTCGGAAACTTTGGTCGTGCTGCAAAGTGACGTTGTTGATGACCAATGAACCGTTGGGGTAAATATCAAATTCTCCTGCTTGATACCCACTATCTGCCTTTTTACCTTCTCGGTAAGATATGAATGGGCGGGAAACCTTTGTTTGCGAAGAGTTGTACCAGTATACACCAAAACTATTTTCATCAACGCTGCAATGAACGACTCCTTCTTTTCCAATTTCAAGATATCGCAAATTCTCACACGGTTGCCCATTGGTTTTACTGATAAAGAGGGACACTGTCATGTTGATGAAATACCAAGAAAAGGAAATGTGAGCACAAAATTGTCATCATCACCATTACTACCACCACCATCATCACCATCATCCTCAAAACATCATCATCATAATCATCATCACCACCATCACCATCACCATCACCATCACCATCACCATCACCATCACCAACAAACAGCAAGTTGTTGCAGAAATCCTTAACGAGAATTAACACTGGAATGAACCCATTTTTTTCAGCAGAATATTGGTGAGGAACACCAATGGTGTGACCTGTCCTCTCTTGGTAGTCTTAATTTTCTTACGCATATGTTGTGAAGTCTGCAAGTTAGGAGAGGAAAGTTGCTTAAGTCCTAAGGATAGCTAAAGGGGATTACAAAGCTGGGATTACTGTGTATGTAAAGACTTGCTAATAGGATTAAAGGATATAGCTTAGGATGAGGAGAGGGGTTACGGGCAGTTGGACTGTGCCTTGTGTGAGGTGAGGAGCCAAGGTATTAGGAAGAGACGAAAAAAAGAGAGAAGCGCAAGGGTGTGTGGGAAGATAGCGAGGATAGTGTTGCAAGGAAGCAGAGGTTTAATGGAGAATTGATGTTAGTTAATTGTGAAAAGAAGCAGTGAAGTTATGTGGAGTCTGAAAAATAAAGGAAGAAAAGCAACGAATGACACTGCCTTGAACTTATTACCCCACACTACGTTACAGCATATTATGAAAATAAAATACATTAATACTTATCCCTTATTTGCCTGTTTTCGAATGTATCAGGACTCCGAGGTAGTCTACAAACTTTCGCCCCTTGTCAGGTTTTTACCTACCATAAAGCACGACGACGTTGAAGATCAAAACCCGATGACGTTTGTCGTTTTCTTGTAAAATTTCCAGATACGATTGCGCAGACGGAAGGAACAAAAATATGTACATTGAGGACAAATGAGTGAAAAGAAAATTTCGAATAAAACAAACAATGCAAAGTTTCTGGACAACTTGGATAAACGGTGGTCCGAGGGGGGGGGGTCAGAGGAACATGCAGAGTAAGATAGAGAAGGCGATGGAGGTTAATGGATTGTATTAGAATGGCTTAAACCTTAGCTAAAATGACGACAATAAATCCGATGAAATGGAATGACTTCACTTTAATGCAAAAAACGCCTTGAGACTCTTTACCTACAGTGAGAGGTCTACGGTTAAAGTCATTGAAATGAGATGAAACTATATTACTAATCATGATGAACGTATTCGTTCACACAAGAGAGAAAGGTGCCGGTTCCTTACAATCATAAGGTCTCCGGTTCGAGTCTCTCCAAAATTAATGTATGTCGTCCAGTTACAGAGTTGTTGACAATTGACAATTGACAATCATAAACGTTAAATATGAATGTAAGAGACTGACTTCGGCTTTGATAAGCCATTGAGGCTTCTTCGCGACTTCCTACTTGCAAGAGGATCTAAAATACATACATACATACATACATGTGATGACCATCTCGAGTATTGCGGGTCATCAGTCTCAAATCGTGGGGGGTCGACATATACCGATTTAAATCGACATATACCATTTTTCTTCGACTTATACCAGTTTCTAGCAGCTTAAAATGACTTTTACCGATTAAAATGAACATATCATCGATTTAAACCGGTAGATGTCGATTTAACTTGACTTATAACAGTTTAATTCGACAGGTCATCTATTTAAATCGATATATACCAATTTAAATCGATGTATGTAATTTATATTATTTATATATTAAATTGGTATATGTCGGTTTCAATCGGTATATGTTGGTTTCAATCGATATATGTCGATTCCCCACGATTTGAGACTGATGGCCCGCCATACTCGAGGTACAATTGTGATTTACGAGCTGCATGTAATAACTCCCGTGAAAGATTTGTCCATTCACCACACAGTTGATTTATGACCCAGGCATATACTATTATTAATTGGATGCGAGTTCCATGACAATAAGCGAGTTCAGAGTTTGCATTGCGCAATGGAGGTCAAGAGGTCAAATAAGAATACTCTCGTTGCGACGAGAGTTGTATGCTAGCGTACCCACGTTAACTTAATGAGCACTTACAGTAAACATTAGAAATCGCATAATTTACGTCTAAATTTACTCTGTTTTTTCGCTTTGGGATGGATATTCCTACAAGTTTGGAAGAGTTTAAACTTTGGAAAGTTGACAGACTGAAGGAATTTTTAAAGAAACGAAAGTTGAAGATGAATGGCCGGAAAGAAGAGTTGGTTGCTTTAGCGTATGCTGCCGTTCAGATGAACATTGCTGAAGTTAATAAAGCAGATGCGCGAAATGAAAAGGCAGATGACTACGCATCGGTACTTCAGGTTGAAGGAAAGACCATGCCCGATCCTCTTCGGATTTACCACTTGCATGGGAAGGCGAAATTGAAATGAAAAAATGGCCGCCTTGCATGTACATTGATATTGCGCATTATTTTACCAGTATTGATAACATTGAACTGAAGCAAAGACTGATGACGGACTATAAAGATGGTAAAGTCTTCAGCTATTTAGAGTCTGGGTGGCTCAGGGAAATATTTTACAATGCCATTTCTGCCGAGTCAAGGTTGTGCTTTCTAAAGGCAGAGTGTACACCATCGCAGCGTATTAATAATATTCCTTGGAATAACCCCTGGAAATTCCCCCCACCCACTATTATTTTGTATAATGTTCTTCTCCAAATAAAATAAATATTTTTTTTTTTTTTCGAACAAATTGAACCCACCCTATAAGAGGACAAACAAAAACGAATGACAGCGAATGACCGAATGACAATTGACTTTGTACAGGGTTAATTATCATTCGCGAATGACAGCGAATGACAGCGAATGACAACGAATAACAACGAAGGACGGTGGTGAGTGGATATAAGAGGGATAAGAGAGAAGAGGTCCCACCTTTATGATCAGTCTGGGAAAAGAACCTCCGCCAGGGAGGCGACCGTCCCCTTGCCCTGGGGGGGGGGTAATAAAAACAATAATTTTTATACAGCAACAATTTTTTTCAATTCCCCTAAGTTCACGGGGTAAAATCCCACAGGACAAGTCAAACATCTTGCTCAAGAATTTACCGAAAACACCGGTCACAGTCGCAAAATGTCAACTCGAATTTTTGCGATTTAAACCCTCAATACCCGGTTCAAGCAAATGTCTGTGCTGTCATTTACTTTCATTCGTTTTAGTCAACGCAATTTTTTAGTGTGTAGGCCTACAACATATTGTCATTCGTTATGTGTAACGTAATTGTCATTCGTTTTTAGTAACACCCCCTACAAGTAGTAGGAATATGCCAAGAATAAGACTAAGCTTATTTTTAATCACGCATAAAAATGAAGAGAACTAATATTTCTTAACATGAAAAACCATGTAGTTGCAACTACAAGATACCAATGCCTCTACTATGCAGTGTTCGTTGATGGACGTAAAAGCAACGAGTATGAGGATAGGTTATGTAGGCCTATTTAGATCTACAGTTCTGTCAGTGTCACTGTTAGTATTTTAGACTCGAGTTGCTTACGATATTCTCTAAAAAACAGTTCAGGCTCATAATGACAAACAAAAGGGCAAAATAGTTTGTTCCATGCTATATTTTAAATTCATTTCCGAAAATTATCAGTTAGAACTTCCGCGAAGCATTAAGACACCCGCAACCACGTAAGGTCGCGTAACCCATACGAAGGATACAGTCACATATACTCCTTTTCCCCGTTCGTAGGCCTATATCAGACTAACTATTTCACGTGCGATACGGACCTGTGTTCCATTATATTCAATATTATTATGAAGTAGTTTCAGTCAATTTATACACGTTTTTAAGTCGTAAACACACCGAAATATGCACTAGAAATAAATTCCGAATGTCGCAGTAACCCATTCTTAGTGCGATTATCGTTATGAAGAGCTGTCATTGTTTACGTTTTCCGAGGATTCAATTCTCAGTTGACCTGACCCCAAGTGAGAATCGGGCATGCGCACTCGTAACTCTGAACTCGCTTATTATAGGTCCTGCAATTGTTAGTTTACCATGTTTGCACACCCACAATAACCTTACCAGCAAGTTACACAGGACCATTTTGGTAACACACTATTGTGGGTAGAGGAGTGTATGCACAACATATCGTGGTAACACTTTACGCCATCTAACAGCAACGTAGAAATAAAGGAAATCAATTGGCAAATACGAGAATTAAATGTGGATGGAAAGCACGGTACGAGATCATGTAAGGGTTCGTTCAGTTTTGGGAAATATTATTATAAAACGTTTTTATTAGCTTTCTTTTTCGATTTTGAGAGAACGTTTGTGTTTCAAAGTATGCAGGAAATGTACTCAAAGGCAAATCATCATAGACAGCAATTTCTTTTTATAGCAAATGTACTATGGTTAGTGTTAACATCGTTGATAGGTGTCTTTCAACTCGTCAGCAAATTGATATACTTTCCAGTATGTAGGTACTACGCAGAGCCAAATGACTTAATGTTCCAAGCTCCATCTGTATGGTTGATTGTGTTTGCCTTGTATACCGAAACCATTTTCATATTAAGTTCTTTCCTCCCCATGTGTAAGGAGAAAAAACTATTTCGCGTTGAGATGTTTTTCTCCTTGATATGCAGAGAAACACGTTTCACTGCACAACAGAAATACTCTTCGGGAGCGGTTTGTGTATATATTAATATAAATATATATATATATATATATATATATATATATATATATATATATATATATATATATATAATAGTATAATTTTTTTTATTTCTGGCCACATGGTGAAGAATCCCTTAGATCTTTCGTTGAACATGTAAATTCTTTTTATGAAAGTATTAGATTTTCTGTCACAGTTTTTCAACAACAAATCTCATTTCTATATGTTCATGTCAAGGTGTTCAAGTTCCTTTAACCACTTCGGTCTATTGTAAGCCCACTGATATTAACATGTATTAACATTTTGTTAGTTTTCACCCACGTACTCTCAAGAATTATATTGTTTACAGCCAATGCCTTAGGCTCAAACACGCTTTCCGTCAATCGCCCCCCCCCCCCCAACCTTAGATTTCCACTCACTTCCTCCAGACTCCCTCACCCAGTTTCCACCTCCGCAGGTATTTTCCGTTGCGATAAACCTCGATGCCAAATATGCCAAATATGCCACTATATGACCCCAGGCACCTTGGTCAAACCCTCAAAATTGACCATGGTCTAAGACCCCTTTCCCTTTCGAGTTATTAAAACAATGTCATGTACATTTTCTATTGTGTACTTTGCAATTATGTTGGAGAAACAGGTTCT
Source organism: Apostichopus japonicus (assembly GCF_037975245.1). Lineage (NCBI taxonomy): Eukaryota > Metazoa > Echinodermata > Holothuroidea > Aspidochirotida > Stichopodidae > Apostichopus > Apostichopus japonicus. The sequence continues at coordinate 3,751,148 of NC_092571.1, forward strand.
CAGTTCCGCTAACGTTTCAATATTCACATTAAATCTTTTTGCAGGCTTCCCTGTTTCCGAACATTTCAATTTTTATTGACATTTTGTCAAAAACCTAAAATGTATTTTGATTGCCTCGAACTTCAAATCAGTAACTGAACGTAAACAAATAGAATCGATTGGATATTTCGTATGAGATCCCATATCAATAGCCTCAACAAAGACCCGGGGACCCTTAACAAGTATCAGTTCCACAAATATATGTAATCCGTACTTCCTATTTTTGGGTCCTTAACCCGATTCCTATATAGTTATGGTTTATTTGGTTATATTTCCATCAATTTCACTTACATTTATCTATTGTTACACTTTCACTGTGTTACATATTGTACTTTTCATTCCACTGTTAAGTATTGCTGACAAAGGTCCCAAAGGGACCAATAATGCCCCCCAAAAAAATTCTAAAACAATACTCCTGTTCTTCTCAATTATGAGTCATATCTTATTTCTCTGTTTTTTCTAACAATAATAATAATAATAACTATAATACTATATATATATATATATATATATATATATATATATATATATATATATAATGGTTAGTATAGTTTTCTTCTTTAACTTACCTGCAGTTTGAAAGAAATGATGGTCCATGTCTGCTTACACGATGTCTGATTAATCGTTATTTCGAGCTATCCGTGATAAGTGAGACTAGCCCCTATTCTTTCATAAATAATAATAATCCATGCTGGGGTACAGATGGGGTACAGCTAAACACGCGATGCCCTTTTTACATATTTTCCTTTGTGATTACTACCCAATGGTACAAAGACAGATATGCTGCACATATAAAGATGATTTTTGAATATGCATTATTTACCGTATGCGGTGAAGCTAACATATGGTGTGGTTGTCGAGCAAATATGTGACTATTGTTGAGACACCGAGATACAGCAGGGACCGTCATCTTCCCGAACAAAGAACCGAAAGTTTGTATTTGGCGTGCTGAAAAGACTACGTTACTTACATAATAAACACACACACACACATGTTAATTGTCTTATTGCAGCAGCTCTGCATGTACCAATGTTTTCGTAAATATCGAATGGGCAATATTTAGGCTTTCTAGCTATGTTCTATGGACAGCATAACATGCCTTAGCAGACAAGAGTCACAACCGACTCGCTGTTTTCACTGGCTTAAAAGAAATGCTCGACAACAATGTCACGGTGCCAATGCCCTAGGCTTACACAGATTTAAAGGTTATGTACTGGCTAATCTCAGTTTGCTCTTTCGATGAGGGTTATTGTACTACAGAGGTTCGTGTAGTACAATATTTAACTCCTACTGAACAATATCGTCTGTTTTGATAATGAAAATGCATGAGAATGCATCGAAATAAAGCTAAAATAGTGTGTAAGCCTGTGATCGCATCGTTCTAATCGTGAACCCCAAGTCAATAACTGATATCTGAATAGTTGCAATTTTAGAAAAATCGCAAGCATTCTGAAAAGATCAGGTTTTAACGGATAACGGATAATCCGAAATTTGCCATTTAAAAATGCGTAATAAATTTAAATGAAAATCCATTACCAAATTATTGTATGAATCATAACGTGAACGCATTTGTTTGTTTTGTTTCTGACAGGTGTTCACTGTTTTTTTAATCTCTTTGGAGCAGCTGGAAAGTTCGCAGCTGCAAAGGTGAACTGGATTCAGCATTATTTACCGTTGTCGTGTACCTACGCTGTTCCTGACAGGTGTTCACTGTTTCTGTAGTCGTAGTAGGTTTATGTTCAATGTAAGTTTATTTGTATCTTCAAGTGTGCGTGACGTTATTCAAACACTTTTGGTAAAGTACTCATGCATGACCTGTTTATAATACCTTAATATCGTTACGTGGGTGGCAGTATAATATACTATATAAAAAAAGAACCCAATAATTGACACGAAATCACAATGTGTAACTTCAGATAAATATATTGTACCCAAACCTTTACCAATTTATTTAGACCCCTTCATGAGAGACGACTTCAAGGTTACCCTTCCATTTGAATATCATATGCACCCGCCCCTGGAAGTAACCCTAATTGCTTGGATGACCCTTATCAGAAATTCTATAATTATAATATCACAAACAAACATGAATTCATTAATGAATAATGGCTGTTTTTGATTTTGTGCGGATGAGAAACAATTAATTTTTAACATTTTTTCCCCAAAATGGAATCGTGTATTGATAATATAATATATCGCTTGTTGTGCATCGTAATTAGCCAAAAAATATACTGAGAGCCGCATCATCATTTTGGTGCATACTTTTGCAGTTACTAGTAGTTAAGAAACCTACGTATTGTAATGGATAAAACAAACTGGTTGCTATTCTCAAAGTGCCTCTTACAGCTACTTCCCAATTCGAAAAACTTCTCGATAAGACTTCTCATAGGGGGCGAACATATCATCTATCCCTCCTTTTCTGGTGTCCCGAAAGGGAAACTATGGAGTCACTTTGCAGAACTAACGCCCTTGCAGAATTGTGAGTGCGACCGCGGGTTGCAAAGTCGACAATGACTACAACGCAAATCACAAAGTCAGTAATTACTATCGGTCAAATTTTTCCAACACAGATTCGTTGTGCACAAAACCGAAGACATCGATGTTTGGCTAGGTGACAGCAAACTGCCATATCTTTGTTATTTAAATCGTAGGGTCTGGACTGTTTGTTAATGTTAGAGCAAACATTCAACACGTAAAAAAAATGTTCACATGAACATGCAAGTTGTACTAGATATAATTAAATTAGTAAATGTTGATAAACCATATGTTTTGAACATGTCGTCAATGTCAAAATATGTTGTGCTTGATACATTAATTATTAACCCGCTCTACAATAGTCCATGAACTGAAGCATTGGTCAGTACCATTATTTGACAGGGGTAACGTAAGATGGCTTTAAATGTAAACAAATGTGTCTATAATGAAAATACCTGCTCGCACGGCAGAAGACGTATTTTGTTTTTATGTATTATGATATAAATCTTTCCACTACTCCAAAATGTGTATTACATGCCAACCTTACATGTTACGAGTAGAACCCCTGTGACAAATATTACGCGGTACGGACTAATCAGGTCACTCATCCGGAGTTTGCATCAGTGGCGTCGGAAGTTTTTTGGGATTGGTACGGCAGATCAGAGTGTGGCCATCTATCTTAATTATCGGGGGATGTTTGATAGGTCAAACTACGCTACGCGCCACCATGGTTGGTGCGTAGCGTAATGGAGAAAATTTTGAAAAAATGCCTCCCAGATTGCAGGAAATGGCACTTCCCGAGCTTGAAAACAAGACCCCTGCCATGCCAGAGTAGTCACATTTAGCCTACTTGCCGTCATCATTATTTGCCATGGCATCATTTTTTGCCATTTTGTTTTTCTTAGTCCTATTTTTTTTCTTTTTTTTTGCGCCGTGAATATTGGCTCCGAAGCCCCTGACATATGGTTACTTTAAGAGTTTCTACATTGCTGTCAGAGAAAAAAATCTTAGTGTCATCAGCAAAAGAACAATCGAGCAATTTTAATACCAGGTAAAACCAGGTAATACCAGATAAATCGTGCATTAACACTAACTGCCAGTTCTGTAAATATGATGTTATGGACGTTTACAGTACAATAATCGTTATATCAACATCCATCGCCAGTCACAAACTAACAGTTGAATACACGAAGAGAAAATTGTGTTTTAACAGTTGTGTGTGACACCAGTTCTTTAATCATTGTCTGCATGTACTATTATTCCTACATGTTATTTCTGACCTATTTATGTCAATCATAAGGTAACATACGCCCATTAAAAGCCCCATTGACTTAAACACTAAATCACAAAAGTAATGTGGTCTCTGAGTCTAGATAGAAGTTTTCACTAGCTAAACGCATCACCGGATAGCTGACAAGTTGGCCTTTTATGGCACAATCAATTTTCCGTACCATGACCGCGCAGATTTTTTGATATACGAGCCGGAAGTTTTCGTCACATGTAAACAAACCTCCTCACTCAGTAGTAAACAATTTTCATACGCTGCTCCTGGGAGGCCTAAAAGGGTCTGAAATTGCCTCAATTGACCCAATTTTCTCACCACATGTACTTCTATTCATGCTCTTCAACATGCAAGCCGCAACTAGATCATGATTGGTAACAGGTCAAAAAAATGTTCTCCTGCTGCTTTTTGGCACTTTTCCTGAACGAGAACAATCGAGCGGATGGATTTGGACTCTTATAGGAGAATGCCACTATTGGCTCCAACACTTTGTTATGATTGTGTTACGTACGATGATGTATCAGGAGTCCCTTCGAAGGGGACAGATGCCACACAGGGTGTTCGTCAAAGGTTTGTGAGCGACTAACAGTGTACTGTAAAATTGAAAAGAACAGACACTTCACATTAGGTCAGCTAAATGGTCCAATAGCAGGAATGATTACACCTCGTCGTTTCATTAAATATCATGGTAGTTTCTTTGTTCTCATATGCAACAACTTAGTCATCGAGATTATAATCGTACCGAACACGTCACACATGTAGGCCTATTTCCTTTGTCTTCGACGCTGAGACACGTTTATAATCTATGTGTAACGTTGTAGAGGTAAAGCAAACAATCGTAACAGCTGATCAATCATTTCAAAGTAGCTATGTCGCTTTTGTTGCACTTGAGCGGTTTTGTGTTCGTTTTTTTATCGTCTCTGGTAATAATATTATCGCTAGCTTAATCACACAAAAGCAAACAAGATACAGTGGGGGAAAGGTCCAACCTTCACATTTTATGTACCAAGAACATTTCGAAGCGAGAATCAGTAGCAAGAGCGTTGGTCATGGCTATATCTACCAAGTTATCAAAGTCACAATATATTAAAAAATGAAACAGACAAGAACAACATTCAGTCAGGACGATATAACATACCACGTAGTTCCTATTACATCTAAGTTAACGCCAATATGCACGACAGTAATACAAATATACGTGCGTGGCTTCAGTTATTCCGCCATATCAGAATTGAAGATAAAAAGCTCCATGAATCCAAGAAGTTACACCAACGAAGTGTTGCAATACAACAGAATAATAGAGACTTCAGTTAAATGTTATTCCTTGTCTTCATTATTTTTCTTGATATGTTTTTACAATACAGAATATGTTTATTTGTTGGTTACGTTGTCATAAACACAAGCGTGAAACTGGATTCATGAAAATGTCTAAAATTCTAAAAGAAAGAAACATAAAGTATAAGGTTACTCGCGGGGTATCTCTGTCGTACAGGATGTTAAAGTCACAATTTAGTCAATAACAAACCAGGCACGTACAAAATATACGCATTAACACTTAATCCTCAGCTTTGTTTTAATAATGACTGACGCAAATTGACTTAACACGGGTAATAGTTAGAAGATGCCAACATGGTCCAGTTTATTTCACCACATAAGAAGATTTTGCACCAACGTTATGGTACAACACGAAACGTCGACGACAAAATATAAAACGTTGCTAAAGATTTATTTCTTTTATTATGTGTTTTGATAGATATTTCATTTATTGCAATGCAGAATATGTTAGTATAAACATTGCCCATAAGCACGAACTTTACCCTGTTTGTTCTTAAAAGGAGAAGGGGACTTATGAAGTACCAATTTAAATAAGGTTAAGAAAACAAACATTGTTTGCATGATATTTTGACTGAGATTTTTCAATATTAACTCCTTATTCACCGTTCCAAAATACATGTAAAACAAGATAATGACAGCAATGCCGAATGAACCAACCAGAGAGTAGCATTTAGTCATTAAAATATGCGATTATCCTGCTACCCTGTCCCGTGTAAACATCATTGGATATTCTGATTAAGAACAATTCAATAATCGTTCAAGGGCACGATTGATGCCAGAGACATAACATTTTCGTACCGCAGTTAATGTAGTAACGGCATTGTATACATGCACATTAAATAATTATATTCTGTCATTTTGCAGGTAGTGATGCGAACTGTATCACTACGCTGAATGGAAGGCACGCTAGCGTGGTGCATCCCAGCCATTGCGAGCGTGGGTTTTCAAATAATCAACGAAGTAAAGTAAAAATATCTTAACAGAAGTCAATGAGAAGGTATAACGTTTTGGTATCGAATAAGATTTGGAAGATAAGATGTTTGGTTCTGTGACAAACTCTGAACGATATGCTGCTGTCGTCTCAGGTTCAGGATCCCCCGCTTTATTGATCTCGTTGGGTTGGTGAGTACTTCGTTGGTTATGTATTGCAAGTTTTTGAGAGCCGAGATCCCAAATGTTAGCCACTGTCTATTACCTGGTCGAATGTAAACGACTTGAACACCCGGTTAAGTTGATTCGATGAATGCATGTTATCATTCCTGGTCCTAAAACTCTATATATTACCAGATAACCTATGTTAAGTTTATTGAAGTGTATTGTACCATTGCATGATATTGAGAGATAGTGTTCCATCAATGACATTTAAGCTCAAGGTTATAGCCTTGTTGTCATATGGAGCTTTAATGAAATCGCACAAAGGATATCCCATTAACTATGAGGTGGTATATGAAAATTAGATTTATGTTGTGACTTTACCATAATATTATCATTCATGTTTAAAGATACTTTCAGTTGTGACATGAGAATGTGATTTTGATGTTCTTGTTGATGCTCATAAGTGAAATTATTCATTTTGCGGGTATTCATTCTGAAATTGTATTTGTGTTGATGTTATTGATATTTCATAGATCAATGGTTATGGTCTAATATGATGCTATGTCAGATTGGGTATTTATGGTAAGTATCAATATCATATTAAATTATGGTACTTGTTCTTTAGCATATTCTCATGTTTATTTATTTCACCTATTTCAGAGGCTGTTTTTCTTCCCTTACTAAATAAAAAGAAGACGGTAACGTTAATACCAGAGCGTCGCCTTTATTTTTGTCACCGATCTTTACTGACGGGCTTACCCATTCTATCCCTCTCCTGTGTGGCCGCGTCCTAACACTTATCACACTCTACACACATTTAGTGTAAAGGAAATTCAATGGTGACGGATTTTGTTTGAGAAATTGCTGCAATAGCCTTGAAAACTTTGCACATACGTTTTGAAACTTCGCTTTTATGTTTTTTTCGGGTGATGGGGAAGGAGAGCGGGGGGTTCAAGTTCTTTCAAACAATTACAGATGCATAGCATTAAAGATGTGATGTGACTTTTGCGGGATAGGGTACATCCGAGGAAGCAGGTTCTTTCGGTGGTGAAAAGGGACTTGCGGCTTCAAATTGAGGCGGATTTGTATGGTTTGTCGAGACGTGTTATTTCGGGCCGTTGTTATTTAGGGAGCTGATGGGCCTAAGTACTAGCTACCACTTTACAACTTGAAGTATATTTTGGTGTTGAGTTGGAAATGGGAGATGATTGTTACTATGATTTTAGTTTCTTTGGAGATCGCGTTTGGCTTGTTCCGCTCTTTTGGCCGTGACGTTTTGAGTTCTGATAGTGGGCGGGTCGCCCTCTAATTTAAATTCACATTTAACAACACACAAAACAGCCAACTGATATTATATATGTATTTGTTAATATGTTAAGTTTGATGTACAATTTAATTTTGTTGAACAAAATGAATCACATTACACAGATAATTCAATAAACTCATCGATACGTATTATTCAAAGAAGAACTGACGAGTTGATGTATAACAAACACTGAAAAATATTTCCTCATTGTGGACATGTAACCTTTTAAATGTAGACGTTCGATGAAACAGAAAGCAGGAACCATAGACAGGTCAGCCACATCGTTAAGGTACTTATTGTCAGTCACAATATTCGTCGGCCGTAGGTTAAGAAAGCTATTGTCAGCAAAGATGAAACACTTGCGAATATGCCAAACAATTCCACTTTCACATTCTCTTAACATCAGTGTACATGCGGATGTAACATAACTAAAATATTCTAAAATGATTTGTTATGAAAAACGAATAGCGCGTCAAAAAAATGATTGCAATATTTTAGAAACAATATACGTTATGTAAGATTGTTTAAAGTGTTGTAAATTTAAAGTCATTTAGGTCGTCGCAGCGTGGGTAGTAACGTTACCTTAGTTGATATATTACGCAGTATACTCACACAACCGTTCAATACGTTAAATCTCTCGAGTATGATGTGAAGATGATCAAAAATATGTTTGGGTTACAAACTTTGCAAGAGATTAATATTCGCCTTCAAAGACCAAAAACAAGTTATATGAAAATTACTTTTCTACTCATTATGGTGGAAAAAAATTCTCTCTTTTTTAAACATTATTATAGATTTAATAAAAAATCATTAACGGTCCTCTCTTCCTTTTATATCAAACAATATTTACACAAAATTAACCCATTGTTGTTGAAAGAAATATAGTATAAATGATACATGTGATCTTCTCAAGACTCCGTTGTTACTTATTTAAACGACAAACGGATGATTCAACCCAAAAAGTCCTAACCAATGATTTTTACAGGGAAACGCTTTGTCTTTTCCAGCGATGCTAACACTACATGGAATATATTTTCAGTAACCGTTGTAATCATTAGCCTCACTCTCCACGTCGAGAGTATAATATTGTACCTCGTCAGCTTCGACGAGGTCATAGTCGTCTTCGGTATTCTGTGATAGGTATGAATTTAAATATTTTTGAATAATGCCATGTAAACACCTTAACATCTCACAGTGTTTGTTTATTTAAATATGTAATATTTTAAATCAAATACGTAACAGCTACGCGTCATAGATAAGTACTGAGGATAAGCTTCGCTTTTTGTTTTCTTTATTGAACTACAAAACACATACAGATACACCAAAAACTGCAATCGAGGGAATGGGGTAATTACACGCCCAGGATTTGGAGTTAAAGGGCCAGTGTGCTTCCATGAGAACAAATGTTTTAGCAATTACTCATCTATTTGAGTAAACCACAGTTACATCACTTCAATCGCGGCTATAGGATTGAGCGTGTAAACTGATACCTCACAAGTCAGTAAAAATTATCATTACATCACAGTACGGCAGTTCTTATTCATGACCTCACAGCTGTATTTGGGAAATATTTTCTTTCGGTGAGCGTTTTTCAATACATATTATTCACAGTTGGCTTAATCAATCCATTCTATGCTAAATCTTATTATAGTGACCATCGTAATACGATGTCATTATATTTATCAGAAATATTTCTAAGTAGTAAAGACTGCAATCTTATATTATTCCTTTGAATATAGAACGAGGTATCTATCTATATCTATATTCTGTGTCACTGATTTCAATACACATTAAATACCGAGAAGGGAAATATCGAAAAGGGAGGCTGTCTTCAATTTGTCTGATAAAAGTGATGTATATTAATTGTGTATACTTTATTTATTAATTGTATTATAAATAATATTTTGTCATATGGTCATGATCATATGGGGATTGGGGTTGAGAGGGTTTCAAGCTGTTTTTTTTTCCGTGTCCAGGCTATGATTTGGTTGCCTTTTCTTACATTAAAGTGTTAAAATACCGTGGCCCTTGTTAGATTAGTATGAACGTAATGCTTTAACTTTTATATTAAAGAATGAACGATCATAACGTTTACATCAAATTGTGTCCTGGATATATAAGTGAACTGTAATATAAAGTTGATTAAATATTGTATTGAATGACATAAAGCTATCTTCTTGCATTGAAAACGAAGTGCTTTACTGATGTACTGACAAAAGCCGTTCGTAAGTTATTCAGTGCTGACAACTTTAAGGGATTCCATAAAACCTATACATGATTTTAGTAGATATAAAAGCAAAGCTGTACTTAATGTCTTTTCCAGCATGATAGATTCTCTTCTTTGTTATTTTCTTTGGCTAGAAATCATATACTTTGCAATTTCCAGTTTCGGTTAAGGTATTTTCCCAGACGTTAACTCAAGATATTGAAACTTTTACATTAAAAAGAAAGTAAATGATTGAATTCAGTTACTGTAATTACTTCCTGATTGAAAGCGGGACTCACACTTCGAAGGAAAGTGGGACATTAGACATTGAAAAAGCAGCCGGGGAAATCCCATCACAAACTGTCAGGGCGAAACAAGTCATCCATGTATTTTGTAGCACTAATTTTTTTATATTTGAATGTTTTGCAACGACTATTAAATGACTGTTCAACTAATTTGTGACATGGGTTGTCGTCTCTGGTCTTAAAGTTGTTTTAATTCCTTTTTATAAACTGAAGTAACATGTAATGTCTTTAGTATCTTATCTTTTTATTTGGTCTAGTATGTTGCAACCCACCATATTATGGAAAACTACACACAACATATACGTCTCAGTTTGTCTTGCAAATCAATCTCCGTGTATCTCAATGCAAAATCGTATAAATACTTATTTTCATTAGGTTTTGTAATATCAGTACACGTTATTTTGAAATTGCTTGACAATGTCCAAAAAGGTACATATTGGAATAGACTGCCACTCAGTATGGGTATTCCGTTCAATATAGGTGTTGTGATGATGTTGTGTGTATTTCATGTAGCATATTAAATGTGATAATCTTCGTTTATGATTAACAAAGTTAAAGTAGATATATTCAACCACTTACGTTTTTTTCTGTTAAAAAGGTCAAAGCATATGCTATTTCCGATGCTCGCTTAGTCAAATATTTCACATCAACAGACCAACTCTAATTACATTCAGTAACCCGAGACATCCCAGCTTGTTGACTATTACGAAGCCAAAAGTCTCTAAGGATGCCATTCGGGCAGAGTTCTTGATATATGTAGTGTGGAACTGCGGATAAAAATCAGCAACATAGGTTACATAAACATTGTCTTGAAACGCGAACTTGAAAACGCATTTCTAGTTGCAGAATGGAGATATCTTTAGATCGTAAGATGAAGAATTAAACAAATCATAACTCAACTAGGATTAAAGTTATTTAACCATCAGTTTTCTGTATGTGGCAATATTTTCTTCTTTTAAAGAATGTCAACGTCTCGAAAGGAAACGATGTAATTCGTTAAACACTATCATAAGTTTAAACTTGAAGATGTTATTCCTTTCAAAATATAAGTCATCAACACACATATAATACATGCAAGAGCTTATTGTAATGCAACTCTGATAACAACCTATGCAAATACCACGTTTGCAGCTTTCAACTCCAGCAGTTTAAGTTTACTCAAATGTCAAGCTGTTGAGCCTCCAAAAGTAGTCCTTCATAATGAAGTAACTGCGTTGGTTGAGGTGGTCAATCGTGATCCTCCCCGTTCATTGAAAATCAAATATTTCCAACTAAACTCTAGGGTTGTGTTACATTGTGCTAAAAAGAGGAACGTTTTTCTCGTGTGGAAGAAATGGAACGCTCATGAAGTGGTAATTGGCTATGCTAATTACGTGCAATCGAGTAAAAAGAAAATCACTAATTCGGATTTTGATATAACGATCATCGGTTCTCTTACTTTACTTCAAGCTCAAGTTAAGGATGAAGGTATTTATGTATGCAACTATGGCAACGGTGTTTCATCTGGTTCGGAAGCTTACAACGTTTTCATGTACGGTGAGTAGTAAAACATATATTAACCTGAATACGTGTACTATACTTTTCCCCATTACTTCTCAAAACGAAATTCACCTTTTTTTCTAACTTAAATATTGCAATTTCCTGCAAATCCGGTTCTAGATTGAATTTAACTTATTTCAAGACATAAAGAAAGTCAAAATAAGTTAATAAATGTTTTATGATTCAATGTTTAACAGAATTTGCTAATACTTTGATTTTGGTCTTACGGAAAATAATGTTTTATGAAACTAGCTCTTAAATCGGTGTTGCAACAGAAGAAAACGAACCCATTTTTAAAAACTTTCATAGAAATGAATCATAATTTTAATTTTAATTATAATTTTGACAACTCAACTAACGATCAAGTAAATAACATAAATGCGCTCTCATTATGCTCTCTCTATAAGAACTATATTTACAGGTGTAATAAAACATTGAGGAAATATTAATTACAAATTTCAGCAATGATTTCTTCACTACTTTCTAGTTCTACCTTCACATTTTGTGGTGGAAGACTGCAGCAGTACATGCTGTTGTCAGTCTGAAGGTGATCGCGATGGTACTCTTAAATGTTCCGTACGAAACGTCCGCCCTAGTGTCAGTCTTGAATGGAAAACAGCTGCAGAGGACATGAATCCTTATATCACATTTTCCGATCAGTGGACGACAGTTGATTGCCACGGAGACACATTTACTGTGACTTTGCTCTCACGATCCCACGTAAATCACCCTTCCTTGGACAGTATTGACCTCGAATGTAAAATAAGAAGTCAGCATGAGAATATGTTCAAGCTAAGTTCGCGACTGACTTTATTTTCTTTCCCGGAGGTAAGATTCCAGTCACTTTTGTTCAGTACACGTCATGCTTTCTTAGAGTCCAAATGAATTAATTACTGTATAGTCATGCAAAAAGAACCTACACAATTAAAATGTTGTGCAGTAATTATGTTGGTGTTCTTTGTTTTGTTTCGTACCCATGTATTAGTTAATTAAATTGCTTCCCTCTGATTATTGACAATTGGTCATTTCTTAGCACGTGTGAAACGATCCCACACACTTATAAATCGGTAAAATGGGAACAACAGTTACGCAAAGCACCTATGACACTGTTTAAAAATAACACATAGTACCTTCAAAGAGCACATGGTTTTCATGATAGCTATGAAGACGATAATGAATTCATATTATTGATATGAGTCGAATGTGGAAATATTTGCCTCTAAAATAAGTGACAGTCTTGTTGTTAATTGTTACTGAAATTCTAGACTAAGCATTTGGTCTACATATATCAAATTTAACAGGCAGTACTGGACTTTACGTAGCTACTATAATGGTCGTCTTAACAACAAGCTGATTTAGTATATGAATGTGATTCATACTATCGTAAAGGTATGGATGAGTGATTATTGTCTTCTGAACGTGAAGAGATCGTCTGTCTTTGGTTACCATAACTTTTCGTTTAAACCTGTTCGGTCAATTTATTGACACAATTCAATAAACGCACCTCTTGAAATATGAACAACAATAAACAAACTGAAAGTATGGACATATGCCACTAAGCATCTTTCCGAATGATTGGGCTAATATTACCCAAAGTTGTATTCAATCACGTGAGTCCAGTTTTGAACAACAAGTTTAACAGTGTAAACAAATGTCCCTTTTTGCAACGGATAGCATTTACAGGCGCGTATCCAGGATTTTCTAACCCGGGGGGCGCGAATTACTATCTAAGCGGAGCGCCACCATCGGTTGGCGCGCAGCGTACAAGAAAATTTCTGGTTTTGATACCCCCCCCCCCCCCGATCACCGGAAATAGCACTTCTCGGGCTTGAAAATGACCAACCAGATGTACACTTTTGCCTGAGAACCAAGTATTTCCCAAAAGTTTTTTCCATCCATAACCTTTTTGAAGATTGTCACCAGTCACACATCATGTTCGACCTCATTGCTTGTCCTATGGATCATTGCTTTTGTAGGTGATTCTACGTCACGGCCCACAATATCCGAAAGCCCCACTTTTCAAGGTTTTAAGCCCATTATTTGTTGAGAATTTGAAAATTCACATTTCTCGTGAATAAAATCACTTCAAAACATACCCATAATGTTGCACAAAATTCAATCTATGGACAAGCAATATAGAAAAACCTCCTTGATCCCCTAACAGACAGGTCAAAGTTGCACGAGTAGAGGAAAGTATGATGAAGAATGTTGGTGAGGATATTTTCGAAAATTCAGACACAGTTAATTTATTGGTGTAGAAATATTGCAACCTCTTATAATGGCTATTATAAATCTTGGTTGAAGGAAATGAAAAATAGCAGATATTTCCGATATCAGGTATATCGAAACCGAACACTACACACATAGGCGTAGGTCCCGTAGGAGGCGGTGGCTGCAGCCCCCCCCCCCCCGCAACCAAATTTTCCCCATCTTTTTCGGGCACCTACTGAAAGAAAAATAAATAGCAATGAATAGCTTAAAAATTATCTCCTTGGTAATTAAAATAAAGTTCTAAGCTTGGCCGACATTACTGCTGTAAAAGAGAGTTTTGAAATAAATGGATCTGTATGATTTTTCTCCATCTACATAAGACATTTCGTTGTTTACATAGCATCCAGCGGTATACTGTGCAACTTTCACGGACCGTAAGGTACACGATGCCATGCACTGTAATGACCGATGCTTGCTTATATGATATTGGCATCGATATGTTGAACGCGCGCGAAAAATTTTGGCTTTTTTTTCGGGCAAGTCATTACAGCCCCCAAATCCAATTGGGCTCCTACGCCTATTAACTACACACATAGACAGTTTTTGAGGCTGTTCAACGTGGAACATGCATTTCAATGCTCACTGATATGATGTTATATCTGCTCTTTGCTTTACAAATTCGAACAGGCGTGTAACGAGTAATTGCCAAGGGAGGGGCGAAGCCTGTAGGCAAACTATCTAAGCGAAGCGCCACCATGAGTTGGCGCGAAGCGTCACCATGAGTTGGCGCGAAGCGTACAAAAAAAATTTTGGCCGAAAATGCCTCTCAGATTGCTGGAAATGACACTTCCCAGGCCTTGTAAGTTGCATCTAAGCATTGTCTATTTTGAAATTACTAGCGATGTCATAAAGAAAATTTGCTCGGGGGGGGGGGCGGTCGCCCCTTCCCGAAATGCGTCATGTACCCCGACGACTCGGTCGAGTTCAAGACCAGCCACAGTTGGTTCCATATAGCACAATTGTACAATTGTTTAAGGCGTCCATACACACACACACGCGTTATGATAGACCATATATAGTATTTATATAGATACATTAGTGAGAGAGGAAAAATGGAAACGTCAAAAATGGAGTTGTCGGTGTAAGGGGTAGGGTGAGGCGCACACCCCCTCCGTAATCCTTGATCTGTCACTGGCTACCCTGTGTATATTATAGGGATCAGCGCTTTAACTATGACTGTTCCTCTTTCTCTTCCCGAGGTCTTGGCTATCTTCTACTCCCTCCTTTTTTCCTTTTTCTCTCTTTTTTCTTTTTCTTTTCCCTTCCTTCCTCTCCTCCTTTTCTTTTCCCCCCTCCTTTTCCCCTTTTTTCTTCCCTTTTTTTCTCTCCTCTTTTCCTTACCCGGGGGGCGCGCGCCCCCAACGCCCCCCCTGGATACGCACCTGATTTAGTGTTGCTGATATATTTACTTAAGTTGGCCAAAATTTCGCATTTTCTCATGTTATATTGTCGTTGTTTTATTCATACAGATAACACAACATCCGATACAACATCACCAGCCAACGTTAGAGAGGGTTGTAAGTCTGAGGGCAGAGCGATGTTAATGATCTGTTCAGTCACCTCACTGATCGTTTTGATTATCATCGCAGGTAAGATGAACAAAAGGCAAATTCGATACACCATGACTTGTACTAGAAAGAATATTTAGAACTTAGCACATTCTGTACAACACTGTTTTCAATCTGATTGATTCTCATTTAAATACCACGTGGTAGTTTTCTGACATAATAACTTATATATATCAACTGATTCTAATATAAACATCATGCTGTAAACATATATACTGCAAGATAATAATCTAACACAGTGTGTAAATAATTAGTGAGAAAACGTTTTCAGACCTTGTTATTCAAGTTTTCCCAACATTAAAAACATTTTTAATCAGTCTGAAAATGACTTAATACATGGTTCTAAACTAGAGAACTGGTTGGTTGAAAGTAACATTAACGATACTATTTTCATTAATCATTCATGTCATAAGACATTCTCATTCATGTTGCTTTCCGTCGATGTACATCATGCAAACACACGATGACATGTTTTCTCATCATGTGCCTAGCCGATTTAGTTGTCAGCGACGATTGATTTCCGGATATCAAAATTATCTTTGAACGAATTGACACTAAGACAATAAGTATTGATAGGTAACAGTGTAATAAAAACAAATGCATATTGTCACACTCATTCCAATTTCAAAACTTGAAAGGTGTCATCAATATCAATTATTTCTTGGGTTGCCTTTATTCCCTTCAAACATGAACTTTGTGTAGCTTACGTTGTAACAGAGTGAAGAAATGGCAAATCGCGGAGAACATTAACAGCGGTTTTCTGGCGAAGAAAGTTGCTTTTATTATTTGATGTTAATACAATCGAAAAGAGCATACTGTCATACACAGGCTAGATGTAGGACAAACTACCTGGTAAATTCTTAATACGGCATTTTAGTAGCTGAGCCTGACCTTTGTTTTAACAGTCTAGAAAATAATTTTGGGAATTTCCAAAGAAAAATCATTACTCTTAACGTAAAGCTAACTTATGTTATAAAATTGTTAAGCTTAACGAAGCTTAACTCACAGTGTGTAAAGTTTATCAAGCAGTTATTGTCTTCCCTAGCTATGAATGTAGGTCTGATGGTAAATCTTAAGCGGCAGCGAAGATGTCCACGACAACCACCACAGCGGCAACCAGAAGCATCAGAGAGCGAGGTAAGTCACAAGTGCAAACCAAAACAAAGGTCAGATGCAAACATCTTTGTGTGTGCAAACAATTACATGACCATATATTGACATAGACTGTCGCTTATCAACCGTTGTTTATGTCGCACTCATTTGTTTTTTTGTTTTTTTTTGCTTTGATATAATTTTGTATCACTGTGATGACTTTAATGTCAATTAGTTCTGCTGGATCATTAAAAGGAGGTTTTAAGAAGTACATAATGAATTCCTGTAGCCGAGAGGAATGGATCTCTTGCAGTAGAGACGACGGGTTCTCACATATCACAAATATTAACAAATTTTAAAGGTTTACTAACCCTAATTTTTTTTAATTACTCGCCTAAACCCAAGATTATTCCTCAGTGTTAATTGCAAAATTTGTATCCCTCATTTTACTTTATCAGACTACAGAAATAATATAGCAGAGAGGTTATATGATAACAGATCGCACCTTACATTTTCACGCCGTCGTATCACTACTTCTATCCGATTTCTGGAAGAGTCAGGAAGAAACACATGTTTAATATAAAATAACAAATTCATTCATTCAAGTGGTAAGAAAATCTAACAAACATTTGAAACAAAACAGTCCCTAAACGATAAATAGCCTCTTCTAGCCTTCGTCCGGTTGCCCTTACTAACTGGAATATGTACACTGGTGGTATTTGCAGAAGTTTCTCTTGTTTGTATTGTCTTTATCAACTCTCGTCGTTAGGGTTTTTATTGGATTTACAAATAACTTCGAGTGTGGATATAATATCGTAATTTTTCTCTAGAGTTAGACAAACATGTCACCAAAAAGGACCAGTATTGTTTCTGATTTTTGGTTTTCATATTGGTCTTTTCTTCTTTAGATGGAATCATTGGCTGAAACCGGTAGAGTTATGCAAGATTGAAGTCAACTGTCGTTGTAAAGCTCCATTTGGACAATATTTCAACATACATCGCATTCAAAACAAAGTCATGTAGAATCTTGTCAAGACGAACTTGGGTACTGTTTGAAGCTCTTAACATACTTATGAAATCTATCTTCGGAACTTTGACTGGCTATGTTCATTTTATCTATATTTTGGTGTTAAATTTTCCTTTTTCGTTTTCATAACTTCATGTTTGTTTTTGGTGTTCATTCTAGATTATTTTGATTGATTAAATTTTGTTGGTGTAGTCATTTATATATTTTTTAAACATTTTTGGATATTTCTGTTTTTAATGTTCTTTTTTCGTTTTCATATTTTCATTTTGTTGTTGTTGTTATTACATGTTAGATAAATTTTATTGTAGCTACCTTTACTAAAATTCCATATCTGGTTTGATATCAGTCAATATCTGGATAGATAAAGACTTGATATGGCCATATAAAGCCAGATATATCTTGGTATAATTGTAAGCCAGATATCCATATAAAGTTTGATATGGCCATATAAAGCCATACATATCTTGATATAATTGTAAGCCAGATATCCATATAAAGTTTGATATGGCCATATAAAGCCATATATATCTTGATATAATAGATATCCATATAAAGTTTGATATGGCCATATAAAGCCATATATATCTTGATATAATTGTAAGCCAGATATCCATATAAAGTTTGATATAACCATTTAAAGCCATATATATCTTGATATAATTGTAAGCCAGACATGCATATAAAGTTTGATATGGCCATATAAAGCCATATATATCTTGATATAATTGTAAGCCAGATATCCATATAAAGTTTGATATAACCATATAAAGCCATATATATCTTGATAAAAGTGTACTCCAGACATGCATATAAAGTTTGATATGGCCATATAAAGCCAGATATATCTTGATATAATTGTATGCAAGATATCCATATAAAGTATGACTTGGCCATATTAAGCCAGATATATCTTAATAAATATGTACTCCAGATATGCTTATAAAGTTTGATATGGCCATATAAAGCCAGATATATCTTAATATAATTGAATGCCAGATATCCATATCAATTATGACATGGTCATATCAAGGCAGATATATCTTGATATAATTGTAAGCCAGATATGCATATAAAGTTTGATATGACCATATAAAGCCAGATATATCTTAATGAGAATGTAATCCATATATCCATGTAAAGTATGACATGGCCATATTAAGCCAGATATATTTAAATGAAAATGTAATCCATATATCCATATAAAGACTTGATATGGCCATATAAAGCCAGATATATATTTGATATAATTTATTAAGTTTTGTTGGTGTAGTCACACACCTCATTTATATTTTTGTTAACATTTTTGAATATTTCTGTTTTTAATGTTCTTTTTTCGTTTTCAAATTTTTATGTTGTTGTTGTTATAACATGTTAGATAAATTTTATTGTAGCTTCCCTTACTCAAATTCCATATCTGGTTTGATATCTGGTTATATCTGAATAGATAAAGACTTGATATGGCCATATAAAGCCAGATATATCTTGATATAATTGTAAGCCAGATATCCATATAAAGTTTGATATAACCATGTAAAGCCATATATATCTTGATAAAAAATGTACTCCAGATATGCATATAAAGTTTGATATAGCCATATAAAGCCAGATATATCTTGATATAATTGTATGCAAGATATCAATATAAAGTATGACATGGCCATAAAAAGCCATATATATCTTAATATAATTGTAAGCCAGATATCCATATAAAGTTTGATATGGCCATATAAAGCCAGATATAGCTTAATAAAAATGTACTTCGGATATGCTTAAAAAGTTTGATATTGCCATATAAAGCCAGATATATCCTGATATAATTATAGGCCAGATATCCATATAAAGTTTGATATGGCCATATAAAGCCCGATATATCTTAACAACAATGTACTCCAGATATGCATATAAAGTTTGATTTGGCCATATAAAGCCATATATATCTTGATAAAATTGTAAGCCAGATATCCATATAAAGTTTGATATGGCCATATAAAGCCAGATATAACTTGATAAAATGTACTCCAGATATGCATATAAAGTTTGATATGGCCATATAAAGCCAGATATATCTTTATATATTTGTAAGCCATATATGCATAGAAAGTTTGATATAGCCATATAAAGCCAGATATAACTTAATAAATTGGTAATGCAGATATTCATATTAACTTTGGTATAGCCATATAAAGCCAGATATAACTTCATGAAATTGTAATCCAGATATTCAAATAAAGTTTGATTTATTCATATAAAGCCTGAAATGCTATGATAAATTGTAAGCCAGATACCCACTTTAAGGATGATATAGTCATATAAAGACAGATTCAAATGTATATAAAATGTGTATAATGTGTATAAATGTTATCCAGATACAAATATTTATACCTTTCTAATGTCTCAATCTAATTTTTGATTTCTCAAGTCAATATACAGCTCTGCCTTCAGGCCTTTATTTCCACATCTACAAATTATACTCATACTTGTTTGGCAATTTTCCAAGTTGTTACCAAGTTCCATCCAGTTTCCTATTTCAACAATTGAGGACAAGCTGACCACAATGAGGTCACTTGTTTTCCTAACACAAGTCAGTTGTTCCATTTTACGCTTTGAATCTTGATGAATGGACTTCTGTAACGAAGAGTTAAGCAGGGTTATAACAACGTACCCTCGGTCATGGTCTTCAAAAAAGTATTCCACTTTACCAAGTTTCAACTGGGTCCATCTTTAAAAAAAACTGTACTGTTGTTACGCTTGAGCTGTTGAGCCTCCCCCTGTCATCATACCGTCTGCTATGGACCATTAATGAGCCAACTACTGCCCGTTTGTAAACATAAACTTCATGGATCATCGGTGTTCCAATGTGCCTAGAAGCTGCTTCTGAGGCAGGGCCTTCAAGTACTTCCTTTGATCCTTTGATCCTTTGATCCTTTGTCTACAAAGGAAAGGTCAGCTGTCACTCTTTTTTGAATTCTACGTGTCTTTTTCCCTCTTATTGCAGCTGCTAAATGAAGAACTTCATCACTCTCTACCTGCTGCTTAAAATTCTTCAATTTTTAAGTGACTGCCAGTGCACCAACAACCTGAATAAGAGGAAATACGAAAACATCAGGTTAACAAAGTTTAAGCAGGTAGCAAATATTATACATTATGTTTGCAATACTTAAGTATTTAAATGAGTACCCTACATTCTGGCAATTGACATTCATACCTGTAAATGAGCAGCTTGTGTGCCATGTATCATTTTCTTCAATATCTGGTTGGTGTCCTCGAAAGGGAAAGCAGAATGGACCCAATGAGGCCCCCAACGCTGCGCTGTCAAAGGAAGGTGTATAAGTTGATGCACATTGAAGGAGCAGCGCTCAGTCCCATACAGAGTTTGGAAATCATCCACAAATGAATCCAGCAAGTGCCTTGTGAGTTAAACATTTCTCTTACTTACTAAACTCGATAGCAGTAGAAAAATGGAAATGGAAAGTAGCATGAAGTGTTGTAGGTAAGGATATGGCATTACATAATTGTCAATAAAAGGAAGTTATAGTTTTGGGGGCTTACGTTTCCGAACTTCGAAGTGTCCATGCTACTACTAGTAGACACTGTGAAAGTTAGGTCATTTTATGCTTTCGATTCATGATTGATATTTCTTTCAGTGTGTGTGGATTTACTAGGAAAACAAAGCCCCAGTTTCTTTGTACATGGTGGTTATTGTTGTTTCAATGACTAAATGAATATATAAAGAATTTTTTCCATGTTTGTAAAAGTAGCCTAAATGAATATATTGTTAGGAGAAAAGGTAAAAACCTATGAAAGTGCATAATGAGATCAATATTAAATTTAATGTGGGTATCATGTGCGACTTTTATGGTCTTTTTATACTATATACAAAAGAAATTGCTTTATCAACATCTGGAAGAGACTACCAACTCGTCAGCTTCCCCAGTTCCAGCAAAGCGAGCACGAAATGCATCGAACACCCTCAGAGCTATCTAGTGAATGTTGCTACTGCTAGCAACGTAGCAGCTCGCCAGTCTCCAAGTGTATGTTAACCTCAGTTCTTTTGCATCATTGATAACGTTAACAGAAGTGTGAATAAAAATGTACGTGTCAGTAGGTTTGGACCATTCTGTCCATTTATTTAATTCTATTTAATTGTAAGGGATGTCAGCAGAGTTGAAATTTTAATTTTTAATGAGTCTGTAGGATCCATTTCCAGGTAACAAGGAAGTCTTTGATCTATCTTTTTTGTTTTGTTTTTGTTGTTGTTTTTTTTGTGATCAGACAATCTTGCAAAACAAACCACTACTGGGCAACATCCATATTTTATGTTATTTGTATCTTGTTAATGGAAGGCTGTTGAAGGAGAATGATTTACCTACAAGTGAACCCTGGAGCATTGTATAGGCCTGATGCTTGTGTTAATATACTTCAATAATCTTTTAAAATTAATATCCTGTTGAAGAAGGCCAAACTTTACAGCATATATACACCTGTATTTTATATTCAAAGAAGGACGCTTTTGCTTTGTTCATGTTCTCTTCTCCGTTACCTTTTAGAAAGGGAATAAGAAGGCCTCCTCTTCAATTAGCATGGCCAGGAGGACTTTGGAAAATTTTACAGATCTTAGGCCGTTAAGTGATAGCGAGGATCTGTTTGAGACGGTGGATATTGAGTTTGACAATATCAAACTCAAACAAAAAGTACAGGAGCTAGAGGAGGAGAACAAAGCTCTTAAGGAACAGCCGGGTAAGTCAGGGTTGTCTGCACAGGTGTTCATGTTACTAGGGTACCTGCCCGACTAATTGCCACACATATTGAACGTTACTAGGTCCTTGTTGTAGCCTATTTGCTGGTTTTTCATATTTTGTATTAGTTGATCCAATATCTGCAATGGCACTAAGCTAGGCTCTGGTGGACTACATTTGACACTTGATGAACACTGTCTCATGCTAAGAAGGCTGTAGTACATCACTATAGTAAACCATCTTTGGTGTTTAAAAGAAAGAAAGATTCTTCTTTTATAACTTTCTAAAATACATTGAATATTATATCCTAAGATATAATGCAAATAGCCAGACCACCCTGGTCGTTATATTTTTCACGTTTCTATAGAAAGACAACTTATTATAATTTAGTTGATTTAGTTTGGCATGGAATGACCCTTTAGATACATGTATAAAAGTGCACACATGTGTCAAATTTACCAAGGTAAATTCACTTTGTTGTGGGGGAAACGATATTTCAGGTTAAAAAATTTAAAAAGGTGTTATACTTGCTCCACTTCTATGTATTCCCTTGTCTGACCCATGTACCTCACTTCTCACATACTCTTTACTGACCCTCATGGGTTTTAATCTTATTCTTGTGTTTTATCTTCATCAAACATACAAGACACTATAAAGCAATTGAAGAGGGTCGTGAAGAAGCTGACCTATGTTTCTTCTCTTGACACCAGCTCTCAGGAGGCACCACTATCTGGAGAGGAAGAGGTCAGCAGGATTGAGCAGACACAGTCCTTCGAACATCTGCGGTACAAGCCATCTGACGTCGGTGTAAGTTCATTCTTCACTGTACTTTTTTAAACGTGTTTCTCCCCATTCTCTATTGCAAGGGTTAATAATAGTTACTCTCTGAGTTATATTTGAATACACCTGTCGCATATGTCATGTATTGTTCTCGTTTTCGGTCATGTCGATGTCACGTATACATGTTTCCGAGATTTTCCAAAGTAAAGTTGGGGTCAAATCTTCATGCAAATAATACAGCTCTGGAACCCTAACGTTCCCTATGATTTAAGTTTTCCCTAATTGCAGAATGCGCTCTTAATTTATAAATCATATTAAGTTTATATACAACACTAAATAATAATAATAAAAAGTTTATTTATCGGTTGTTATTCGATCACACTTTTAAAATATCTGAGAGATTTGTTAAATTACTATCGACAACAACTTTTGTGACATCACGATTCGAACGAAAACAACATGTTATTGGTTTTATTATACCATAGTCAACTTTATTAATTTTGCCATAATTAATTACTGTGGAGACGTTGAACAATCCGTTCTAGGTTTGTATTCTTACTAACGTGCTAAATAAATTAAGATAAAAGAGCAATGAGAACAAAATAATGATTACTTGTAATCAAAGCTATATGAATAACTAGTTTCAATATGGACGAAATATGTTCTAATTTTACTTTTTATAAAGGAAATAGCTTATTGTTCCGAAAATATAACTACTTGTACTTACGTATCTCAAAATGTTGATATAGCCAGTGCGCCTCATGTTCTCCGATTGTGATGTACTTATGTGCTCTGGCAATGCTATTGTGCTTTGCATGCTGTATTGAAAGGCGTAGGTTACAACAGTGAATTTGGTTGACAATTATTCCTTATGCACTACCAGTATCTACCAAGGGTTAAAATATAGTATTCCGATTATGGACATGATGTGTAGCCTATAGATTATTTTTTCGCAAAAGTGAGAAGTCACGGATTCCCTTTCGTTACATACACCCTTCAGTATTGGTTTCACATGGAAAGAACACTACACACGCTTTAGGCATCCTCACTATGAGAAAGACTGACGGGGAAGCAACAGCAGGGATGACAGCGATAAATGTCTGCTCAATTCAATACATGAATCTGACACCAGTAAGTTATCCTTTGATTTGTGGAGGATTCAAAAGCAATGGCAGCAAAGTTTACTTCTTCTTTAACTGTATCCTCGACTTATCTTTGGGGAATTTTCATGCTCGTTTTTCTGAATAGTTACAGTCTTATTGCGTCAAGAATTACCGTATTGGACAACTGCACACATGTGTGCTACGTACCTACTTCATCATCTATTGCACTTCCGTGTGCACTGTCCGATGGAGAGATTGGCAGATGGTTACGCAATGGTCAAATTATAATAGAAAAATTTGTTCATATCAAAGATCTATGTAAGGACACCGTTGAAATTTACGACAACTTTACACTCCATATTAAAAATGTATCACTTTGTCACAAAGGAAACTTTACTTGCAAAGTAAATGGAACAGAAATACCATATGTGATACAAGTGGAAGGTAGGTTGGACGAAAATATATTTTAAGTTTGGGTTACATAAAGTTGGTTCTGTAAAGTTAGTTGTATGTCAGTTTTAATAGTTGCTGAGTATACTAGGAAAGGAAGCAAACCAGAGAGGCAAGAAAAACGCTACGAAAATTCACTAGTAAAAAATTAATCTCTGAACTTTTACTTTTGAGATTTTGATTCGCAAAGATTTTAAACACAACCACGTATGGTTGCATTTGGTGAGAAATATTACATACTAAAGTCTCTGATACTTTTGGTGTTTGGTGAGTACAGGAAGGAAATTTCAAGGACTGTAATGAACAACATTAAAGATGTAATTACGTTTCCTGTTTGTCTAATGCATAATAGCATATTCTTAAGAGTAAATGGTGCTTCGGATGTTAGTGTCTACCAGCCTTGAATGTATAGAAACTCGCGCGCAATACTTTCAAATTCTGATTATTTGAAAAGAACCGAGCTATCAGTCAATCTTACCTGCGAAATAATGGACAAGGGCCGCGTCATTGAATTTGCATACATATTGTTGTCCCACTAGTATTAAGCAACAAAAAATCAACATACTGTACAAAGTTCTAATTTGGTATAAAGAAATGTGAAGCTGCTTCACTAAACCATTTAACAACATTTCCATATGACAGTGACAACGTGCAGTGCGCTCAATGCCTGACTGTCCTATATTTATAACATTGATTATGAGTAGATATCGTACATTTATGACTACAAAACCTATTTATCAATGGCATTATCGACAAAAAGTGTCCGTTTGTTGATCTTCTCAACACACAAACTAAATGGAAGTGTTGGGCGGGCAACGGGGACATTCATTTGGGAAGGGGCTATCACTGGGACTGCGTTTCATGTTGTACATTGCTCGCTAGAGTAAATTATCCATTGCACATCTTAAATAACTGTATAAAAGCATGTTGCATTTCCAAATCTGTTTCCACTTTGAGGTTCAAAATCGACGGAAAGATCGTTGACTGGTTTAGCGTAGAGAAACAACTTTGCCAACAAAATAACGTTGTTAATTATAATATTATTGACATTGGAAGAATTAAAAACATTTCAAACACCAACGTTTCCATTTGTCACGAAGTAAATAATACATGTGCATCAAAATGGAGTGGGAACATCAAATTATATAATAGCACTTGAAGGTAGCATTGTATTAAAATACGTTAATAACTATTAACAATGTCATTCTGTGGAGTTAATCCATTTACCTTTGTAGGGGAAGGTTAAGGAGCAATCTTTAAAAGTCATTGTAACTTGTTACATCTAATGAATCCACTCTGAAGTGAAAACACCCAAGCTTGTAAAAAATTGCCATATTAGTGCTTCATTTCACACGTCAAAGAGTGTTCTTTTAAGTAAGTTCTGTTGTATCGCCAGTGACTCCGGCAGTCCTCATTCAAGCAAATTCCATCCATGATGACACGAGATACGTTGAAAACAACCAAGAAGTTCGAATAACTTCCTGCATTATCCTCAAAAGTAGATTACTGGTTAACCTGACATGGCTGATAGTATAGTGGCGCTTCCTTTTCTATCAAACAACTGTTCATTAGCAAGGGGAACGACGTAAAAGTGTAAAAGAGCTACTTATAAGACATTGAAAGCCGTCACGAAACAGTACTTACATCAGTAATCGTCGACATACTTTTGATAAGCAAAGTGACACAATATATGATATTCATCAAGGTAAACTAGTACACCCTTAAATATTTAATAATATAGCATTGTATTGTCAACTTCCTGACGAAAAGTAAGTAACATCATCAATCAATCGACAATTACACCAACAAATCAAACCAACAACAAATCAGTCATCATCATGACTTTTAGTTATTATTTAGTTGATTATATTATAGCGGAACATGTTGGATGATATCTACAAGCTAGCTTAGTTAACAGCATTAACAATCACATAGTTTCAAAATATTTTGTTGCTCATATTCAAACTACTATGGGTTGCAATTAAAAACGTCCTAACATTCCATTCGACGAAAATAGTAAACAATATGTCTAGCCACTTTCTGCAAAGGGATTTTTGTTGAGCAGATGGTATTTCATGTCTATAGTCAAAATGCAATGCTTATGGTAAGTTATCGACCACGTTCCCTCCTTTGCTATAATTTGCGGAGCAATTGCGGCTAATGTTATATTTTTGGTGGAAAATCAGCGCTCTTAAAAAAAAAAGGAATCTTGATTAAAACACCAGAAAATCAAACTTGGGTTAGCTTAATCACCTATATTTATCCTTATTAAAGAAAAATTTATGTATGTTTTATGTTGGAAACAAATTGAAACACATCAGTGGTCTACTGACACTTTAAAAAAAACAGTCGGTGAATTGGTTAGTGATATTGCACATAGTGTTGGTACTTCCTCCACAGTTTGTAAGAACTGCGAAACAAAATACACTGAGCACAATAGTACTGTCAGTAGCTTCCGGACAAATACATCCGAGAAGGATAATAGTAATTATCCGAGAGTTCCCATGTAGCAGGACAAAGACCGAACTATATCCGGTGCAACGAAGTTGCTCTTAATCATAGTAACATGTACAGCTTCCTTCACGATGTCTTTCCCATGCATCTGTGGTTACTATTGTCATAAAATGAGTTAGTTCAAAAAGTTACGCTTCTTATTTGTATGTGTTACGTGACAAATATCACATGATATTGAAGTCGTAGTGTATGTTTGACTCCAAGAATCCGATTATGTGATGCATTTACTATAATATTATAGATTAGATAATCATAGCGCTCGATTATTAGTGGTCAGTACTCTCTCTCAATTTTGCTGCAGAGTCACGTTTTGACGTTGAGAGTCAGTGGGTATTTCAACCAGTATTTCTCCATACAAAACTTGTGTACATTAGTTAATTCATGCAATTTGTGATTTATTTTTCGATGCACGATCATCTATAATTGAGACCAATACTTATTTAATTAAAAAAATCATTGTATGTTAAAAACTGACTAGTTACACGCACAAGCCTCGTTAACATTCAACATATTTACGATTTTATAGTATATCATTTTATTAGAGAATTGCGTTTGACGTTAGTCTGTAACCATTTCCGGGTTAAAAGTATGTCTGTTCAAGCTTCATATAATGCTACGCTGTTAATACACAATTCCGTTTCAATACTCTGGACCGAACCACCGATCTTTATGATTTTCACGTTGTATGATAGAACACTATACATCAAATGATTTACATTATCAGTTATTTATGTTCTTTGTTTGTTAGTCCATTTATTAGAAAGAACACTATACATTTAATAACGTTTTTATTCGTGTTTAGCCCTCCAGCTTTGTTCCCACATTGTATAGAATCTGTTGTTCTTAAATTAGTTCAAAATGCAAGGGATGTGGAAGCTGATTACACGCCGAGTCTCCCTCGGTTTAGTCCGGAAGATGTACTATGAACTGGTATGTTTATTACCAGGCAGATGAATGTTTAGGTACTACAAGGCAACCCTCTCTAATCAACCTTATAACGGTTTCAATATCATTGCCAAAACCATACCAGGTAAATTATTATACATCAAGTAACATATATTTGGGGAGCAACTAAGTTGATGAATGTGCATGAAGTAGCTTTTGCATTGCTGCATGTTTAATCTAAAAAAAAATCCCTCAGTAAGTTTGTGGTGATGTGTTCTAGAAATGTTCTTCCTCATGTTTTAGTTATGACACGCAAGACAAGTTTGGCCAGTTGTCTAATAAGTAATCTGAACAACATCATCAATATCTAGGGACTAAACGTCTAGACAGCTGTCAACAATAACGAGTGTAGAGGGACTCTCTTCATTACATCTTAGGCACGGAATATGATAATAAAGAAACCAATCTCCTCCTTCCGTATCCTACTATCCACTTACCTAATTTTATTTAACAATCCGCATATTTCTAAGCAGTGGTATTAGTTAAGACATGTTTATCTCCGCCAGACCTTGATAATCAGCCAAATCACAACGTTAACTGCCTATTTCATCGATTCCCTCGAATGGAGTTCGTTTCATGTGTTAGACGACAATATGTCCCACTCGCTGGAAGGGTGGATGGCTCTGTTCCCTGCCCTTCTCTATACATATATTTAGCCTTCCAATTGAAGCTCATGCTCTACAACAATCACTGGCGGATCCAAGGGGGGCCAAGGGGGGCCATGCCCCCCCCCCAAAGGTGAGCCAAAAAGTGTTTCCGAACATCCGCTAAATCATATGATTGGAAATTAAAAAAATCGAGAGGAATAGCAGTGGTAGACTAGTCTTAACTTTTTCGTTTTCTGGTTTAAAATTAAATGCAGAGCTCCCAACTGACCCGCAATTCGCGGGAATTAGACCAGCATTCTAACAACCAAACCCGCTGACCCGCACAAGCGTCCGAAAAACCGCATTGTAATTGCCAAGTATAAATAAAAAAATTGGCATCAAATTTTGACTTAGCAACCATCATTTCTTTAGCATTTAGCATAATAGAGTATAAACCTCCTTTACAGCATCATTTGAACCTCAAATTTAGCCTATAATTCTTTTCATTGGGGCGAGCAGCGAACATTTTCATGCCACGGGAAAGAATGAATTATCACCTACTATTCAATTTATTGATGTTACACAAAAAAATGCATATTTGTCAGAAAATTTTGGGTGACAAAAGCCTTTCTAAGTGCCACCATTTTACATGTAGGCATCACCAGGATTCCAAAAAAATTCAAAAGGGGACACCCCTCCCCTTATACCCCTCCCCAGCAGTGGCGGCGGAACCGGGGGGGCTTATCATGCATTTCCCCCCTCAACTTTTTTATTGGGGGCTGAGCCCCCAGCCCCCCCGGTTCCGCCGCCACTGCTGGGGAGGGGTATAAGGGGAGGGGTGTCCCCTTTTGAATTTTTTTGGAATCCTGGTGATGCCTACATGTAAAATGGTGGCACTTAGAAAGGCTTTTGTCACCCAAAATTTTCTGACAAATATGCATTTTTTTGTGTAACATCAATAAATTGAATAGTAGGTGATAATTCATTCTTTCCCGTGGCATGAAAATGTTCGCTGCTCGCCCCAATGAAAAGAATTATAGGCTAAATTTGAGGTTCAAATGATGCTGTAAAGGAGGTTTATACTCTATTATGCTAAATGCTAAAGAAATGATGGTTGCTAAGTCAAAATTTGATGCCAATTTTTTTATTTATACTTGGCAATTACAATGCGGTTTTTCGGACGCTTGTGCGGGTCAGCGGGTTTGGTTGTTAGAATGCTGGTCTAATTCCCGCGAATTGCGGGTCAGTTGGGAGCTCTGCATTTAATTTTAAACCAGAAAACGAAAAAGTTAAGACTAGTCTACCACTGCTATTCCTCTCGATTTTTTTAATTTCCAATCATATGATTTAGCGGATGTTCGGAAACACTTTTTGGCTCACCTTTGGGGGGGGGGCATGGCCCCCCTTGGCCCCCCTTGGATCCGCCAGTGATTGTTGTAGAGCATGAGCTTCAATTGGAAGGCTAAATATATGTATAGAGAAGGGCAGGGAACAGAGCCATCCACCCTTCCAGCGAGTGGGACATATTGTCGTCTAACACATGAAACGAACTCCATTCGAGGGAATCGATGAAATAGGCAGTTAACGTTGTGATTTGGCTGATTATCAAGGTCTGGCGGAGATAAACATGTCTTAACTAATACCACTGCTTAGAAATATGCGGATTGTTAAATAAAATTAGGTAAGTGGATAGTAGGATACGGAAGGAGGAGATTGGTTTCTTTATTATCATATTCCGTGCCTAAGATGTAATGAAGAGAGTCCCTCTACACTCGTTATTGTTGACAGCTGTCTAGACGTTTAGTCCCTAGATATTGATGATGTTGTTCAGATTACTTATTAGACAACTGGCCAAACTTGTCTTGCGTGTCATAACTAAAACATGAGGAAGAACATTTCTAGAACACATCACCACAAACTTACTGAGGGATTTTTTTTTAGATTAAACATGCAGCAATGCAAAAGCTACTTCATGCACATTCATCAACTTAGTTGCTCCCCAAATATATGTTACTTGATGTATAATAATTTACCTGGTATGGTTTTGGCAATGATATTGAAACCGTTATAAGGTTGATTAGAGAGGGTTGCCTTGTAGTACCTAAACATTCATCTGCCTGGTAATAAACATACCAGTTCATAGTACATCTTCCGGACTAAACCGAGGGAGACTCGGCGTGTAATCAGCTTCCACATCCCTTGCATTTTGAACTAATTTAAGAACAACAGATTCTATACAATGTGGGAACAAAGCTGGAGGGCTAAACACGAATAAAAACGTTATTAAATGTATAGTGTTCTTTCTAATAAATGGACTAACAAACAAAGAACATAAATAACTGATAATGTAAATCATTTGATGTATAGTGTTCTATCATACAACGTGAAAATCATAAAGATCGGTGGTTCGGTCCAGAGTATTGAAACGGAATTGTGTATTAACAGCGTAGCATTATATGAAGCTTGAACAGACATACTTTTAACCCGGAAATGGTTACAGACTAACGTCAAACGCAATTCTCTAATAAAATGATATACTATAAAATCGTAAATATGTTGAATGTTAACGAGGCTTGTGCGTGTAACTAGTCAGTTTTTAACATACAATGATTTTTTTAATTAAATAAGTATTGGTCTCAATTATAGATGATCGTGCATCGAAAAATAAATCACAAATTGCATGAATTAACTAATGTACACAAGTTTTGTATGGAGAAATACTGGTTGAAATACCCACTGACTCTCAACGTCAAAACGTGACTCTGCAGCAAAATTGAGAGAGAGTACTGACCACTAATAATCGAGCGCTATGATTATCTAATCTATAATATTATAGTAAATGCATCACATAATCGGATTCTTGGAGTCAAACATACACTACGACTTCAATATCATGTGATATTTGTCACGTAACACATACAAATAAGAAGCGTAACTTTTTGAACTAACTCATTTTATGACAATAGTAACCACAGATGCATGGGAAAGACATCGTGAAGGAAGCTGTACATGTTACTATGATTAAGAGCAACTTCGTTGCACCGGATATAGTTCGGTCTTTGTCCTGCTGCATGGGAACTCTCGGATAATTACTATTATCCTTCTCGGATGTATTTGTCCGGAAGCTACTGACAGTACTATTGTGCTCAGTGTATTTTGTTTCGCAGTTCTTACAAACTGTGGAGGAAGTACCAACACTATGTGCAATATCACTAACCAATTCACCGACTGTTTTTTTTAAAGTGTCAGTAGACCACTGATGTGTTTCAATTTGTTTCCAACATAAAACATACATAAATTTTTCTTTAATAAGGATAAATATAGGTGATTAAGCTAACCCAAGTTTGATTTTCTGGTGTTTTAATCAAGATTCCTTTTTTTTTTAAGAGCGCTGATTTTCCACCAAAAATATAACATTAGCCGCAATTGCTCCGCAAATTATAGCAAAGGAGGGAACGTGGTCGATAACTTACCATAAGCATTGCATTTTGACTATAGACATGAAATACCATCTGCTCAACAAAAATCCCTTTGCAGAAAGTGGCTAGACATATTGTTTACTATTTTCGTCGAATGGAATGTTAGGACGTTTTTAATTGCAACCCATAGTAGTTTGAATATGAGCAACAAAATATTTTGAAACTATGTGATTGTTAATGCTGTTAACTAAGCTAGCTTGTAGATATCATCCAACATGTTCCGCTATAATATAATCAACTAAATAATAACTAAAAGTCAT
This sequence comes from Apostichopus japonicus, assembly GCF_037975245.1. NCBI lineage: Eukaryota > Metazoa > Echinodermata > Holothuroidea > Aspidochirotida > Stichopodidae > Apostichopus > Apostichopus japonicus. The sequence goes on from NC_092571.1 coordinate 3,783,542, forward strand.
GATGATGACTGATTTGTTGTTGGTTTGATTTGTTGGTGTAATTGTCGATTGATTGATGATGTTACTTACTTTTCGTCAGGAAGTTGACAATACAATGCTATATTATTAAATATTTAAGGGTGTACTAGTTTACCTTGATGAATATCATATATTGTGTCACTTTGCTTATCAAAAGTATGTCGACGATTACTGATGTAAGTACTGTTTCGTGACGGCTTTCAATGTCTTATAAGTAGCTCTTTTACACTTTTACGTCGTTCCCCTTGCTAATGAACAGTTGTTTGATAGAAAAGGAAGCGCCACTATACTATCAGCCATGTCAGGTTAACCAGTAATCTACTTTTGAGGATAATGCAGGAAGTTATTCGAACTTCTTGGTTGTTTTCAACGTATCTCGTGTCATCATGGATGGAATTTGCTTGAATGAGGACTGCCGGAGTCACTGGCGATACAACAGAACTTACTTAAAAGAACACTCTTTGACGTGTGAAATGAAGCACTAATATGGCAATTTTTTACAAGCTTGGGTGTTTTCACTTCAGAGTGGATTCATTAGATGTAACAAGTTACAATGACTTTTAAAGATTGCTCCTTAACCTTCCCCTACAAAGGTAAATGGATTAACTCCACAGAATGACATTGTTAATAGTTATTAACGTATTTTAATACAATGCTACCTTCAAGTGCTATTATATAATTTGATGTTCCCACTCCATTTTGATGCACATGTATTATTTACTTCGTGACAAATGGAAACGTTGGTGTTTGAAATGTTTTTAATTCTTCCAATGTCAATAATATTATAATTAACAACGTTATTTTGTTGGCAAAGTTGTTTCTCTACGCTAAACCAGTCAACGATCTTTCCGTCGATTTTGAACCTCAAAGTGGAAACAGATTTGGAAATGCAACATGCTTTTATACAGTTATTTAAGATGTGCAATGGATAATTTACTCTAGCGAGCAATGTACAACATGAAACGCAGTCCCAGTGATAGCCCCTTCCCAAATGAATGTCCCCGTTGCCCGCCCAACACTTCCATTTAGTTTGTGTGTTGAGAAGATCAACAAACGGACACTTTTTGTCGATAATGCCATTGATAAATAGGTTTTGTAGTCATAAATGTACGATATCTACTCATAATCAATGTTATAAATATAGGACAGTCAGGCATTGAGCGCACTGCACGTTGTCACTGTCATATGGAAATGTTGTTAAATGGTTTAGTGAAGCAGCTTCACATTTCTTTATACCAAATTAGAACTTTGTACAGTATGTTGATTTTTTGTTGCTTAATACTAGTGGGACAACAATATGTATGCAAATTCAATGACGCGGCCCTTGTCCATTATTTCGCAGGTAAGATTGACTGATAGCTCGGTTCTTTTCAAATAATCAGAATTTGAAAGTATTGCGCGCGAGTTTCTATACATTCAAGGCTGGTAGACACTAACATCCGAAGCACCATTTACTCTTAAGAATATGCTATTATGCATTAGACAAACAGGAAACGTAATTACATCTTTAATGTTGTTCATTACAGTCCTTGAAATTTCCTTCCTGTACTCACCAAACACCAAAAGTATCAGAGACTTTAGTATGTAATATTTCTCACCAAATGCAACCATACGTGGTTGTGTTTAAAATCTTTGCGAATCAAAATCTCAAAAGTAAAAGTTCAGAGATTAATTTTTTACTAGTGAATTTTCGTAGCGTTTTTCTTGCCTCTCTGGTTTGCTTCCTTTCCTAGTATACTCAGCAACTATTAAAACTGACATACAACTAACTTTACAGAACCAACTTTATGTAACCCAAACTTAAAATATATTTTCGTCCAACCTACCTTCCACTTGTATCACATATGGTATTTCTGTTCCATTTACTTTGCAAGTAAAGTTTCCTTTGTGACAAAGTGATACATTTTTAATATGGAGTGTAAAGTTGTCGTAAATTTCAACGGTGTCCTTACATAGATCTTTGATATGAACAAATTTTTCTATTATAATTTGACCATTGCGTAACCATCTGCCAATCTCTCCATCGGACAGTGCACACGGAAGTGCAATAGATGATGAAGTAGGTACGTAGCACACATGTGTGCAGTTGTCCAATACGGTAATTCTTGACGCAATAAGACTGTAACTATTCAGAAAAACGAGCATGAAAATTCCCCAAAGATAAGTCGAGGATACAGTTAAAGAAGAAGTAAACTTTGCTGCCATTGCTTTTGAATCCTCCACAAATCAAAGGATAACTTACTGGTGTCAGATTCATGTATTGAATTGAGCAGACATTTATCGCTGTCATCCCTGCTGTTGCTTCCCCGTCAGTCTTTCTCATAGTGAGGATGCCTAAAGCGTGTGTAGTGTTCTTTCCATGTGAAACCAATACTGAAGGGTGTATGTAACGAAAGGGAATCCGTGACTTCTCACTTTTGCGAAAAAATAATCTATAGGCTACACATCATGTCCATAATCGGAATACTATATTTTAACCCTTGGTAGATACTGGTAGTGCATAAGGAATAATTGTCAACCAAATTCACTGTTGTAACCTACGCCTTTCAATACAGCATGCAAAGCACAATAGCATTGCCAGAGCACATAAGTACATCACAATCGGAGAACATGAGGCGCACTGGCTATATCAACATTTTGAGATACGTAAGTACAAGTAGTTATATTTTCGGAACAATAAGCTATTTCCTTTATAAAAAGTAAAATTAGAACATATTTCGTCCATATTGAAACTAGTTATTCATATAGCTTTGATTACAAGTAATCATTATTTTGTTCTCATTGCTCTTTTATCTTAATTTATTTAGCACGTTAGTAAGAATACAAACCTAGAACGGATTGTTCAACGTCTCCACAGTAATTAATTATGGCAAAATTAATAAAGTTGACTATGGTATAATAAAACCAATAACATGTTGTTTTCGTTCGAATCGTGATGTCACAAAAGTTGTTGTCGATAGTAATTTAACAAATCTCTCAGATATTTTAAAAGTGTGATCGAATAACAACCGATAAATAAACTTTTTATTATTATTATTTAGTGTTGTATATAAACTTAATATGATTTATAAATTAAGAGCGCATTCTGCAATTAGGGAAAACTTAAATCATAGGGAACGTTAGGGTTCCAGAGCTGTATTATTTGCATGAAGATTTGACCCCAACTTTACTTTGGAAAATCTCGGAAACATGTATACGTGACATCGACATGACCGAAAACGAGAACAATACATGACATATGCGACAGGTGTATTCAAATATAACTCAGAGAGTAACTATTATTAACCCTTGCAATAGAGAATGGGGAGAAACACGTTTAAAAAAGTACAGTGAAGAATGAACTTACACCGACGTCAGATGGCTTGTACCGCAGATGTTCGAAGGACTGTGTCTGCTCAATCCTGCTGACCTCTTCCTCTCCAGATAGTGGTGCCTCCTGAGAGCTGGTGTCAAGAGAAGAAACATAGGTCAGCTTCTTCACGACCCTCTTCAATTGCTTTATAGTGTCTTGTATGTTTGATGAAGATAAAACACAAGAATAAGATTAAAACCCATGAGGGTCAGTAAAGAGTATGTGAGAAGTGAGGTACATGGGTCAGACAAGGGAATACATAGAAGTGGAGCAAGTATAACACCTTTTTAAATTTTTTAACCTGAAATATCGTTTCCCCCACAACAAAGTGAATTTACCTTGGTAAATTTGACACATGTGTGCACTTTTATACATGTATCTAAAGGGTCATTCCATGCCAAACTAAATCAACTAAATTATAATAAGTTGTCTTTCTATAGAAACGTGAAAAATATAACGACCAGGGTGGTCTGGCTATTTGCATTATATCTTAGGATATAATATTCAATGTATTTTAGAAAGTTATAAAAGAAGAATCTTTCTTTCTTTTAAACACCAAAGATGGTTTACTATAGTGATGTACTACAGCCTTCTTAGCATGAGACAGTGTTCATCAAGTGTCAAATGTAGTCCACCAGAGCCTAGCTTAGTGCCATTGCAGATATTGGATCAACTAATACAAAATATGAAAAACCAGCAAATAGGCTACAACAAGGACCTAGTAACGTTCAATATGTGTGGCAATTAGTCGGGCAGGTACCCTAGTAACATGAACACCTGTGCAGACAACCCTGACTTACCCGGCTGTTCCTTAAGAGCTTTGTTCTCCTCCTCTAGCTCCTGTACTTTTTGTTTGAGTTTGATATTGTCAAACTCAATATCCACCGTCTCAAACAGATCCTCGCTATCACTTAACGGCCTAAGATCTGTAAAATTTTCCAAAGTCCTCCTGGCCATGCTAATTGAAGAGGAGGCCTTCTTATTCCCTTTCTAAAAGGTAACGGAGAAGAGAACATGAACAAAGCAAAAGCGTCCTTCTTTGAATATAAAATACAGGTGTATATATGCTGTAAAGTTTGGCCTTCTTCAACAGGATATTAATTTTAAAAGATTATTGAAGTATATTAACACAAGCATCAGGCCTATACAATGCTCCAGGGTTCACTTGTAGGTAAATCATTCTCCTTCAACAGCCTTCCATTAACAAGATACAAATAACATAAAATATGGATGTTGCCCAGTAGTGGTTTGTTTTGCAAGATTGTCTGATCACAAAAAAAACAACAACAAAAACAAAACAAAAAAGATAGATCAAAGACTTCCTTGTTACCTGGAAATGGATCCTACAGACTCATTAAAAATTAAAATTTCAACTCTGCTGACATCCCTTACAATTAAATAGAATTAAATAAATGGACAGAATGGTCCAAACCTACTGACACGTACATTTTTATTCACACTTCTGTTAACGTTATCAATGATGCAAAAGAACTGAGGTTAACATACACTTGGAGACTGGCGAGCTGCTACGTTGCTAGCAGTAGCAACATTCACTAGATAGCTCTGAGGGTGTTCGATGCATTTCGTGCTCGCTTTGCTGGAACTGGGGAAGCTGACGAGTTGGTAGTCTCTTCCAGATGTTGATAAAGCAATTTCTTTTGTATATAGTATAAAAAGACCATAAAAGTCGCACATGATACCCACATTAAATTTAATATTGATCTCATTATGCACTTTCATAGGTTTTTACCTTTTCTCCTAACAATATATTCATTTAGGCTACTTTTACAAACATGGAAAAAATTCTTTATATATTCATTTAGTCATTGAAACAACAATAACCACCATGTACAAAGAAACTGGGGCTTTGTTTTCCTAGTAAATCCACACACACTGAAAGAAATATCAATCATGAATCGAAAGCATAAAATGACCTAACTTTCACAGTGTCTACTAGTAGTAGCATGGACACTTCGAAGTTCGGAAACGTAAGCCCCCAAAACTATAACTTCCTTTTATTGACAATTATGTAATGCCATATCCTTACCTACAACACTTCATGCTACTTTCCATTTCCATTTTTCTACTGCTATCGAGTTTAGTAAGTAAGAGAAATGTTTAACTCACAAGGCACTTGCTGGATTCATTTGTGGATGATTTCCAAACTCTGTATGGGACTGAGCACTGCTCCTTCAATGTGCATCAACTTATACACCTTCCTTTGACAGCGCAGCGTTGGGGGCCTCATTGGGTCCATTCTGCTTTCCCTTTCGAGGACACCAACCAGATATTGAAGAAAATGATACATGGCACACAAGCTGCTCATTTACAGGTATGAATGTCAATTGCCAGAATGTAGGGTACTCATTTAAATACTTAAGTATTGCAAACATAATGTATAATATTTGCTACCTGCTTAAACTTTGTTAACCTGATGTTTTCGTATTTCCTCTTATTCAGGTTGTTGGTGCACTGGCAGTCACTTAAAAATTGAAGAATTTTAAGCAGCAGGTAGAGAGTGATGAAGTTCTTCATTTAGCAGCTGCAATAAGAGGGAAAAAGACACGTAGAATTCAAAAAAGAGTGACAGCTGACCTTTCCTTTGTAGACAAAGGATCAAAGGATCAAAGGATCAAAGGAAGTACTTGAAGGCCCTGCCTCAGAAGCAGCTTCTAGGCACATTGGAACACCGATGATCCATGAAGTTTATGTTTACAAACGGGCAGTAGTTGGCTCATTAATGGTCCATAGCAGACGGTATGATGACAGGGGGAGGCTCAACAGCTCAAGCGTAACAACAGTACAGTTTTTTTTAAAGATGGACCCAGTTGAAACTTGGTAAAGTGGAATACTTTTTTGAAGACCATGACCGAGGGTACGTTGTTATAACCCTGCTTAACTCTTCGTTACAGAAGTCCATTCATCAAGATTCAAAGCGTAAAATGGAACAACTGACTTGTGTTAGGAAAACAAGTGACCTCATTGTGGTCAGCTTGTCCTCAATTGTTGAAATAGGAAACTGGATGGAACTTGGTAACAACTTGGAAAATTGCCAAACAAGTATGAGTATAATTTGTAGATGTGGAAATAAAGGCCTGAAGGCAGAGCTGTATATTGACTTGAGAAATCAAAAATTAGATTGAGACATTAGAAAGGTATAAATATTTGTATCTGGATAACATTTATACACATTATACACATTTTATATACATTTGAATCTGTCTTTATATGACTATATCATCCTTAAAGTGGGTATCTGGCTTACAATTTATCATAGCATTTCAGGCTTTATATGAATAAATCAAACTTTATTTGAATATCTGGATTACAATTTCATGAAGTTATATCTGGCTTTATATGGCTATACCAAAGTTAATATGAATATCTGCATTACCAATTTATTAAGTTATATCTGGCTTTATATGGCTATATCAAACTTTCTATGCATATATGGCTTACAAATATATAAAGATATATCTGGCTTTATATGGCCATATCAAACTTTATATGCATATCTGGAGTACATTTTATCAAGTTATATCTGGCTTTATATGGCCATATCAAACTTTATATGGATATCTGGCTTACAATTTTATCAAGATATATATGGCTTTATATGGCCAAATCAAACTTTATATGCATATCTGGAGTACATTGTTGTTAAGATATATCGGGCTTTATATGGCCATATCAAACTTTATATGGATATCTGGCCTATAATTATATCAGGATATATCTGGCTTTATATGGCAATATCAAACTTTTTAAGCATATCCGAAGTACATTTTTATTAAGCTATATCTGGCTTTATATGGCCATATCAAACTTTATATGGATATCTGGCTTACAATTATATTAAGATATATATGGCTTTTTATGGCCATGTCATACTTTATATTGATATCTTGCATACAATTATATCAAGATATATCTGGCTTTATATGGCTATATCAAACTTTATATGCATATCTGGAGTACATTTTTTATCAAGATATATATGGCTTTACATGGTTATATCAAACTTTATATGGATATCTGGCTTACAATTATATCAAGATATATCTGGCTTTATATGGCCATATCAAGTCTTTATCTATTCAGATATAACCAGATATCAAACCAGATATGGAATTTGAGTAAGGGAAGCTACAATAAAATTTATCTAACATGTTATAACAACAACAACATAAAAATTTGAAAACGAAAAAAGAACATTAAAAACAGAAATATTCAAAAATGTTAACAAAAATATAAATGAGGTGTGTGACTACACCAACAAAACTTAATAAATTATATCAAATATATATCTGGCTTTATATGGCCATATCAAGTCTTTATATGGATATATGGATTACATTTTCATTTAAATATATCTGGCTTAATATGGCCATGTCATACTTTACATGGATATATGGATTACATTCTCATTAAGATATATCTGGCTTTATATGGTCATATCAAACTTTATATGCATATCTGGCTTACAATTATATCAAGATATATCTGCCTTGATATGACCATGTCATAATTGATATGGATATCTGGCATTCAATTATATTAAGATATATCTGGCTTTATATGGCCATATCAAACTTTATAAGCATATCTGGAGTACATATTTATTAAGATATATCTGGCTTAATATGGCCAAGTCATACTTTATATGGATATCTTGCATACAATTATATCAAGATATATCTGGCTTTATATGGCCATATCAAACTTTATATGCATGTCTGGAGTACACTTTTATCAAGATATATATGGCTTTATATGGTTATATCAAACTTTATATGGATATCTGGCTTACAATTATATCAAGATATATATGGCTTTATATGGCCATATCAAACTTTATATGCATGTCTGGCTTACAATTATATCAAGATATATATGGCTTTAAATGGTTATATCAAACTTTATATGGATATCTGGCTTACAATTATATCAAGATATATATGGCTTTATATGGCCATATCAAACTTTATATGGATATCTATTATATCAAGATATATATGGCTTTATATGGCCATATCAAACTTTATATGGATATCTGGCTTACAATTATATCAAGATATGTATGGCTTTATATGGCCATATCAAACTTTATATGGATATCTGGCTTACAATTATACCAAGATATATCTGGCTTTATATGGCCATATCAAGTCTTTATCTATCCAGATATTGACTGATATCAAACCAGATATGGAATTTTAGTAAAGGTAGCTACAATAAAATTTATCTAACATGTAATAACAACAACAACAAAATGAAAATATGAAAACGAAAAAAGAACATTAAAAACAGAAATATCCAAAAATGTTTAAAAAATATATAAATGACTACACCAACAAAATTTAATCAATCAAAATAATCTAGAATGAACACCAAAAACAAACATGAAGTTATGAAAACGAAAAAGGAAAATTTAACACCAAAATATAGATAAAATGAACATAGCCAGTCAAAGTTCCGAAGATAGATTTCATAAGTATGTTAAGAGCTTCAAACAGTACCCAAGTTCGTCTTGACAAGATTCTACATGACTTTGTTTTGAATGCGATGTATGTTGAAATATTGTCCAAATGGAGCTTTACAACGACAGTTGACTTCAATCTTGCATAACTCTACCGGTTTCAGCCAATGATTCCATCTAAAGAAGAAAAGACCAATATGAAAACCAAAAATCAGAAACAATACTGGTCCTTTTTGGTGACATGTTTGTCTAACTCTAGAGAAAAATTACGATATTATATCCACACTCGAAGTTATTTGTAAATCCAATAAAAACCCTAACGACGAGAGTTGATAAAGACAATACAAACAAGAGAAACTTCTGCAAATACCACCAGTGTACATATTCCAGTTAGTAAGGGCAACCGGACGAAGGCTAGAAGAGGCTATTTATCGTTTAGGGACTGTTTTGTTTCAAATGTTTGTTAGATTTTCTTACCACTTGAATGAATGAATTTGTTATTTTATATTAAACATGTGTTTCTTCCTGACTCTTCCAGAAATCGGATAGAAGTAGTGATACGACGGCGTGAAAATGTAAGGTGCGATCTGTTATCATATAACCTCTCTGCTATATTATTTCTGTAGTCTGATAAAGTAAAATGAGGGATACAAATTTTGCAATTAACACTGAGGAATAATCTTGGGTTTAGGCGAGTAATTAAAAAAAATTAGGGTTAGTAAACCTTTAAAATTTGTTAATATTTGTGATATGTGAGAACCCGTCGTCTCTACTGCAAGAGATCCATTCCTCTCGGCTACAGGAATTCATTATGTACTTCTTAAAACCTCCTTTTAATGATCCAGCAGAACTAATTGACATTAAAGTCATCACAGTGATACAAAATTATATCAAAGCAAAAAAAAACAAAAAAACAAATGAGTGCGACATAAACAACGGTTGATAAGCGACAGTCTATGTCAATATATGGTCATGTAATTGTTTGCACACACAAAGATGTTTGCATCTGACCTTTGTTTTGGTTTGCACTTGTGACTTACCTCGCTCTCTGATGCTTCTGGTTGCCGCTGTGGTGGTTGTCGTGGACATCTTCGCTGCCGCTTAAGATTTACCATCAGACCTACATTCATAGCTAGGGAAGACAATAACTGCTTGATAAACTTTACACACTGTGAGTTAAGCTTCGTTAAGCTTAACAATTTTATAACATAAGTTAGCTTTACGTTAAGAGTAATGATTTTTCTTTGGAAATTCCCAAAATTATTTTCTAGACTGTTAAAACAAAGGTCAGGCTCAGCTACTAAAATGCCGTATTAAGAATTTACCAGGTAGTTTGTCCTACATCTAGCCTGTGTATGACAGTATGCTCTTTTCGATTGTATTAACATCAAATAATAAAAGCAACTTTCTTCGCCAGAAAACCGCTGTTAATGTTCTCCGCGATTTGCCATTTCTTCACTCTGTTACAACGTAAGCTACACAAAGTTCATGTTTGAAGGGAATAAAGGCAACCCAAGAAATAATTGATATTGATGACACCTTTCAAGTTTTGAAATTGGAATGAGTGTGACAATATGCATTTGTTTTTATTACACTGTTACCTATCAATACTTATTGTCTTAGTGTCAATTCGTTCAAAGATAATTTTGATATCCGGAAATCAATCGTCGCTGACAACTAAATCGGCTAGGCACATGATGAGAAAACATGTCATCGTGTGTTTGCATGATGTACATCGACGGAAAGCAACATGAATGAGAATGTCTTATGACATGAATGATTAATGAAAATAGTATCGTTAATGTTACTTTCAACCAACCAGTTCTCTAGTTTAGAACCATGTATTAAGTCATTTTCAGACTGATTAAAAATGTTTTTAATGTTGGGAAAACTTGAATAACAAGGTCTGAAAACGTTTTCTCACTAATTATTTACACACTGTGTTAGATTATTATCTTGCAGTATATATGTTTACAGCATGATGTTTATATTAGAATCAGTTGATATATATAAGTTATTATGTCAGAAAACTACCACGTGGTATTTAAATGAGAATCAATCAGATTGAAAACAGTGTTGTACAGAATGTGCTAAGTTCTAAATATTCTTTCTAGTACAAGTCATGGTGTATCGAATTTGCCTTTTGTTCATCTTACCTGCGATGATAATCAAAACGATCAGTGAGGTGACTGAACAGATCATTAACATCGCTCTGCCCTCAGACTTACAACCCTCTCTAACGTTGGCTGGTGATGTTGTATCGGATGTTGTGTTATCTGTATGAATAAAACAACGACAATATAACATGAGAAAATGCGAAATTTTGGCCAACTTAAGTAAATATATCAGCAACACTAAATCAGGTGCGTATCCAGGGGGGGCGTTGGGGGCGCGCGCCCCCCGGGTAAGGAAAAGAGGAGAGAAAAAAAGGGAAGAAAAAAGGGGAAAAGGAGGGGGGAAAAGAAAAGGAGGAGAGGAAGGAAGGGAAAAGAAAAAGAAAAAAGAGAGAAAAAGGAAAAAAGGAGGGAGTAGAAGATAGCCAAGACCTCGGGAAGAGAAAGAGGAACAGTCATAGTTAAAGCGCTGATCCCTATAATATACACAGGGTAGCCAGTGACAGATCAAGGATTACGGAGGGGGTGTGCGCCTCACCCTACCCCTTACACCGACAACTCCATTTTTGACGTTTCCATTTTTCCTCTCTCACTAATGTATCTATATAAATACTATATATGGTCTATCATAACGCGTGTGTGTGTGTATGGACGCCTTAAACAATTGTACAATTGTGCTATATGGAACCAACTGTGGCTGGTCTTGAACTCGACCGAGTCGTCGGGGTACATGACGCATTTCGGGAAGGGGCGACCGCCCCCCCCCCCGAGCAAATTTTCTTTATGACATCGCTAGTAATTTCAAAATAGACAATGCTTAGATGCAACTTACAAGGCCTGGGAAGTGTCATTTCCAGCAATCTGAGAGGCATTTTCGGCCAAAATTTTTTTTGTACGCTTCGCGCCAACTCATGGTGACGCTTCGCGCCAACTCATGGTGGCGCTTCGCTTAGATAGTTTGCCTACAGGCTTCGCCCCTCCCTTGGCAATTACTCGTTACACGCCTGTTCGAATTTGTAAAGCAAAGAGCAGATATAACATCATATCAGTGAGCATTGAAATGCATGTTCCACGTTGAACAGCCTCAAAAACTGTCTATGTGTGTAGTTAATAGGCGTAGGAGCCCAATTGGATTTGGGGGCTGTAATGACTTGCCCGAAAAAAAAGCCAAAATTTTTCGCGCGCGTTCAACATATCGATGCCAATATCATATAAGCAAGCATCGGTCATTACAGTGCATGGCATCGTGTACCTTACGGTCCGTGAAAGTTGCACAGTATACCGCTGGATGCTATGTAAACAACGAAATGTCTTATGTAGATGGAGAAAAATCATACAGATCCATTTATTTCAAAACTCTCTTTTACAGCAGTAATGTCGGCCAAGCTTAGAACTTTATTTTAATTACCAAGGAGATAATTTTTAAGCTATTCATTGCTATTTATTTTTCTTTCAGTAGGTGCCCGAAAAAGATGGGGAAAATTTGGTTGCGGGGGGGGGGGGGGGGGCTGCAGCCACCGCCTCCTACGGGACCTACGCCTATGTGTGTAGTGTTCGGTTTCGATATACCTGATATCGGAAATATCTGCTATTTTTCATTTCCTTCAACCAAGATTTATAATAGCCATTATAAGAGGTTGCAATATTTCTACACCAATAAATTAACTGTGTCTGAATTTTCGAAAATATCCTCACCAACATTCTTCATCATACTTTCCTCTACTCGTGCAACTTTGACCTGTCTGTTAGGGGATCAAGGAGGTTTTTCTATATTGCTTGTCCATAGATTGAATTTTGTGCAACATTATGGGTATGTTTTGAAGTGATTTTATTCACGAGAAATGTGAATTTTCAAATTCTCAACAAATAATGGGCTTAAAACCTTGAAAAGTGGGGCTTTCGGATATTGTGGGCCGTGACGTAGAATCACCTACAAAAGCAATGATCCATAGGACAAGCAATGAGGTCGAACATGATGTGTGACTGGTGACAATCTTCAAAAAGGTTATGGATGGAAAAAACTTTTGGGAAATACTTGGTTCTCAGGCAAAAGTGTACATCTGGTTGGTCATTTTCAAGCCCGAGAAGTGCTATTTCCGGTGATCGGGGGGGGGGGGGGGGTATCAAAACCAGAAATTTTCTTGTACGCTGCGCGCCAACCGATGGTGGCGCTCCGCTTAGATAGTAATTCGCGCCCCCCGGGTTAGAAAATCCTGGATACGCGCCTGTAAATGCTATCCGTTGCAAAAAGGGACATTTGTTTACACTGTTAAACTTGTTGTTCAAAACTGGACTCACGTGATTGAATACAACTTTGGGTAATATTAGCCCAATCATTCGGAAAGATGCTTAGTGGCATATGTCCATACTTTCAGTTTGTTTATTGTTGTTCATATTTCAAGAGGTGCGTTTATTGAATTGTGTCAATAAATTGACCGAACAGGTTTAAACGAAAAGTTATGGTAACCAAAGACAGACGATCTCTTCACGTTCAGAAGACAATAATCACTCATCCATACCTTTACGATAGTATGAATCACATTCATATACTAAATCAGCTTGTTGTTAAGACGACCATTATAGTAGCTACGTAAAGTCCAGTACTGCCTGTTAAATTTGATATATGTAGACCAAATGCTTAGTCTAGAATTTCAGTAACAATTAACAACAAGACTGTCACTTATTTTAGAGGCAAATATTTCCACATTCGACTCATATCAATAATATGAATTCATTATCGTCTTCATAGCTATCATGAAAACCATGTGCTCTTTGAAGGTACTATGTGTTATTTTTAAACAGTGTCATAGGTGCTTTGCGTAACTGTTGTTCCCATTTTACCGATTTATAAGTGTGTGGGATCGTTTCACACGTGCTAAGAAATGACCAATTGTCAATAATCAGAGGGAAGCAATTTAATTAACTAATACATGGGTACGAAACAAAACAAAGAACACCAACATAATTACTGCACAACATTTTAATTGTGTAGGTTCTTTTTGCATGACTATACAGTAATTAATTCATTTGGACTCTAAGAAAGCATGACGTGTACTGAACAAAAGTGACTGGAATCTTACCTCCGGGAAAGAAAATAAAGTCAGTCGCGAACTTAGCTTGAACATATTCTCATGCTGACTTCTTATTTTACATTCGAGGTCAATACTGTCCAAGGAAGGGTGATTTACGTGGGATCGTGAGAGCAAAGTCACAGTAAATGTGTCTCCGTGGCAATCAACTGTCGTCCACTGATCGGAAAATGTGATATAAGGATTCATGTCCTCTGCAGCTGTTTTCCATTCAAGACTGACACTAGGGCGGACGTTTCGTACGGAACATTTAAGAGTACCATCGCGATCACCTTCAGACTGACAACAGCATGTACTGCTGCAGTCTTCCACCACAAAATGTGAAGGTAGAACTAGAAAGTAGTGAAGAAATCATTGCTGAAATTTGTAATTAATATTTCCTCAATGTTTTATTACACCTGTAAATATAGTTCTTATAGAGAGAGCATAATGAGAGCGCATTTATGTTATTTACTTGATCGTTAGTTGAGTTGTCAAAATTATAATTAAAATTAAAATTATGATTCATTTCTATGAAAGTTTTTAAAAATGGGTTCGTTTTCTTCTGTTGCAACACCGATTTAAGAGCTAGTTTCATAAAACATTATTTTCCGTAAGACCAAAATCAAAGTATTAGCAAATTCTGTTAAACATTGAATCATAAAACATTTATTAACTTATTTTGACTTTCTTTATGTCTTGAAATAAGTTAAATTCAATCTAGAACCGGATTTGCAGGAAATTGCAATATTTAAGTTAGAAAAAAAGGTGAATTTCGTTTTGAGAAGTAATGGGGAAAAGTATAGTACACGTATTCAGGTTAATATATGTTTTACTACTCACCGTACATGAAAACGTTGTAAGCTTCCGAACCAGATGAAACACCGTTGCCATAGTTGCATACATAAATACCTTCATCCTTAACTTGAGCTTGAAGTAAAGTAAGAGAACCGATGATCGTTATATCAAAATCCGAATTAGTGATTTTCTTTTTACTCGATTGCACGTAATTAGCATAGCCAATTACCACTTCATGAGCGTTCCATTTCTTCCACACGAGAAAAACGTTCCTCTTTTTAGCACAATGTAACACAACCCTAGAGTTTAGTTGGAAATATTTGATTTTCAATGAACGGGGAGGATCACGATTGACCACCTCAACCAACGCAGTTACTTCATTATGAAGGACTACTTTTGGAGGCTCAACAGCTTGACATTTGAGTAAACTTAAACTGCTGGAGTTGAAAGCTGCAAACGTGGTATTTGCATAGGTTGTTATCAGAGTTGCATTTGATGACACTGAAAAGTTAGACGGAATGAAGGTATCCCAATGTACTGTCTTCCTAAACCATATTAAGTCCACTGCCGGTCGTGCATCTTGCACGTAACACTGAAGATCGAAAGGTTCATTTTCCGATAAGAAACAGAAGCTTTCATCCGGGTCACAACCTTTGATGAAAGGATACTTCTGACTTGGTGTCACTACAAAAAATAGAAAATAAACAAATTTCTGTAACAGATTCATACATATATGGTTTAAGCATTCAGCGAAAGCGAAATGATCCTGAATGTCTCAATACAGATATACCAATGGAGGGTTAGTCTTCTTTAAGAGTTTATGTTTGCAGTGTATGTATGTATGTATGTATTCACAAGTCTTAGCACTTAAAAGTTATCTTGACTCAATATAAGTAAACGTTTTCAAGAGAGCAGCCTTCTTCATTGTCGGCAGTACAATAGGAGAGAACTAGATATAACTAGATATCTGATTTCCATAAATATTTCTGGGTTGGAGTAGAGGTTGGACATAATTTGTTGTATTTCGTTTTCGGGAAAAGATTTCCCAAAATGGTCAAATTTACTAGACTTGGTAAGAATTGGAGATCCCTTTACAAAAACGTTATTCATTCATCTATGCAGTTTCGGATAAAAAGAAAATCACAAAGACAAAGTCCAACGCCGTGAAGTAAAAACGTAAAATATTGGCTTAGATTTCCCAAAACAGTGTCATTTTGACCATCACAGATCAACCCCCACCCCCCCCCCCCTCATGGAACTCCGTATTTGGTATTCTCTGCTTTGTGTGTTCCCACTACAAAGTGTTGTCTTAATTATAACATACCTCTCGACTTTTCGGTATGTCTTCCCAAACCAAGGCCTCTATACACTGTAAACAATAGTTAGTCAATATGACTAAAAAAAATTAGTCACAACGATGTCTCTATCGACCAGTTTCTTCTAGTCATTTGACTATATAACATTAGTTTTGTGACTAATTAAATCGAGTTTTCTGACTAATTAAAATTAGTCCTACTACGATGCCTCTATCGACCAAAGCTTAGTCCAGTGACCAAAAATATTAGTCATTGCAACTATGACTACTTATTTAGGTCACAAGACTAGTTTAAGATTAAGTACTAATTAGTTAAGAAATGAGATAGTGACACACATTGTAAGTTTCATGGTAATTTTTATTAACATTCAGTATTAATGCAAAATGTGACAAATAAGCATTCCATTTAAAAGTCATCTCATAAAGAACAGTAACAAACACTAAAGGTTAAAGAACATTTAAAACAATTAGACCCCCTGATGACCTATACCTACAATTTCTCAAAGACCTTCATTGTCCACTGACCATGCATCATTATGGGCTCCATCAGTTTCATCAAAATAGCAGCATGGAAGAGATGTGGACAGACAGAAAAAGGGAAAAATTGTGAGTACACAGCTCAAATATAAAAATAGAAGTTTAGCCAAATAAATTATCTTAATTAATATTTAAATATAAATATACTTAACATACATTTAATATACACAAAATAATATATCATATTTATAAATTTATTTATATAAATAATATCCCATGTCAAATCAAATGGCATAAAAAGGCCTATAGCTCTATATGACCTTAGCTGTTAAAAAGGGCCAGAAAATATCCTTATAATCATCACCTCGAATTAGGAACTTGGAAGTGGTATTATTATGAGTTTCTGACCATGGATGTGATGGTACAATATTAATGCAGAACATGTAAGTTTAATATGTTATTATCCTTGAAGCAACGTTAGGGTGGAACAGAAAACAAAGTAGTTAAAACATTTCTAGAAGTACTTTATCACATACTATAAGCTATGTCTTGAATGGTAGAAACTTACCTTTTAGGTCAATTTTTGGGGTACATTTTAAATGAGGTCCCCACATTCAATCACACTAACCTCATTTAATGATTGTAATTTTTTCCAAGTACACTGAAGTCCATGTTAAAGACTTGCCCGATATATAGAACATCACAACATGACTCACCACAGTTTTTCTATAAACCAATGATGAATACTCAAGTGAATTATCTCTTTGCATTACACCAAACAATATCCTTCCTTTTTCACTTTTGACATACAGTTGTGGTAAAGTAACAAAGGCCTAAAGACATTTGGTTAAGTATGTAACATTTGTGCTAGCCACATTTTGTAAATGTATTGTAAATTAGCCATTTACATATATTGCAACATTGGCACAGTATTGATAACAGGTCAAAAACGATGTTCTCCTGCTGCTTTTTGGCACTTTTCCTGAAGGAGAACATTCGAGGGGATGGATATAGACTCTAATAGGAGTATGCCACCTTAAGTGAGAGATGAATTTTTTTTTTCACACCAACATGATACTTTTTATAGTCGTCACAATATAAACCACAACAGAATTCTATGCAATTATCATTTTTGGTCCTAAAGATGTCTTTTCAGAGATTTCAGTATGCACTGTGCAGTGTGTAAGTACACATATGAACAATACTGTGAAAGCAGTAACTAGGTCTACGTCTGCAACAACATTTCCAGTCACCAATTTTGATAAGCTTGACCAAGTTGGGTGCATTTGTGATTCTTGCAGGTTTTATTGGTATCCGGATCACAGTCCACTTGGTCTGGCTTGCCATACCTGCAGAAACATCATCCAGAGAAAGGTCAGCGGGGAGGGCTTTTTCGTCTCTGGCTCTGAAATGTGATGAAAACTACTTTTGTTTAGCTCAGCTGATTCCTCCCAAACTGACCTACAGGACATACCCCAATGTATTCCTGAACTGTTTGGAACATGTTAAACTGATATTGCCTGTCACTCCAGTGCAACTGTTAAGTTACTAAGAATAAGAGAATAGATTTGAAGGTGTGTTTTGCCAAAACTGGATCATCGGGATTTGTAAACCAAAGCCTAACTGTAACAGTATGTGCAGTAGTCTAAAGGAAAGCTAACTGAAATGGTATCTAGATACACAGTTCACCTCAATAACATATCCAGTCCATTTAAAGGTTTATGCAAAGGTTGTTACAATGTATTAAAGACAGGTATAGGGGACAAGAGGTAGATAGGGGGCATAATTTGTGATAAAACATTCAAATTTGTTGCTCGTCAAAGAACAACAACATCAAATTACCTTACTCTCCATGGGTGGCAAGCACTGGTTCCTATAGTTACTACAGTAGATCGCACATGGAAGTATCAGGATATCTATTTCTGCTGTCAGAGTTGTTTGGAATTTGTTGTTACCTCATCTAACCAGTTGAGTCCATTGATACCACAACCATTCAAAGTATATAGCTATGAATGCTGAGGACTTGGCACATCAACTTTCTCTGAAAATTGACAAACAACAGAAAATTAATGATAGGCTGAGTAGGCTCAAAACCCCTTGATGCACATATGCAGGAGCAGAAAATGCATACCTTTGTGGATTATTTGCTAAATAAGACTCAAAACATTCTCTGTCCAGGGTATTAGGACTCAGCAGCCATTCCACTTAGGATACAGAACCCTACAACATGGTGCTACAACTGGTGTAGACTTGGTCCAGGAAGTAGGATACTAGCATAGCGCCACTATGAACCTGAGGCCTATAGGCCTAAGCTAACAACATTATGGGTATTTCATGCATTGAAACATTGAATTAAGTTTTTGTCCTTAGTTTAACACCAGGTACTTCCAACTGTAGCAAAAAATAACCAAAAATATGAGTACCATGTACTTTAGCCTACAAGAGCAGTAGGTAAGTCCCACTCTGAAGTTCTTCAGTTCAGAGTGCACGAAATGCAGACCGGGTTGGTGGTCGACGAAGTCTCTAGAAACTTGACGTATGCTAGCCTACACCACAGGCGCTCGTAACATTATAGAATAAAGGCCTAGTATACTAGCTAATAATACACATTTATATAAAATATGTCATATAAGTGTGTATTACTGCTAAAATAGTACTATACATCTACGAGCGCATGTGGGCTACACCAGGTAGACTAAACTCCTAGCCTAGCTTCGTCCTAGCGTTAGCAACAGTTTTGCTTACTAAGGCCTAACGTTATAATTTTACTCATACTTTCCAGCCAAACATATCGCGGATATTCAAACCTTCCTTGAACATTATGTCAATTGTGTCAATTATTATTTATTAGAATTTCAGTTGTGATTGAACTTACCTAACTGACGACATTTTGAAACTGCTTGTGACAATTTGTTAAATGATTAAGAATCTTCTTATTTTGTCGATAGCCCTGTTCTATCTGCAGTTAGGCAATGGCCGCAATGTACGACGTACGACGTACCACGTACGTGCATACAGTATACATGTAATCGCCGGCCGTCGTCTGAAATTTTGATCTCTGATCAGCTAAGCACACGGTATTCTACGGTACGATGATTGGATAAAAATAATGACGTCATTGGTCAAAGCTGAAGGTTATAGAAAGTAAACAAACAGAAGACTAGAACATTCTCGTCACGCTGACATACATGACATGCATAGTGAGCGTCAAAAAAGTTCGTACAAATTTATGTGACTAATTTATGTTAGTCGAGCGACCATGCAAATTGGTCTGCAACTAACGAATTGGTAATGACTAGTTTAATCTAGTCACTGTGACTAGAATTTTGCCATTCGTGACTAACTAATGTTTACAGTGATATAGGGAAAGAATAATACCTCAAAAAATCACCTACCAACCACAACTACTCGTACAGTGTACGGTCCTTGCAATTCCGCTTCTTCCGACTCCTTCCAAAATACTCGGAAACTTTGGTCGTGCTGCAAAGTGACGTTGTTGATGACCAATGAGCCGTTGGGGTAAATATCAACTTCTCCTGCTTGATACCCACTACCTGCCTTTTCACCTTCACGGTAAGATATGAATGGGCGGGAAACCTTTGTTTTCGAAGAGTTGTACCAGTATACACCAAGACTATTTTCATCAACGCTGCAAAGAACGACTCCTTCTCTTCCAATTTCAAGATATCGCAAAGACTCACACGGTTGCCCATTGGTTTTACTGATAAAGAGGGACACTGTCATGTTGATGAAATACCAAGAAAAGGAAATATAAGCACAAAGTTGTCATCATTACCGTTACTACCGCCATCATCATCACCATCATCCTCAAAACATCATATTCATATTCATCATCACCACCATCACCATCACCATCACAATCACCACCACCACCACCAACAAACAGCAAGTTGTTGCAGAAATCCTTAACGAGAATTAACACTAGTATGAACCCATTTAGTCAGCAGAATGTTGGCGAGGGACACTAATGGTGTGACCTGTCCTCTCTTGGTAGTCTTAATTTTCTTACGCATATTATGAAAATAAAATACATTAATATTTATCCCTCTTTTGCCTGTTTTCGAATGTATCAGGACTCCGAGTCTACAAACTTTCGCCCCTCGTCAGGTTTTTACCTACCATAAAGCACGACGACGTTGAAGATCAAAACCCGATGACGCTTGTCGTTTTCTTGTAAAATTTCCAGATAGGATTGCGCAGACGGGAGGAACAAAAATATATACATTGAGGACAAATGAGTTAAAGAAAATTTTCAAATAAAACAAACAATGCAACTTTACTGACAACTTGGGTAAAGGTGGTCCAAGGGGAGGGGAGGGGGGGGTTGTCAGAGGAACATGCAGAGTAAGATAGAGAAGGCGACTACTGAACGTAAACGTGAATAAATCGATTGGATCTTTCGTATTATATATTATATATATATATATATATATATATATATATATATATATATATATATATATATATATATATATATATATATATATATATATATATATAATGGTTAGTATGGTTTTCGTCTTTAACTTACCTGCAGTTTGAAAGAAATGATCTTCCATGTCTGCTACCACGATGACCGATCAATCGTTATTTCGAGCTATCCGTGATAAGTGAGACTAGCACCTATTCTTTCATAAATAATAATAATCCATGCTGGAGTACAGCTTAACACGCGATGCTCTTTTACACATATTACTTTGTGATTACTACACAATGGTACAAAGACAGATTGCTGAACATATAAAGATGATTTATGAATATGCATTATTTACTGTATGCGGTGAAGCTAACGTATGGTGTGGTTGTCGAGCATATATGTGACTATTGTTGAGACACCGAGATACAGCAGGGACCGTCATCTCCCGACAAAGAACCGAAAGTTTTTTTTTTTTAATTGTCATGGCGTGTTGAAAAGACTACGTTACCTACATAATAAACACACACACACACCCATGTTAATTGTCCTATTGCAGCACTTCTGTATGTACAAATGTTTTCGTAAATATCGAATGGGCAATGTTTAGGCTTTCTAGTTATGTTCTATGGACAGCATAACATGCCTTAGCAGACAAGTGTCACAACCGACTCGCTGTTTCACTAGACTAAAAGAAATGCTCGACAACAATGTCACGGTGCCAATGCCCTAGGTTTACACAGATATAAAGGTTATGTACTGGCAAATCCCAGTTTGCTCTTTCGATGAGGGTTATTGTACTACAGAGGATCGTGTAGTACAATATTTAACTCCTACTGAACAATATCGTCAGTTTTGATAATGAAAATGCATGAGAATGCATAAAAATAAAGCTAAAATAGTGTGTAAGCCTGTGATCGCATCGTACTAATCGTGAACCCCAAGTCAATAACTGATTTCTGAATAGTTGAAATTTTACAGAATCGCAAACATTCTGAAAAAGATCAGGTTTTAACGGATAACGGATAATCCGAAATTTGCCATTTAAAACAAAAAGAAAAAACAAACAAGAAAAGCAAATAAGTTGACAGTACAGTTTGCGCTAGAAGATATCTGTTCTGGCAGTTTGATTCCCAATAAAGAAAAACATCACATTAAATGGCTGGGTTGCATTGTAGAATAACCGCTACCTTGCAATTGAAGAATGTACAGCTTGTTATAAGCATAGGCGTACGAGGCGGGGGGGGGGGCAACCAAAATTTCTAAAAGGACAAGAAATTCGGGCAAAAGTCCTGAAAAATTCGGGCAGCCATAGAGGAGAAAAAAAAATATATATAAATATGCAGTAGCTTGCCCGAATCTTTTTCATATTTTTGCCCGACATTTCCGTGGAGAGCGTTTTGTGTTATTTGTTTTGTGACATTAATATTAATATAGTCCTAATGATTTTCTTTATTTAGCATCATGATGCCCGAATCGAATATTTCCGTGTAACACCACCGTAAGCGCAGCTCATCTGGGCTACCACGCTTTTTGCACTATCGCCCAATCGTGGTGACATGCATGCATGGAGATAAGCAGTCTCTGAAGTGAGAAAACCACACTAAACATTTGTTCTAACTAGTTAGCTGTATACCTGGACATCCCCGACATGAGTATATATAAGAAACATTTTCTTTTTCATGGATGGTTAGGGGGGGAGTGCCTAAAAGTACAGGTTTATCCTATTCTTTGTTATTTTTATACTATTTTGTGAGACAAATTGCAGTCTCACCCGACACAGCGACATTTTCCCGCCTAAAAATGTATGTTTTTCTGGAGGTAGCTGATACTGTGTTAACATAGTAAATACGGTAACTAAATAGGAGCTTAAAAAATATATTGTCCTATTTTTCCCCTTCAAAGTGAGAGGCCTTTTTTTGCCAAAAAATTTCTTGTACGCTACGCGCCAACCGATGGTGGCGCTCCGCTTAGATAGTGTCACGTGAACTTTCGGGCACAAAAGTTTCTGCCCCCCCCCCAAACCGAAATGGTCCCGTACGCCTATGGTTATAAGTAACATTTATAACATACGAACATGATCTGTCTGTGAAGAAAGACAACCCTGAAACTATCTGTGTAGGTGAAAGCACAGCTGGTTGGGCAAACAAAGCATTGCCCAATATGAGTAAATATTTACAACAACTGAGTAAAAGAAATTACACAACTGATATGGGTAAACTTTGTTGTGCAAAAATTAAGATGTAGTTTATTGTTACTTTCTGTTGGGCAAACAAGCTTGATTTGCCCAATGTTGTGCAAAAACCAGCATTTTTTGCGCCATTACTATACTGGTACTCTGCGCGATGTGCATGCATCATGAGAAGATCGTATATAGTGAACGTGCTATAACTTACACAATGGCTGACGAATTTGTTAGCGCAGTACTCAAGAGGTGGGAAATGCCAGAGTCATGTGCTACATTTAAAGGTGAGCGTAAAGAAAAACAATCCTCTGCTTGGTGTGTGCATCGAACACTGCGATCTCTACATATCAGTGGTATCGAATGATCGTTCGTTCTCTCGGTGCTACATGTAGGCTATACCAGGCATACGTAAAGGCTCGAATACTAATTGTATTTCCAGCATAGTTGTATTACGTTAGGCTAGCTTGTAGTGAAGCGATTGACAGTCGCCACTAGGCGCCCACAAGTGTGTAACTATGCCTAAGTTACTCACATTGTATTAACGTTGCGAACGCCCGTGTAATGCAGATCCTTGTCAACTTACGGTAAGCTATGCGTATGCACCAGGTCTCTCTAGCCTATATCTTGGCTAGACAAGGTTTCATTGTAGCACATTTTCGTTGTAAATCATAAATTGTACTCCCTTTTTTTCTTTTAAGTTTTATACGGCAAATGACCACATGAACCCTTATTAGCTTAACGTTAGACCTAGCCTGTCATAACTTAGGCCTAATGTTAGACTTACACGTACGTTGTTAATGCTAGTAGTAGTACGTACATACAGTAGTATAATAATGGACCCTTCGAAGTTCGAACACTTTAGCACTAAAATGCTCCAGAATTGTATCTGTTCACACTTCTTTTAAAATGATACTATCGATGGCAGAAGAAACATTCTCGTTAGAAAAAAAGTAGCTTCATAGGTTTCGTCAAATTGATCCTATTGTATTTGTGCCATGGTGAAATTATGCATTCGTTAAGGGTGTCCGAACTTCGAGGGTTTTTCAAACTTCAAAGTAGCCTAAGTTAGGCCTGGCATTTAATGAGTTCTAGGCTATAATAATATTAGTATAGCATAGAACATCAGCGCTAGTAATGTTATAGGCCTATAATGCTGTTTGCATATTTTTCTCTTTCCTACAGGAAGAACAGGACTTCGAATTATTACAAAAACCAACTGCCATCAAATTATACAACAGAGTGGGATATTTGACAATGGACATTTTGTGCTATACAGGCGATCATCCCAAACTGCCCGAACTTTTTTCATTTAGAGAAGACGTTGGATGCACTGACTGATGGTAAGCCAAATTTATTGTATAGTCATGGCCTGTGAATTCATAGCTAGCTTCATTCAGAGCTTATGCCATGACAATATAGTTTCTCTTTCCAGTATGTCTGTAAAGATGGGTCAATATTTGGATTAACCTTCAAAATATGTTTTTGGTGGTTTGTTACTTTTTAAAAATCTATCAAAATCAACTGATCTGATAGGACCAAATCAGCTGTTTAATGTCAAATGGTGGCTTCTGAACCTTTCTGCAAACTTTCTGCAAACATTGCACTCAATATGATTAATTGGCTACTATTTTATTTTTAGTCATGTTCGGGTTTGTGTGTGGTTGAAGTGAGACCCAGCCCTGTTATATTAGTAACTCAATGACAGTCACTTGGACATGTATCAGTGTTGTTTGTGGGTTCCACATAGGGTTTGAATAATTCCTGTTGATTTCTCAACAAGTGAAATGTTTTTTTGTCAGCAGGAGTAATGACTGAAAACCTCATTATAAGCCTTGTTTACTCATTAATGCTCAATTGAATATAATATTTGGATTAATTCTACTGTCGATAAGCACAAACTTGAAAATGGCCAATGAGATGGATTCCTTATGTGTATACTTTTCCAATGCTGAGGAAAAGAAATTAGCTTGTTGTGTTGTATACTCTTCTCAAGATGTTTTATGAGCAGGAAGATTAAACATGTTAAAACGTCTAGAAGTTGATTTTTCCAAAAATCTTTGGACAATTGTATTCAGATTTTAGTACGACTGTGTCAATGAAAAGTTAGCACATACTATGGGCTTTTTCATTTTTTTCCTTCAGAATCTTATAAAATTTGGCTTGAAATTAGTGTGTAGGGTAGGTAATTAAGTCTTCTAATACAAATGTGTAGGTCCCCTATGAGTACACATGCCACATTAACTTCATGTTGCTGTTATTAATGTGTATGAGCATAAAGTTGTGGAGCACATTTAGGGCGGTGTAGATCCCTTGAATTTTATCCTCAGTCCTTGAAGTTTTATATGGTCAGACTATAGTGTGCCTTATTAATGTTTTTGTCGTTTATACCTGCAAGCATTCTCATTTCTTGCCTTAATCTCTTTTACAGATGAAAAGAAGAACTTAGCTTTCTTTCTGTTGCCATTGCTTTTTCGAGGACGGGCAAAGAAAAGCGGATCTACTACGGTGACTAGTTGCCTTCAAGCATTCATAGACGATCAGCCAGTAAGCAAAATCATTAATTATATATTTTTTTGGTATTCCAAGTTTTGGTGGTACACCTTTTGGTTCATACCAGCTCAGCTGAAAGTTCGTTTAACCTCATAAACTTGGTGTGTTGTTGTTTATAGTGAGCAGAAGAATGCTACTTATTGTGCTAGTGGTCAAAGGTCATTTGAGGTTAACAAGGGCCAAACACTTAAAACCTTGTAAATATGCTAACTTAAAGAGTGAAAGTTAGATGAATCTCATATGTGATGCATATAGGTTTGCCAACATGAGTACATGAATCCCATTGATTATAGTAGAGGTCAGAGGTCATTAGAAGCCACCAGGGCAATTTTTTTAAATTACACTAGTGATGAAATGGGGGAAGGTTCAATAAATTTCATCGTTGGTATGTAAACCCTGGTCATAATATTGAAGTGATCCGGTACTTGATAGTGCAAGGGAAAGGTCATTTGACATTAATGGGGTGGGCGTTACACTTTGGAAACCTTGTCAAGATAACTATGTTGACTTTCCTGACCTGGTTTTTCTTTTAATTATACTGGTCCACAGTATCATAGCATTGTGCAGAAGTCTTAAAACTCTGTCTATCCACATGTTTTTGTTACATTTTATTTGCAACTCGAGGAGTTTATTTTCTTTAAATTGCAGTCGGTGACAAGTGTTAGAGGACTACTGCAAGACAATATCGAAGGATGAGCGACCACAGCCATTCATTCTGTGCTTAGGAGAGAGCAAAGGTTCCCCTCAGCATTTTGTTGTGATAATTGAGAGACATCCAATAATGCAGTCCTCACTCCTAATGGCAGTAGACTATTTGTTTTAAAGTCATTATGTGTTGGACATTAACTTCCAAACTCAATGTAAGGGGGTTTGGGAGTTTTTCCATGCTGAGGTATATGAACATGGTTTTATCAAAAGTCATTCACTGAGTGCCTTTGGAGCTTTCGTAGCAAACAGAAGTGTTTAAGGGTCAAACTGTCTTGCAACAAACTTTTCAAATAGTTTCTCGGTATTAACCTGACATGTTTACATTTTAAGGTTGCTTTAGTTTCATATATATTTACATATTAAAGGGAAATAGTAACTGTTTGGCACCTTGGCAAACTGTACCTACAAAAATCTGTATTTTTTTTTTGGGGGGGGGGGGTAGATTTGTTATTGTATACAGTTGTGAAAGGTTGAGGCAGGGTTGGTATATCAAACAAACATTTAATTTTGTGTGTTTAACAGATCAGGTGCCAGCAGTGTCCCTATGATCACTAATAATTGTGATCTTGAAGCTGCTTTTATTTCTAGTATGTAGAATCAATGTGGGATGTGTAACCATTTGGCTTTTGTTTGAAAAGATGTTTAAATTTTACAGTTCATCAATCATCTAAGCACAATCAAAATGTTAGCAAAATATGCCTTGGCTCCTTGTTAAAGCAATTGCAGATACAATATGGTGTATCAATATTTTTCGGTTTGTGTGTCCTTGTTTAAAACATAAAATGGTTAGCTTCAATTGACTATATGTTGGAAATTATCAGTGATATTATATTCACTTATTAAGACCAGAGTTGCTTGAAAGAGACCAACATTAAGCTGTACATGATTGTGTGTTGCACCTGTACCTTGTGTAGTTGATGTCAACATACAGGAGGTCTTCTGTGGTCAACACAATTCAAAAACTGAATATAGTAAACAATGGCAAAATATGGATAGCTAATATTTTCAGCTTTAGTATTGTTGATATGTGTTTATCCCCATTGTGAGTTTATGAAATTATTGCTTTGGATGGAAGTCACAGATCATTTAACTAGGTAAATAGAAGTCAAGCACTGAATGCTGTGAAAATTCATACTGGAGGAACAATCTGAAGTCGGCTAAGACCAGAAAAAAATAAAAGTATGAAAAACATGTATTAATTGTTTGTTCTTTATCATTCTCTGTTTAAGCTTTATAACCTATTAAAGAAACCCAGTTGTATGAAAAATGTTACAATCCAATGTTGGTATTGTATTAGTTAACCAACCACTATTATTTTTAACTAGCTGTTGGGCAAGAATCATTGGGTAAAGAAAAATCCATTGGTAAAAGGTTTTACACAACCATTGGGCAAATCGCTGACCAACATTGTTGGGTAAAGGCGTTGGGCAAAGGTGTTGGGCAAAGGTGCTGGGTATTTATTTAACCGTTTGCTGGGCAAAATCATTAACCAACTTAGTTGGGCACTTTTTTGCCCAATATCAACCAGGAGGCATACGGACCCAACGGTTGTGTAAATAATTGCCCAGGTTGGGCAATAATTTGCCCAACAATTTTAAGAGTGTAGCATTTCAGTAAGCTCCCTGGTAGAAATTCCAGTAGAACCCAGTTAAAAAATCAACTAGGTTCTACTAGGGCCTACTATGTTTAACTGGTTTTAACTGTGTTTAACTGGGTCTTACGGGGTTCCAACTGGGCTATGCAGTACATGAGCTAGGTTCAACTGGGTTTACACAATGTTCAACTGGGTTTGTTCAAGCCAAACTGAATTTGAACTATGTTTGAACTGATCCAGTTGGGCTTCAACTAGGTTTCACTGGTTTTTGTACTAGCCCAACTGGGTTTTAACTATGTTGACTGGGAACTTGCCCTGTCGGGGTTGAACTAGGTTTCATTGGTTTTGCACTGGCCCAACTGGGTTTGGACTATTGGCTGGTGAACTGACCCAGCTGGGGTTTAACTAGGTATGGCCACAAGCCCAACTGGGGTTGAACTATGTTTACTGGTGAACTTTCCCTGTTTGGGGTTGAACTAGGTTTCACACTGGCCCAACTGGGTTTGGACTATGCTGACTGCTTTTATTTTTGGCGTAATAATCAAATGTAAGTTCGTAAGCAGTAACCGTATCGTAATATATTGAAAATGCTAAACTAGCCAACTTATGAGGGGTGTAAAATAAATCTTTGTCATATTAATCACAGTTATGATTAAACGATTAAACTTTTGTACCGCAATGATTAAAAATATGTAATATTTACTATATAATAAATTTGAAAAAATTATGTTATACTTTGTTCGGCGATTTGAACAATTGGTAGGCAAAATGCCTTCCTAGTGCTAAATAGTATGATCCGACTTAATTTGAACTTTGACATTTGTCTTGCGTTGGGCTAAATTTATAAATTCCGAATCCGCAAACCACAAACGCCAACAGAAGCTTCGCAGAATTGCATTTGTAACCAATTTTGCCAACAATTTCAAATAATTACCGCGGCTCAGTTCCCTCCTTCGTGATCTTGCAGTATCTTCATATTATTGTTACATACTTGTAACGTCATAATTGATTATAAACGTGCTCTTTATCATAAATATTTGAATTGAACAGAAACTGTATATATAGTGGCCTAGGACTATAGTATAGGCTAGGCCTAACAAACCGGTTCCCTACTAGGTATACTACATGGTACATTTACTAACGTTAGACATATTCTAACGTTATAGTTGACTAGCTTATACTTTATAGGGGCCTAACCTACTGTAGTTATACTCAAGTTAACACTATATTTAGCCGCATGATTTTAGGAAAGCTATTGTCAACTAGCGAACATAATGGCAACTTCTTAAGGTGTAACAAACAAAAGAGGCTCACAGATATTTCAAACTTTACGCAATTACCTTGATTGTTGTTTCAAACATGAAGTGTCCTATTGGCATAATAACATACTTTGCAAAAGTCAGTAGTGAAGTATACAGTATACACGTATATGCTACAAATGTGAGGATGCCCTACACTGAACATTATGAACATATGATGAAACTATCAATCTAATTTTAAGTAAGGCTTCATTAGTACAGTGTAAGATGGTCAGCTCTTACATAAAGTTTTGTTTTGTACCATAGTTTTACCCTGTTTATTAGTGCACTGTGCAGTGTTCACTGTACAGAGGGCTATTGTACAGTATATTTGTATGTTGTCGTGTGTCAGCAAAGGGGTTGATTAACAATTCTCTTTCTTCTGGGTTGCTAGGCAACTATCATGTTCTTCCTTGAAATTAGCCCTCACAGGAAATGGGGTCTGTGATATATATTTTAGGAACAAAGGAGTTTTGTGAGGGTATAGGTAGTTAGGCAGTTGGCTATGAGTATCTGAGCAAGGCAGTTGTAAAAGAAGAGAAAGATAGTTTAATGGCTAGATAGGTTGTTTTAAACCTTAATTTACATAGTTCAAGTTACTGTAGACCTTATTATTTTATGGAATTTGTGATACTCCAATGATAGTCTGGGACACTATTTATTATAAAGGATACTATTTACTATAAAGGATATTATTTTACAATAAAGGATAGTCTGGGACACCATCACTTATAAAGGACATTATTTTACTATGGACAAAGGATATTGACATTATTTTACTGAAAGGATACCCTGGAACACAACACTATTTCATATAAATTAAAGGTTACTGCTGTATTTTGTTGGGATCGGACATACCATTTATTGGGGATGAACTATACTGATGTTGTAGTATATCTGATGTCGTGGAAGATCTGAGGTCGTAGAATACTTGATATCACCAGCAGGCCAACTCACCAGAACAGACTTTTAAATTAAGTGTATTTCTTTATATTTTGTGTGCGCACCTCACCACTGTAAGTTTTTTCATTTAATTCTTTGACTGATCCAAGATCAACTGTACTTTGTTTGTTATTCATAATTATAATTTCTTTTGATCCATTCCAGTTGAGTTCTCCATTTTTATGTGTCTTGCTCTGTCTTTGGTCATCACACCAAACCCAGAGTTCTCTGATCAAGAACAAACATTTATTTTCATTGGCTAACACCCTAACACATACAGTATAGATCTACTGTAAAAATAATGAAAACTTCTTATAGTGTGGTGTTATATTGTGTAGATAACACCAGTTGAGATATCCCAGTTTAAACTATTTAAAAATAAAAGCAGTAAAACATAGTTCACCCAGTAAAATATAGTTGAACCAGTTGGACCCAGTAAAACAGTTGAACCAGTTGGACCCAGTAAAACATAGTTTACCCAGTAAAACATAGTTGAACCAGTTGGACCCAGTAAAACATAGTTGAACCAGTTGGACCCAGTAAAACATAGTTGAACCAGTTGGACCCAGTAAAACATAGTTGAACCAGTTGGACCCAGTAAAACATAGTTGACCCAGTAAAACATAGTTGAACCAGTTGGACCCAGTAAAACATAGTTGAACCAGTTGGACCCAGTAAAACATAGTTGAACCAGTTGGACCCAGTTCACCCATTTCAACCTAGTTCAAATTTGGGCCAATTTCCGTATAGAAAATTCCAGTTGAACCCAGTTCAAAATTTCAACTGGAATTTCCACCAGGGCTTTCCTTTAGACTACTGTACATACTGTTACAGTGAGGCTGTGGTTTACAAATCCCGATGATCCAGCTTTTGTCAAAGAACACCTTCAATTCTCTTCTCTTATTCTTAGTAACTTAACAGTTGCACTGTAGTAACATGCAATATCAGTAAAACATGTTCCAAACAATCAGGAATACATTGTGGTATGTGCTGTAGGTCAGTTTGGGAGGAATCAGCTGAGCTAAACAAAAGTAGTTTTCATCACTTTTCAGAGCCAGATACGAGAAAGCCCTCTCCGCTGACCCTTCTCTGGATGATTTTGCAGGTAAGAGTCTATATCCATCCGCTCGATTGTTCTCCTTCAGGAAAAGTGCCAAAAAGCAGCAGGAGAACACATTTTTTTTTCACCTGTTATCAATCATGATCTAGTTTTTTTGTGGCTTGCATGTTGAAGAGTATGAATGGAAGTACATGTGGGGAGATTGAGGCAATTTTAGACCCCTTTAGGCCTCCCAGGAGCAGCGTAGGGAAATTGTTCACTACTGAGTGAAGAGGTTTGTTTACAAGTGACGAAAACTTCCGGCTCGGATAGCAAAACATCTGCACGGTCATGGTATAAATATGATAGTGCCATTAAAGGCAAACTTGTCAGCTATCCGGTGATGGGTAGCGTTCAGCTAGTGAAAACTTCTATCTAGACTTAGAGACCACATTACTTTTGTGATTTAGTGTGTAAGTCAATGGGGCTTTAAATGGTAGCCGACACGGTGAGGGTGCAGTAGTACTCAATAATTGTTTGTTCATAAAATTTAAGACAATTATTCCCAATAATGAAATGTTTATAAGTAATAACCTTTCCTATAGCAATATATAAGAAGTGCGATACGCAACAACGAGACAGAGAAAAGTCCCTTCTATCACTCTATTAATGTTTGACATCAGTGACATAACTTCTTTATTAATGAAATACACCGATATCAAACATGATGAGAGTGATAGAGGACACTCTGCTCTATTCCGTGATGTGTATCGCACTACTTCTATAACAAAAGATAATTGATGTTAAACATTTTGTTAGTACGTAAGGGCAGTTTGTACGCGATATAGTAGAATTTTTAGCAATCACAAATATTCTTATTTTTTTTAATCGAAATTTTGGCGAAGATAGAAGTTATGTCACCGATGTCAAACATAAATAGGGTGACAGAGGACACATTGCTCTATTCCGTGATGTGTGTCGCACTACCTAACTATTTCTATAACTAAAGATAATTAATTTTAAACATTACGTTAGTACGTAACTCCAGTTTGTACACGATGAAGTGGAATTTTAGCAATCACAAATAAAGAAGTTATGTCACCGATATCAAGCATCACTAGTATGATAGAAGGGACTTTTCTCTGTCTCTTGATGTGTATCGCACTTCTTAGCTATTTCTATAAGAAATATTATTAATTATTAACATTTCTTTATTGGGATGAATTGTCTTAAATTTTATTTGCAGACAATTACTGAGTTCTACTGCACTTACACCGTTGCTTATTGTCCGCTAGAAAATAGGTGGCGCTCTTCGCTTTTCTCCTTATTGTCTGCTATTATTGTCTGCTATTAATGTCCATAACTAATGTCCGCTACCTTCAAGCAGGTAGTTTTGTTAAATCGTGGAAATCTGCAATGAAGTTCATGCGACATTAAATTTTGGTGGATTGTTACTTTTATTAGTGATTCCACTTGACATTAGTACCTAGTGCAAGTTGACAAATGATGCCGCGAACTGGTACCCCAGCCCCATTTTGCCCTATGTTTTAGGATATAATACACCTCATATGTTCGAATGTTCATATGTTCGAAACAAAATGGTGCACTTCCTCATACGCCATTATTAATAATTTTAATAACTTACTTATTAGGCACAGTCCAGATCCGAGTTGGTATAGTGAGCTAAGCGCAAATTTGGCCAAAAGTCGTCATACGCCAGCATGTGAAACCATCAATGACTTTTAATGCCACCCATGACATACTTTCAATGGGACTGCGTCAGTTTAAATGTTTTGCTAGGTCTACGAGAATACATTTCTATGAAATTTGAAACAAGGATGGCAAGACAAACAACCTGAATTATATTTTCAGGACCTCACACATGCGCATGTATTGTCAGACTTAGAATAGGACCCATGTGAGTGGTGGCTAAAGTGATGAAGGCATCGAAATAAATCAGTGGTTATTCGTTGGAGTTCTCGCGCAAGTTACTTCGGTTGCTAGGTGGATCTGCATCTGGTAATCGGGAAAATTCTGGTCGGAGCGTACTATGTAACCACCGTGTACCCAGGGACTTAGCTAAGGCCTGGTGATTTGGGGTGGGGGGGGGGGGTGTAGTGGCTGAAAATCCAACTGGATGGGTATTGAAGCGAGAAAATTCCAGTGTCATTTCAGGTCAGTGTCAGTGTCAGGTTTCAATTCCAGGTCAGTGTCAGTCAGACACCCAATCTTTCGCGACTGCACTTTTGTTCCAATTTTTTTCCCGATACATTTGTACCCACTGGCACTCATTTCACAAACTTATTAGCCCCCCTTCCCTATCCCAAGCAAATATTTATGTGAAATTCGGGCAATATGCTAATAATTTTCGGGCACCTACGAAAAGAAAGATAATTTGCAATGTGTTTTCATTGGTTAAACTTAAATTATTATAACCATTAATATTGTAACGACTTCCCCAATAATCCTAACCAATATGGAAGGGTAATAACACGGAAAATGATTGTATGTTATTGGCAGCGATGTAAAAACCGACGCATGCCTATATGATGCACATTAACATGTGAAACGCGCGAAAAATTGTGGTTATATTTTTCGGGCAAGTCGTTACAGCTCCCCCCCCCAAAAAAAAAATAATAATTGGGCTCCAACGCCTATGACGGTTTTTTTTGGAGTATTCAAAATCATACGAAGTTTTGAACGGTGGAGTGTAAGAATCACGAGTTACAATTTCTTAAAGTGGCAAGGAACACGTGGTAAATATGACTGATTAAAGGTCAATTTTGACCGACATTTTCAAATTTTAGGTCATGCACAATTACAGGAATATATGAATAGGCCTAGATAAACTAGAGTGCGACAGGCGGAAATTACGACTGTCGCACTCCAATTTTCCAACTTTTCAACTGGGCTAGACGTTCGCGGTGAATATGGCACACCATCCAGGGGCGGATGCAGGATTTTTAACAGGGGGGGGAGAGGGAGTCTGACTGGTCCAGCCGCGCCTGAACGTAAGACTATCTAAGCGGAGCGCCACCATCGGTTAGCGCGGAGCGTACCAGAAATTTTTTGGCTTTACAAACCCCCCAGATGGCCGGAAACGGCACTTCCCAAGTATTCTAAGCTGCATGTACCTAGCCTGAAAAATGGATCTCATGTCTGCAATTTCTCAATTGATGAGAAAAAAAAACAATCTATGAAATATGGTAATACATATCAGATGAGTTGAGATGATACAAAAATCATAATGATTCCCCTCCCGTTCCGTCACCACTGTTTGATGCAGGGCCGGATTCAGGATTCTGGAAGGGTGAGGGGTTTGGCCGCCAGTGATCCTAGGGTCTAAGGGGAGTGGGTTTCCCTCTATCCATTGTGAAATTCTTTGATATTTAAGTACAACAGGGAGCCCCCTTCAATTTAGCTATGCAAAGCATCTACAAAAACTCACTCGAAATGTATCTGCATCAGTACGAGTTAGCTAGTTTTATTGATGATCTATTCATGGTAGATTGGAGAGAACAAACGCCGTGGATGTTTCTCAATTAACTTCCGGATCACTTCGTCAGTGATACCGTGACACAGAAATCTGTGATATCGTCATGCATAGACTTGAAAACCAGATTTTACCGACAGATAATAAAATCTTAAAATGGCTCCGCTATAGAGATGACATAATTATATTGCTCTACGACGGTATACATCAGGAACTTGAACAACTAGTAAACAGGTTGAATGAAATTCACCGCTTCTTAAAGTTTATGGTAGAAATATCACACACCGAGGTAACAAACCTAGATTTGAAAATCTTCAAAGGTCGAAGTTCGAAACCAATGGGTTATTAGACACCAAAGTCTACACCAAACCCACGGAAACCTTCCAATACCTCGACAGAAACTCTGCACACACACTTGCCACTTTTAAAGGCTTCATTAAAGGGGAGGTATTACGATACGCACGTCTCTGTAACAGTGAGACTGATTTCTTACAGAAAAAGAACGCGTTCACAGAGAATCTGTTACTCCGTTACTATAAGAAAGAGGAAATTGCCTGAGCCACGAAAGGCATAAAATTTGAAAATCGTTGGCAATACCTCACTACCAAACCTAAACAAAAGGAACCACCACTGGTGTTCAAGTTTACCCATACACCCCATATCAAAACCACGCATTTGAAGAAAACACTTTTGAAACATTGGCACTTAATCTCGCAACACGCGGAATTATCCAAACTGTTTCCAAAAGAACCGATTCTAGCCTACGAAAGGGCCCCAAATCTCAAAGATTTACTTGTTAACTCAAGGTTTCGTACAAACGAAGAATCAGCTGACTCTCAATGTTCACACGAATCTCTTTTAGATGCTCTTATAGCTGCACTATGAGTCCATAAGAACTCGTGCACAGAAAATAGATGCATTTTGAGAACGAGACGTCCAGGCCGAATATAAAATATTCAAAGGCTTACTACTGATGAAGCTCCTCCTATAAAGTTTGAGAGCAGAAACCGGTCTAGTTGGTCATAAGAACCTACGCTAGTATCTCCTACTATTAACCATACACTCAATTCACCTAATAGGTGCAATTATGTTTCACCATGAGGAGCATGCTATAAGTTCATGTTCCTCGGGCCCTCCCTTAAAAATACTTCAGGTTTTTGGCGACTACGTTGCGTTAGATAGTGTAAAACCGCCTACACCCCCCTTTCACTTTCTTTTCACTCAGTCTCATGAAGAATTCGTTCGCGCATCCTATGCAGCCTACCGCTCTGCCACCTCACCGCCCAAAAATATTCGAACACCACGACTCAATTTTGAAACTTTTCGGTCTGAAAATTGAGATTTTTAGGCATTTTTGGCACGTGTAGCACGCGTGCACACTAAAGTTCATTTGACGGAAAAGACACACCTGGCTGACTTGTAAGGATAACCGCCCTTTTGACGTCCTACATTTTTAAAATTGGCGTTTAATTTAATTATTTTTTTCTCTCTCTTTTATTTTCTCTTTTTTCCCTCTTTTTCTTGGGGGGGGGGGGCAAGAGCAGGGGGGTCCGGACCACCTGGACCCCTCCTCTGGATCCGCGCCTGCCATCACATGGTTCAGCCTCTGTTGAGTCATAGTGCTCCGTAGCCATGTCTTCAAACGCCTCAAAGCACTAAAAGATCTCTCGGCTTCCGTCGAACTGGCGGGGAGACGAGGCGCAACCGCAAGAGAGCTTCGACTTCACCAAACATAGCCCGTACCACTGGATTCATCGACACGGGAAAAAAACACGCGTTTAAATCGCCGTTTTCGGTCTGTAATTGCGACGTAAATTCCGAGTTCCAGCCTGTTTCCGTTACGTTTCCACTCCTGAAACTAGTGATTAAGGTAAGCTTACGACCCAACTTAAACGCGTGAGTTTTCCGCGTTCGCGATGACTTATTTACCGAGTACGCGGTGACCGTAAACGCCAAGTGTCATCCAAATACGGTGGAAGCTTACTTAATCGTGCGGTTTCAGGGAAGGGTAATCTTTACGTTTCCGGTCACAAATACGACAGAATTGCTACCTTAAACATGACCGTTAATCTGGAGTTTACTTTTGAATCTAGCAGTAAATTTCTCGCATGGATCATCGTAAACGCCATGATTACACCAATAATACGGAGAAATGTGGTCATCGTAAACACATTACTTACGACCAATACAGGGGCTGGGCTTATTCGCCACGTTTAGGGAGTCTTAATCGGCTTGATTAGGCTGAGAAATACACGGACCACTCGTAAAATAATGACGTAAACTGCTGTGCAATACTGAATCAGTCCGGAAGCATCTAGGATGGTCCATCGTAAATACCTTGTTTACGACGGATTTAGCCTTAACTGAGATCGCCAATTAATGTTGCGCTGACTAGTGAAATCAATGAACCTCTATCAAATATTACATTTGATTGAAAGAAAATTGAGAATAATAGACATATAATCACAATCATTTGAGTTTACACTTTTTATTATATATTTTCACCTCGCATCTCATCGTAAGCGTTAACTTTTACACTCTTACAAAAATACTGTAAATGGACGCAGACCACTTCTGATGTGGAAATACATCTAAATGCAACTCAATATTGCTCTAAATACATTATGGTGTTGATAAATAAAAATAAAATAAAACTGTTAGCAAACTGCTTATCCACTATATCTAAGAAAATATGTAAAAGTTGGCCTGACGTTATATAAGATGACGAATACTAAGATGATTGAATACAAAGTTTATACCTCGAGAAATGGCCATTTTCCTTTATAAATTTCTAAACATGCATTATTGTCCGGAAAATGAATTTTGATGACCGAATATGACTTTACTAATACATTGTGGCAATTACACATGCAACAACTTTAATGCCAGGTGAAAGAAGGAAAAAACAAGTAAATATGGAATGTTTCTATTTTTAGTTTCTAGTTTGCAAATGAAAACCTCTCAAACCCAGCTACCCATATGAAGTAACTTAACGTAGTAAGCGGTTAAATTGAAATAAAAAGTTTTTATAAACGCCTAGGCACTTCTTCCATGATGTTTATCGGCTCCCACCCCCCACCCCCACACAGCCCCCCCCCCACACACACAGGCCCGGAAACGGTACCAGCCTCTTTTAGGTAGAACGAACTTGACACCGAACACCATTTCCTGCCTCATTTCGTAGCACGCTAAATATTGTGTTGCTGCTCTAAGTTAACTTTTAATTAACATATATTTTGAAATAAAATTTCAATGGTAGCCCAAAAAAGATCTCTTAATTCTTTACCCGGAAAATCTGGAATTAACTATGCATGAATTATGAAAGACAAAGTACAAGTACAACCAAATTTGGTGACAAGTTATTATGCTCTATGTCTTATTTTAAAATATGATTTACTAAATGATTCATTAACAATTAATAGAATCATGATTTTTTCTTGGCTTTTGTTTCCTGAAAATATTTTAAGGATAACTGAATCCTTAAACATTTAATCCCTTGATGGAATATATAAGCTGCGAAGGGAAATTTAAAAAAAAGGCTTCTATTAACAGCGAAAGACTCACTAGAGAGGATAATTAATCTGGCATCTATTAGTATAGGCATATTCTTTCTTCCTTTTCTTAAGTGTTGACTTTATCTCAGGTATATAAGGTATATAATTACACTAAATGTTAAATTAGAGAAAACGCTAAATAAAATAAAATGTTTGCCACGGGCCTCCTACAAGCTTAATCCGGCACATCAAACAATGACCATTTTCACCATTTGGAGGGGGGGGGGTGCGGGGGGTCAAACTTTCATAACTACTGTTCATCCTATTTAAGAGCCCAAGTTGGGGCGTCAGTTGGTATGCATCTTAAAGAAACGTCTCCTTTTCTAACGGTGGGTATCTTCTGTTTTCTGGACTTATCGCTTATGAGAACGTCCTTATAAAATGAGTCCAGTCTCATTTTGTATTTTTTTAGTCTTTCAGACTCCCATGTCAACTCCTGCACTGTCCTAGTCCGTTCGCCCTCCATGTCGGATTCCTCGGATGACATGTACTCGGTTGACATAACTGCCCGTAGTCTGTCTTTTCTCTCCTCTGACCAGTCTATGTTTTTCATTGCATTCAATCTACACTGAAGTTTCTGTAAACAAAGACATAAAAATAAATATGAATTAGACATATATAAAGATCAGTTGGAATATCAATCGCCTTACTGTAGCTACAACACAATAAATGGCAACAAACGAACGAAGAATTAAAAGGTAGTTTGTATAGTCCACAATTTTAACATGATATAATTGCTCGAAGTTTTCAAAAAGTACCTTCCAGGAGGTCTGCACTTTACAAAATGTTCTCAGAGATTCTAAATGAACACACATACCAAGATGACTGAATGTCCCAGTGAGGAGAATTTCCTCCATGGTGGTTATAAAAATAGTTAAGGAATTTTGACCAAAGGTGACCATATTTGAACATGTGGCATATTTTGGGACACCAAAGCATATACCTTCAAATGTCTGCTGTCTATGTTTGTCCTAACTTCCGCATTAACACTAAAACGTTTTCTGCTTCATAACACACTGACATCCTGTTAAATTATTTATTAAATTAACGTTAATTAGTTCTTAGAGACATTTTTGACTAATGCAGTCAAAATTAATCAAAATAATGTCTCATAGAACTAATTTGTGTTGTTTTTACCGATTTATTTCACAGTTTATGCCATGATCCCAATAGACCAGTGAACTTTTTTTGTAGTCTTCACAAGCTATACAGTATGCCTAAGATCACGTGCTAGTTAATTTTATTCACACAATTGGCTAAAACAGGAAGAAAGGTGTCAATCAGGGCAGGCTAATACTGTTATAAGTTATTAAATGATACAGCTGGATTTCATCATTACAAAAATAAAAATAATTTTAGCTGTGGTTTGCTAAATTTATAGGGCCAATGCAGCAGATCTGTAAAAGAAATTTCGAGTATTGAGGAACTTTTCTGCTGGCAACTAAAAAACACAATAATCATTAGAATGTCATTCATGCTCGACGGTGCCCAGCAATATATAGGCCTATCGCTTCTTCTAAACTATTTCTACACAAGCGCGTTACTTGAAAAATACACAACTTCACGAAGTTCTCAAAAAGCCTGGAGAGCTCATCGGGAGCTCGACCATGCATTTCTATTTTCATTTTAAAAAGTCTCTAGGTTTGGATATCAGAGGTTCCTCAATCGGTTACTTGCTTTAATGAACAAATAGTATTAAACTCTGCCTCTTCGAAGGACACCGTATACCAGCCCCTATTACCTATACGACATTAATAATGTGTTATGCACTCACCCGTCTTAACCGCGATTGCCTTTTCACTTTCATTCGATGGAAATCTTTGGTGCCACTTCGCTCTCTTGTAGCATCGTCACGCAACGACTGCCAGTAACGTCTAATGGCTTCTGTATACAATCAAAGAAACAAAATGACTTATGACAGAAATTTCATATTTTAACATATTGCACACAGTGTAGCGTTGTTATAAGCCCGATGATACACGTTATTTACACTCCAATCGGCTAAAGGAGGCTCAATTACCAACGTAGTACTAAATTTTCAGAAAATTGTCAGAACTAAATGAACGATTATTGATAACACCATCAAATATTGTACGTCGTACTTTGACCTTCCTCCCAATCATATAAGTAATATTTGACGTGGGTCTAGCATTTCAAAATAAACAGTGTAAAAAAATTGTCTCCCTGTCGAGATTGTTTCGTTATCATGAATGAATCAATGCAGGTTAATATAATTTTCCTCTCACATCCGCTTTCTTTTGATAGGATATTTCGTAGTCACGGAAAAGAACAATTACACACTAGTAGCTGAATAAAGGCATCTACAATATTGTGTCCGTGTTTGGATGATGGGGGTGAGTTCTTTTGTGCCCGCTAAAGTCTACAATATTGCCAAAAATGGATCGCATTGAGTGGTTTATGATGTCTTCAAATCGAATGCTCCTCAATGATCTAACGTTCCTTCAATTTGTTTTAATGATTACATTCGGAATGTTGGCTAAATTAGGTGTCAATGTACTTTGAATTTATCAGTTTCCATCAACATACATTATTTGTAAAATAATGTCAGGTTTTGGTGTGGTTAAATGATTCGTAGTACAAAAAGTAAAACCACCGTATTTCCTGCTTGACAAATGTGATGACATCACGCATTCCGTTGATACCGCATATATACTTGTTCCATTTCATCGAACATTACAAATTCTTATCGCTGAGAAGAAATCGTGCTATCAGTATGTGTTCTGGCCTAAAGATGCAGAAATTCAGGGCAAATTGTAGCAAATTCAGCGTTAACCCCTGGGATATCCTTTTAACTGACCCGGACATGCAAAGAATTTCACACATGACTTTGAACAAACACAAACACAAAATGATTGTATACCTTTTATGACACCTTTTAGCCACCTATTTGGGAATAGATTCTTCACTTCCTTCTTAACTCGGTCTGTAACGTTTATGTTGTGGACGTTGACGAAGCTGTATAAACAAACAATACGATTAATGTCAATGACTCAAATGGGTTTAACAATTATTCTTTGCATATAGGCCAAAATAATTAACATCGTTATTTCACTTAGTTGGTGGGTCGCCTTCCCCATGAAACGGCTTGACATGGAATATTTAGTAGGTCCCATACAACTGAAAGCATTTAAAAAATATAAAAAAACAGTTGGTTGAAAGCATGGCAGCCTTTAAAAAGTTGTTCCTTTTATTGTTGTATCTGATAAAAATACAATATAATAAATAAGCTTAAAGTTATGCTGTATATAGGCCCCAAGTATAGCACACTAGAACGAAAAACTTTCTTGAGATTACGTAATCGACCTACTATAGTGGTAAATGACCTCTTTTTACCAATTATCCTGCACCGCCTGACACATTTATTTCCTTGTATGCCTTTGTAATAGCACTACATGTATGGTAAACTACACTGTGGTCATATACGGACATATTACCACACAGTGTTTACACAAAGAGCCGTATGGTGTTAAGAAGCTATAAATGAGCGCAGTCGCAGATGATTGTTTGTGAATGCGACTGCGCACATGGGATTTCACTGGAAGGCTCACATTTTGGCGGGAATTTTAACCGTTAATCGCTTTAGCCACAAATATTGCAGGTATAGGGAAATAAGAACTACTTTACCAGGAATGAAATCAATATATCTCCAACTCACCTACTACTTGAGCCAGTATCCCAGGCTAGGAATGTATCATCCCTCTGAAGCTCTCGATAAACCTCTCTCACTGTGTTCTGTTCATAAAAAATTGAAATAAAATTTCTTTTAAACATTCATTGTTCGTCAGAACATTCAGATCTAAAAAGGTTTACTGTGGTTTTTTGAGCCAAACATGTAGAGCAATTGAAAGTATAGTCCAGAATAAAAATCGTTACTTGATATGCCAAATAATAAGTATAATCATCATAATCAGATCAAGAACGTATCCAATATCCTATACTTCTCGTTTCGAGAAAATCACAGGTGATGTTGTAACCAGCTCACGAACCAAAGTGAATTTGAAGTAAACAACTAGGTTGATGCACATTGTCAAATGACATGCTCTTGTTCTCCTTATAATCTCTTTCCCTTCACTTTTGGTAAGTGTGTTCTTGTTAGTTTCAAGTTCACTTTTGTTGGAAAATTTACTAGCTCCAACTGTCAATATCTCAAAAATGGCAACTTTTGTCAGAAGTTATAACTTGCCGTAGGCCTATGTATCTGGTAAATATATCAAACCGGAGTTTAACGGTTTACAAGAGCAGATTTTTGGGGGTTCGGGGGGGGGGGGGGGTACGAGGTCGGGTGACGTTCACAATCACAAGGCTAGAACGTGAATGTATCAATAACAGTATACCCTGGCAAATTGTGGATGAAACATTTTACAGATATCTAAAAGGAGATTATTGTAATATTTCTCTCACTGTCATATTTTAACTCTTTTAATTAATCGTTTTAAAAGTAACAAATGCCTGTACAGGTCTAGGGTTTATATAAAGGCGGCTTTTAGTGATTGAAAATTACATAGTCTTGGCCTAGTGTTACGTACCGAACAATCCAGTGGCACAGAGAACTTCGTTTTCGTTTTTTTCGAGAGAAGTTGGTCCTTCTCAGCCAGTTGTGCTCTGAGTGACTTTATTTCTTTCTTATATCGTTTACAACGAGCTTTCTTTAAGGCACAACCCGTGCACACTGCCGCGGTTGTTCCAACTGTCGCTGCTTCGTTTTCATTGTCCACTACACGTATATCACTTTCCTCCGGAACATCAGTAAAAACTAGCGACGGATCTAAACTTTGAAAGTCCTTAATAGGTGAACTTGTATTAATTGGCAAACTTTCTTCCAGGGAGCTTTCTGTCACCTCTGCAATCAACTCACGGAAGCCGGAATCATTCATTTTGAAATTTGGTAGTATGCGTATAGAACTCGAGAGGATCAAATGCGGTGTGAATCAACCCAACGTGTTGCTACTTGTGATACCGCCTTTTCCTGATTTCAAATTCCCGCTTTCTAGTAAGCCCAGGCTGTGACGTAATTAACTACTGAATACGTAATTGTTACTAACCAACTGGCACGGAGTAGCCAACAAGTGAACTGCAAATTAGTGACAGACAGTTAACTTTAACATTGTGAAGTGACCGGAAATTTCACTTGTTTATCTGGAAATGGTATTTATGGTACGTGTAGTATACGTTTCTGTATCGTACATATATTGTGGTGGGTGTTTGTCTACTTTTAACGTGCGAATCGTCGATATACTGTTAAATTCTATCTCTGACTAATCT
The DNA here is from genome assembly GCF_037975245.1 of Apostichopus japonicus. NCBI lineage: Eukaryota > Metazoa > Echinodermata > Holothuroidea > Aspidochirotida > Stichopodidae > Apostichopus > Apostichopus japonicus. The sequence continues at coordinate 3,827,244 of NC_092571.1, forward strand.
ATGAAAAAGAAACGGACAATGAGAATCGTAAGAGAGAGCATTTGAAGCGATGGGGTGGGGTGGGTGGGTTGGGGTGCGGATGGGGGAGCGGGGGTGGAAGGAGGTTGGAAAAGTTTTCGCACAAAACTTTAAGCAGAAATTACTGAAAAGGTATCATCCCCTCCCCTATAAAGTGTTACTTCATTCTTTTATTTTCGATGCGAATAATAAAGATTAAGTGTGAATTTTATATAACTATATGAAGGTACAAACATAAGGTTTTAGAAAAAAAAACACCAAGGAAACATCAATTTTCATGTTGACAACATCGTTTTAATTTGAAGAAATCTTTAATATAGCAATCACTTGGCCTTAGATTGGTTTGTTCATTGCGAGACGGTCGCTAATTGCTGTGGAAGAAACATGATCTCACATTACACGCAATTTCGTAATATTAATAATATGAATTAAGATTTTTGGTTTTCATAAATTCACGCCCCTCTTTGGAAAATGTCCAAGACGTCTATATGCGGACAGATCCTCTGGAATGTAAAATACAGAGAGCAAGAACATTTGTGGTAGGCAGAAACGGACTCTGAAGCATGTACAGTTTGCACGCGCGAATGAGTATTACAAACGACCTGGCCAAGGTTATAAGAAGAGTGAAACAGTTGACCAAGGTTACATTATCATCAGCCTAGCAAAACGCACAGATGAGGCCGTGAACAACTTTCATTTCAAGTGAGTTGATTTTGGTTTAATTAAGTTTAGACAGGACTTTGCCTCATGCTATGTTCCTTTTTTATTATTGGGATATGCCATTAGTCATAGGCTACTATAAGAATCGTTACTACGCGTACGGCCCTGGCCTAGGTTAGGCCCAACATTAGGGAGTCATTAGCCAAAGCTAACACTGGCGCTCCATAGAGTGGCTACCTTAGGCTGCCGCATAGGCTAGGCCAGCCATGTACGAATTGTGTTAGTTTAGTAAAAACAGGAACAGGAAGGACAATCAAGTCCCCATCAACTATGGAGAGAAAAAAAATTGAAGACACAAAGAATCATCTCCACAGCATTCTTAAACTAATTCACACTGCTTGCAAGTACAACTTTCTCAGGCAAACCATTCCATTCATTCACAACGCCCTATTAGAAAAAAAAAAAAAAGTGTGTCATACCGTGCAGGCTGTAGAGGTCATTTTATGGCAACTATCAGTTATGTAATATGTTATGCTATGTGCAGTTAGCGTGCTAACTTTAGGTCATGAAGTGAGGACCTTTAATTTTAATTACAAAATACAAGTTACAGTATACTGTGCACGTTTCACAATAGGCTGAGGAATCATTCAAGCATATTTTCTTATTAAGATTCTGTGCGATGATTAGTGTCACATTTGCCTGTATGAGATCAATATGCCTACAACGTAATGGGTGTCGGCAGAAAAGTGCAAGGTGGGGGGGGGACCCCTTTGTAAGGTTATGCCCATCACGATCATGAGTTGTAGCTGGCGAAACCGGACCCCGCAAGCATCCAAGGCAGGGTGTCTGAGGGTCCTCCCCCAGATTTTCTTAGTTATTGGGCCACAAACACATCCAGTATATATATTTTAGGATGTTGACATGTGGACCAAGTGCTTTAAGGGACTCCATTAATACAATTAGCGAGAGGGGATACAATGGCCACTTCCCTCACCTCTGGCCAATATTCAAGTTTAACAATATGCCAAAGTGCCCTTAATGGGCATAGTTCAATAGGTCATATGCCCTTTTGCATATCATTATGGATAAATTATTCTGTATTTTATACCGTTTAGGCCAAATAAGTTTGGATAATATGCATGAGAGGCAGCGTAACTCAAGTCAACAGCTCATTTGCACCTTGTACTCTTGAGCTGACCAGCTTGACCATTTAAATGTTTGCATAAAAGAAAGTTGGAAACAACATGCAGGGTTTTGGAGTTGGTGAAATACAGTAAAAAAAGCATCTAATTTAAAAAAATCTGACAGGACGCACTTAACCCCTCCGGAGCCACCGAAATGGGCTTTAACTGTGTCGGTGTTGCTCTTAGTTTACATCTTCGCCTGTATTGCGCCACTAGAACCATAGCTTAACTACTCTGGGGGATGGGGGAGTGGGGTGAGTTCCACTTGTGCCGACTACCAAGACTGTATTTTACTGATTTTGCAAAAAGGAAAAGTATGGATTCATTTAGGAGTGGATGAAGCTCAGGTCCAGCAGGGGAGGGTGGGGGAGGGGGGTAATTGTTTTTTCCCAGTTAAGTCCGGTAGGACCTTCCGTCTATGTGTGAAGCGGTACAATATATATTGCTCTGATTACATGAAGTATAATTATGTTTACATTTTAAAACAATATTTGATGATACATTTTTTTATACTATTAGATCTTCTATAACATGGGATGCACAAAAACAACACAACACAATTAGAGTAGAGTATGATTTCCTGAAAATATGATTCTTATTGCAGAGTTCCAAAACTATCATGTATTCTGCAGAAGAACAGAGTACAGTACTGTGAAAATAAGGTAAAATGCAAGGTAACAAAGTACTCTACTGTATAAGAGTAAAATGTAAGGTAATTATATCACGAAGAGGAAGCTGGAGTAACTCTGTTGAGAAAGTTTCCATGCATCCACTTACACTCCTGCAGCAAATAAACACTGTGGTTAAACTCCTGACCAAACAAAGTAGGAAAAAGCTTAAGTAGTTATTCTCGCCAGGTGAACCTGGACGCTACCACTAATAAAACCTTAACAGGAAGGAGAGACCCTATTGTGATGTTAGTTTATGTATACACACCTAGCCAGCTAATTGAAACCACACTCTAATGACCAGGAGAAAATAAATGAGTGGTCTGAATCAGTGTAATACTTCCATGGGCAATGTTACTTGATAGGCCTGGCTCGCAGAAGTAGAAATGAGAACCTGTTGAATAAACGTCAATAGTTATTTGATTTGAGGATCACTATCATGCTGTTGGCAAGTTGAAAACATTATTTGGGGAACAAAATATGTTGCACAATTTAAGTGTTCAAGGTTTTAGCAATGTTGAGTTGAAAGTGGGGGGGGGGGAGGTTAGTCGGTAATATGTCCAAACATTTTTAGGCCCTGTCTGACTCCATAAAGTAAAAAGTGATAATCATGAAGTATGAAGTATAATATTTTTCATAATATGTTGTAGATAAAAAATGATAAATTCTTCATGAACTGAATAATAACCAAGGTATAAATTTATCTCTAGCCATGTCGCATAAGGACAAGAGGATAAAGGGGTCTTTGAAGACTAGATGGTGTCCCCATTGTTTGCAGTTCTTGTCTATGAGGTCTTTCTACAACCACCTGCAGAAGTACTATAATCACAGCAATGGATGGTCAACAGAAGCATTATTACAAGAGGACAGTCACAAGAGCTCTAAGAGTGGTATGTGTTGCAGGTTATTACTATTGAAACTCTCTGTTTATTACACCTGATCAATGCCATTTGAGGCTCTCAGGCTTCTTAATGTATAATCACTGATTTGCAAGCTGCTTAGAGAAGAATATGATAATCACTAGAATATTAGCCTCTGAGTTTGTATGAAATTGAAGTCAGGACAGAATTTACCATTGCACTTTTACAGCTTACCCATGAAGTTGTAATGTATTAAATATTCTAAATTAATTTGATCCACCCTATCAGTGGCGTAGGAAGGTACTTTTGAGTGGGGGGGCTGAAGATCGATGGCCGGCCTGGGGGAGGGGTCTAAGGGGAGGGGGACACCCCCTCCCCTTTGGAATTTTTTGCAATTCCAGGTGGCTTCAGATGCAATTTGGTGCAATATAGCACACTTCAACACCCACTCCGTTTTGCAAACTTAATTTTGTATTTTCACCTGGCCTTAGATGCAATTTGGTGCTCCAAATGAGTTTTTTTTTCTCATTTGGAAATGAAAAAGGGGTTTTCTGACTTGCGAAGCGGGGGGGGGGGGGCGGAATGATACTTCCGCCCCTCCACATTTTTTTGCACCCTATTACTATTTTGAGCAATTTGAGAAAAACAAAATTGGTGAAAATATATATATGAAATTTGGTTGCTATCATTCAAAACATCTTAATTAACTATTGAGAGATAGCTTATTTGAAACTCAGGAACATGATCATGATACCATATTGCTTTATAATTATAATTGATTTCACAGACACGTCAAGCAAAGACAAAATGGAGACTGAGGATCTGATTTCATGGTGCCCACATTGTTCACAGTTCCTGTCCAGAAGATCTCTCTACAACCACAAGCGAAAGTTCTTTGATAGAAAGCGTGGGTGGTCTAAAAAATCATTTACACAAAGGAATAGGCACAACAGCTCTACCAGTGGTAGGTTTGCAATTTATTTACTGCTAATTACATACTGCATGGTTGAATATGTGATGTTAGAATTTTTATACTTTTGTGATAGAAAATGTTCTTAGTATTTTAAGTATGCATATACTATTCATTGATCTTTGCCAAAGACCCAAGGAACCTTTCATATGTGTATAATGTGTGTTTGAGAGACCTGCTCGTATACACACAATACTTAAACTAAATAGTAGTTAAAAGTGATATATGTTAATTCTCGTTATTGAGTTTGTGGTAAAAGTAAAGCACGACTTTTGGGTTAACTTATGTTTTGTTCGCATGGGCTCTTTACACAAGATTATTCTGACAAGGGTTAACTCCTCAAAAAAGGGAGGTTATACAGGAAACAGTTTAGGAGAAGAATTTGATATTTTTCTTCTTGTGATAAACTTTATTGACATGTTCCCAGTACAAAATGGGATGAAACTGTTTAACAAATAACCGAAAAGGACCTAAAGAAATGAGAACTCAAACGATACGTCCTTATGGAACAGGGCTAACTGAGAACTGCCGAATATGAAAATATGTTTCCCTGAAGTCATGCAAACAGAAAGAAGCCAGAATGAACGTAAACCCAGCTGATTGGCTGAAGTGCCGATAGCAACCAAAAAGAATAACTATTCATTGGATAAGCCAATTAATCCCGCACACAGTCACATGCAAATGTATAGAAATTAATATCATATCAGGCACATCTAACGCATGTAGAAAGACACTGAACAATGTATAGATTCTAATCATAACAATTATGAATTCTGGGGAGCTGCCAACCAATTTTAAAAATGAAATAACGAAAAAAAAACCTTCATTTCTGCAAATGAAACATGGACTTTACTTGAACTTGTATATATGCACACCAAAATATGTCTCACACTTATTTGGATATTGTGAGGATGCTAACGGTCATTCATTGAAGATTAACAAAGATCAAAGTCAGAACACCTTGTATAATTTATAATTTTAGGTTTATAGTCTTGTTCAGGGCCAAGGCCCTCTCACACGACTTTACAACTTAACCCTGGTCATTGGTAACTTGTCACACCTACACACCAAAGTGTGCACAATTCAATCAATCTCTCCTGGAGCACCACAGTGCACCACAACTAGGTGTCCCCCGGGGGACTTCCCATAGGGTGCAGCCACAAACCGGCGCAAACAACTATATTTACAAGTTACCTCGCAAGTCCCCATTTATACACCTGGGTGAAGAGAGGCAATGGAGATAAAGCGCCTTGCCCAAGGACAACCTAATGATCTGGCCAGGGCTCGAACCTGTAATCCATAGATCACAAGTCCACTGCCTTAACCACTTGACCACAACGCCCTCTTGTAAACATGTTTACTGAAAAGGTAACAATGGCTCAATGTCTAATACAGTATGCACACTGCTTCTAGAAAGTTATTGACTTCTATTGGTTGTCATGGAGATTAAAATTCAACAACTTAAAGTCCAAAATTTTCTAAACATGAACCTTTTTTTTACAATTTTATATTTTTTCAGATTCTGAGGACAGCACAGTAGAGGGTGGCGAAAATGAGCAATCTTTCATGTCGCATGAAAAGGAGACAAGTATACCTTGTAGTAAGTATGCATTTACATTCTTATGTGACCTATGAAAAGTTGACCTGCAGCTTTATGTCCTGCAGTTTTTTTAGTCCTTGCCGAAGGCCAAAGGAGTCTATGTGGTGGTGATGGTGTGTGTTTTGTGTTTGGCGTCTTAGCTTGTAAACACGGTATCTCTATAGAAGCTAAAGTTGCTTGGACTTCAAACATGGCATGTAGGTAGGTTGCCTTTTGTGGGCAAATGATCAACCTTTTTATGGAGGTCAACATAGCTCAAAATCCGTTAACCTTGAAAATAACATAGCTCAGGAAGTTAGGAGTAACTTGTAGTTGATCCCTATTGATTTTAATGGAGGTCAATTAGAGGTTACAGTCTGAATGGATCACTGACAAAGTGAATGTTGGTTTCTACTGAATTTATCAATGCACGCATTAGTTAATACTGCAAAACCCTCGCACTTCTGGTCATTTCTGGTCAGTAATGTGGGACAGTGAAAAATCTTTTATACAGAGATAGGCCTACTGCTCATATTGGCAATTAAGGTATAGTCGTTTGCCTTTCTTGTTTCATGAATCTGTCTTTAGGTCTTTGGTTTTATGTTTTCCATGTTCCTTATACACATATTGCCCATGTTAAGTTTTTTTTTAACAATTGCTCATGTATTATTGGAAGTCCTATTCTTAATCTTTATTTCCAACAGTAAATAGGCCTATATGACGAACTCCTACATTCTTCATCGGGTCATCAGAGTTGTTGTTACATATTCTTCATCCTGTGGAGGGACATATTCCTGTATTTCACCTTATCAATTGTAGTTTCTTACATTTCTTTCTTACTCAGGTAGTAATGAAAACATGACGCAGCAGAAAAACGTCAAAGATGGCTATCATTCCCAGCAGACAGTTGTGAGTTTTGGATGTTTTCACAATTAAGGATGTGCATGAACTGTATTAATGAAAGGAATTGTTGTATAATCTAATGAAGTTATGTTATACATATTTAAAGTAAGCAAATGCTTTGTCAAGAGGTTGATCGATAAGTGTTGCTCCATCTGTCTTTTTGTATAAAAAGTCAGTGGTCCAATATTTTATTTTAATAATATTCATTGAGATGGTGTCGTTTAATTTTAAATTGTGTGCATGGTATTGTACCCACCTGTACATGGGTTAGGGGATATATATGGATAAGGGGTCACGGGTAAGGTTAAGGGGGTTAGCCTCTGTGCTGGGGTTTTGAAGTTTCAACGCAACATTTTTGTGGTTTAAAATAAATACATTGTATCTTATTTTGTACTCTTTCCTTCTTTATTTAGAATTGTTTATCCAGTGAAACCAGTGATGCAGATTCATCTGAGAGTGATGACGGATCTGAAATTTGGAGTGACGACAATGGATCTGAAATTTTGAGCGATGATGATGATGACGGTAATATTATTGACGGTCGTCTTGATTTCAGTTCCTCAACACATTCCAGAACTGGTAAATGGAACATGGCTTGTCAGACAGTCCTGTCCTGGCTTCTTTTCTTTTTATGTCTATGGCATGGAGTGAACATGATTTCAAATGGAAGTCTGAATAAGCTACTGGTATTTCTTAAAGCCTGGTTAAATTCTCTTCCAGGTGGTGACTTTTATATCACAACCATCTCGTCTCTTCTTCCAACATCCTTATATGGTTGCTATAAGTACCTAGGCATTTCAAGAGATGCTTACACTAAATATGTTGTTTGCAAGAAGTGTTACAAGTTGTACAGAATAGAAGAATGTTTTTCCCAGGTTGGAGGCAACAAAGTCCCGCAAGTGTGTAAAAATCAATTGAAAGTGGGTAAAAAACGTTTTCAGTCTTGTGGTGCTCAACTTCTTAAGAAAGTAAAATGTAAAGGTAAGGTGATGTACCATCCGATAAAGGTATACTGCTTCAAAAGTATCATAGACACACTAGAATGTTACTTACTTCGACCTGGTTTTCAAGAGGAGTGTGAAAGGTGGCGAGACAGAAAATCTGAAGACTACTTATCAGATATATATGATGGCCAGGTGTGGAAAGAGTTTAGTGTTATAAATGGTGAAAATTTTCTGAATGCAAAGAATACCTATGCATTCATGATCAATGTTGATTGGTTTCAGCCATACAAGCGTAGACCAGACTTTTCTGTAGGGGCGATCTACATGGTTTTATTAAATCTGCCAAGGGAGAAAAGATTTCTACAAGAAAATGTATTTCTTGTTGGGGTTATACCATCATTTGGTAAGGAACCAAGCTGTATAAATTCTTTTCTTGAGCCGTTAGTTGAAGAATTATTAATACTCTACAGAGGCCTGAGGGTGAAAACATTCCAAAACAATTTCGGTGAAAAGGTGAGAGCTGCATTACTTGCTGCAGCATCAGACATTCCTGCAGCACGAAAACTTTCAGGGTTTTTAAGCCACTCAGCTCATAAAGGTTGCTCAAAATGTTTCAAAACTTTTCCTGGGTCATTTGGTGAAAAGCGAAACTATGGTGGTTTTGATAGGCACAACTGGCCAAGCCGCACACTTACCCAGCATAAGGCAAACATAGAACAAATTTTAGCAGCACAGACATCAACCAAAAGAAAGAAACTGGAGTCAGAATTTGGTATTCGGTATTCAGTTCTTCTGAAGCTACCATATTTTAATCCCATAAGACATACTGTTATTGACCCTATGCACAATCTCTTTCTGGGCATTGCCAAAACTTGTTTTAAGTTATGGGTGAACAGAGATATACTCACAAAAAGCAAGTTGGAAAATATGGAAGTTAAAATTGCAGGAGTAGAGTTAGGAGGAAACCTAGGTAGATTGCCCTCTAAGATTTCATCAAACTATGGGAGCTTCACTGCAGAACAATGGAGAAATTGGATTTGCATTTATTCTATGTATGTGTTGGATGGCATTCTACCAGAAAGAGATCTGAAATGCTGGCAGACATTTGTATTGGCATGCCGTCACCTGTGTCATCCAGCAGTGACATCTTGTGATGTCACCATTGCTGATTGTTTGTTTTTGAAATTTGCAAAGGAGTTTGAAGCAATTTATGGTGATCTGGCTGTTACCCCAAATATACACATGATGCTTCACCTTAAAGAGTGTGTGTTAGATTATGGAAGTGTATACGGATTTTGGTTGTTTGCCTTTGAAAGATACAATGGAATATTAGGCAGCATTCCATCAAATAACAAAAACATAGAACCACAATTGATGAGCAAATTCCTAAATTTGATCAATGTATACAATCTTCAGTTCTCTATGCCTTCAGTGTATTCTGAACATGTACAGCAAATTGTATCTACCATGTATTTAAATGAATCATTTCCCACTATAGCAAGTGAGGTTTTGATTCACCTTATGAAAATGTCGAATGGCCCTTTAAATTCCAATCAATTCTCAGTGTCAGAATTCGTCACAAAGTCAAGCCATTATAAACTTATGACTCTTGAAGGGGACATGTTAGTGGACCTGAAAACAACTTATGCCTCTATATATCCGTCTGATGAGTTATCTTGTGATTATTTCCCTTCCATTGTTAAAGTTTTTGATACAGTGTCTATTCAAAAGATGGTGTTTGGGTCAAAAAGAAATAAGAACAGACTGAAGGCTGCCAAAATCACTGGTAAGTGGAGCACTTCGTCAGGACACATTGATTTTAAAGAACCGGAGCGGCTTGGCGAAATTGCTTACTTTATTGAACATTGTGTGAAAAGTGAAAAAAATGTGTTAACTAATATATTTGCTGTAGTTGATTGGTATTGCGATGCCAATCTTGAACAGTTAAAGTGTCCATTGTTAGCTTTTAGTGCTGATAACATGGTTCCTCAAGGTCCTTCAAGATATCTGCCTGTCTGGAGAATACACTCTCAGTGTGCAGTTGCATGTGAAATTTTGGATGGGAGAAAGGTGCAAATGGTCACCACAATTCCGCAGAAGCTGTTTGTATAATAGACTCACAATAGTGAATTAAAATATGATGTTTGGTATTTGATCAGTAAATGTGTGTTAGTAGGGATTAGAATATGTGACTTAAGTACTTGTTGGTGAAGGTTGTAATTTAATATTGCTGTTTCGTATACAATACAGCTGTGCAACAATGTACATTAATACACATTTCAGGATTTTTTCTTGCATCTGCATATTAACAATTATGTGCAGGCCTACATGAAGTGACTGAACTATATTAAGGATCCAGAGTTGAGTTATCCAAATACAATTTAAGTAAACTGGTATTACTTAATAACTATAATATACTTTAAGCAAGGCTGTTACAAAATCTGTTCACATTTAATGTTAACTTGTTTCAGTATTTTGTAAATTCTGCAAAATTCAGTTCTTCATAACATTATACTGAATTTATTATTTGCAGAATGTCATAAGCATAAAGTATAAATATTTTCGAAGTTAGGCAGTTTAGTAATGAATGTTTAATGCAGTATGTTCATGCGTAAGGTGCAAGGTTTTATAAACGGTCAGCATTTATATTACTGTATAGTAAAACGATGGGTGATTTACCATATAGACATGGCACATAAGTTTCTTGGAATACAAATACATAGATGAGCCAATGTGTCAGTTACAGTAAGTATATAGTCTTTGATAAAAGTGTAATTTTCTAACTGCATATCGCACTGACCTATAATAGTTGAAGCAGAAAATTATATATGTTTGCCTCAATATTAACCTCTGACTTTATTTGTTTGTAAAAGTTGCCTGTAAAAATATAAGACCTTCTGAAAACACTATATGCTGTCCACATTATTTCGCTGCATGGTCTAATTCTTCGCTATATACCTCCAGTATGGATTAACCAGTATCGGTACTAGCATACGTTGCATTGCTAATGTACATGACCTGCCACCGCTTTCATTTAATCCGATTATCTATTTGTTATCTGACCTCAGTAGAATACTTCTTAATTAGTGCAACAGAACAAGCGTACATTTTTTTCACACATGAACTACATTGATCACTGTCTGCATCGTTCACAGTAAGGCTGTATATGAAATATATTGACCAATCCTCTGATGTCACGGAGGCATATTTCAAGCGGAGGGTCCCATTTTTCATTTCTAACAAAATTGTAAACATAGGAATTACATCTCATTAGAATAACACCGCACCCAGCATAATATGTAATGCAACTCGAACTTTTCGTAACAACTTTAAACTAAACACTTGATATACTTTGATCATAAATATCATGCGAACAACGATCCTGTTCAGCCTCCTTTAGGATGGATATATTTTTGGTTGCAGCCCACTTTCAATGTAGGCTTAGTCGTTGTGCTGTTTTCAGCTGATGTCTATCTTTCGTCGCAAGTAGTTAAGGCCATAAACTGCGAGCGCCGAAGGGTGTCGGTGTTCTCCCAGTGCAGGTTTGTATTCAATTAAAAATGGAATTTATAAGAGTAGTGGACGACTTCCAGATCAAATCCTGTTTCTACTAGATGTAAATTATGAAATTATGGAGTTGAATATTTAGCAACGATTGCAAATAAACGTGTGGAATTGATAGTTATTATGCCATTTATTTATGATAGAAACAAAATATGCATGTTCAGAGGAAGGCTTTTAGATGACTTCTACCGCCATGAAGGACAATTTCAACAGCAAAATTCTGTGTCCGCTAGATATTAATTTGATATCGTGCGATCTTAAATGCATTCAATTTGTTATTTGAGTTAAAATTACGCATATATGACCAATGCTCTGGCATAACAGTGTATAAGGTTAACATAGGCATGGTGACAAGGGCGGCGGAAGCACTTGTAATCTGGGGGTGGGGCACCGACGTCGAAGGACACTTTGCAGAAGATCGAATAGACTGATGCAGCCTGATATGTGGCCTAGTACCCTTTATAACTCTCATCGTATTATCTTATTTGCGTATACACATTACCCTATCAACGCCCCCCCCCTCCCCCAAGGAAAAAATGCATACTAGCACTGTAATATCCAATGTGCAAATTAGGAAACATGTTTTCTTTCGAGACAAAATGAGGTGAAATCATGATAAAGTCAAAGTCCCTGCACACGCGATCGATACATGAATGAAAGCAAATGAAGTATGTCAAAATACGAAAGGATGGGATAGGTTATGGGATATTAAAACTATACTCATTATTCATACTTGGCGATCAATGGCTTCTGCTTATTACAAAGTCACAATGTAATGTAGCAATGCATTTTTTGAAATTATGGTATTATTATTATCATTATTATTGTAACGACTTCCCCAATAATTATAAATAATATGGAATGGTAATAACACGGCAAATGATTGTATGATATTGGCATGCGATGTAATAACCGATGCATATGACATGCACAGTAAGATATTGAACGCGCGCGGAGCGCGCGGAAAAACTTTGGTTATATTTTTCGGGCAAGTCATTACAGCCACCCAAATCAAATTGGGCTCCTACGCCTATGCTGACCTAATAAGGCGATCAAGAGTACAATTTTTATGAAGAAAAAGGGCACATTTTTAACCTGAGGAAAAGTGGGGGCACGTGCCCCCTGTGCCCCCGGTTCCGCCGCCCTTGCATTGTTATCATAAAATATTTACCCCTTGTCCTTTCTATTAATGACTACTTAGTGCACTTACCAAATAGGGTCGCAAGTCCCACGGAAGTCTTACTACACTGTAGGGTCAAATCTTATCCCCCTCCCGCCCTCCCCTAAAAAAAGAAGATAATTGGCCTTATTTTCCCAACGAAGCCGATATGTGCGACTGTTACTTGGATCCCTTCTGTATTTTCGCCCCTAACTATACAATCTCAAATATGGATATGCGCCGCTGTGACCGACAAATTAAGTTTTGCCGAGGTTTTCAAGCCTGACACTGAGTACCGATTGTTCGATATCCCAGTTCCGAGGCTTGTGCCCCCACCCCTCCCGCCACTTTTTAATTAAATGTCCTATTCTGGATCCGATCATTTCTAAAGCCGCAAATTATATTTTAATTTCTATCAAAGCTCTCAGGACTAAACTCAGACGGAGGGGTACATATAGTTGGATAGAGAGAGAGAGACATCCACAAATATCCAAAATATGAATCATCTGTAATATAAGATTCTGGACCAGTTTAGGGGCAAATGTTGTATCTATGAGATGTCAATTGTGTTACTCGATCACCTAACTTTCCACTAAAATTTACGGATAACATTCTATAACAAAGGTTATACAATTAAACAGCTTCATATAAAAGAAAGAACGATTCTTTGCATTGGCAGTTTCAGTTTACCACACATTGGGGAACCTGACGAGGATAAGGGGGGGTGGGGGCGAGTGGCTGGGGTACACCACAACATTGCATCGGGTCCCCAATGTAGTGTTAAAGGAGGTCTAACTAAAGTACAATGTCCTTTCTACGCTTCTGTAGCTCCGTAGTTAGTATCCAACATCGATATTTCCGAATTATACGGTCCAGCAACAATATAGGCAGTTAAGCTCAAATATGTATGGAAGCCGTGAACTGCCGCTGCTAAAACTTGTTGTGATCTCGTGAACTATAGTTTAAGTCGGAGAAAACAACATTGCAGTTTGTCACATTTAACCATGCTTTGACTCAGTGATCCTAGTAGCTGGAATCTTACAATAAACAATTAAACAATGTGAAGAGTGTCACAGTGACAATTGCATTTGAATATTTACATGTTATTCAGTATATCCTTTTTGACAGTAATCACAAACACATTTTTGCTATATTTTTCAGAGACCCACATCAACTGCAAATTAATACGAGTTATCATCTTAAAAGGTTTCAAAGTCTGACACTCTTCAAAATTCAAGAGTATTTTAATTTTATTCAGTTCCAAATCAACAGCGTAGTGATATATATAGCTACATGCCATTTTTGACATCAAACATGCATATTAACATCACTTGTACTGTATTTAACGTTACTTGCTGTAGGTGTAGATTGCGATAATTTTCAGAAATATTCATTTTATATAGAACGATTGGAGAATAAAATCGTTAGCTTGATCCGGCACATCGGCATACGGCTATCGCTGTACAGTGTACGTACGTATTGTAATGTAGGCGCTCTATATTTGCCTTTATTACGGCACGCATGCATGTTTATTTAACTATTTTTCTTAAATTTGTAACATAAATAGTATGATTATGTACCGTATTAATTTTATAGTGATAAGTTGAGACTATTTAATTAATGTATACTGGTCGGAAGTTTGATTTTTCTCTAATGGTTAACATGTATTTTAATAGCGTCTGTTATGGAGGAATATGTCTCCCAAGAAAGAATATTATATATATTATATATATACACATATATATTATATATCATATATATATATATATATTATAAATATAGTATAGGTATAATCAAACTATATATGAAAGTGATCGCAGAGTCAATCAGTAGTAATAAATTTAGGGCGGGGAAATTGAATGCGGGGTGAGGGGCTTCGAGTTCAAACACGTGTACTCCTTAAAAGTAGTCTGTATTGGCCCCAAATTACGGCATGCTATAATTGCTGGAAGTTTTCAAAAAAGTCCTTTCTTGGAGGTGTTCACTCTCCATATTGCTCGCTGACATTGTAAACACACACAACAAGATGACTGAATGTCCCAGTGAGGTAAATTTCCTGCAAAGTGGTAATAAAAACAGTTTCAGAATTTTAACCAAAGGTGACCATATTTTAATATGTATGGGGCCAAAACATCATACTTTTAGCCTTCGAAATAGCCTAGTGTAGTTGCATATAATAAGGTTTGAACATAACTGGAGACCAAACCTCCTCCCGTATGCAACACCTTCGAAAAATATATGAAGAGGCGGGGGGGGGGGGGGGGGGTTGGGGGTCGCAAAGAGAAATCAAGAAAGTATGTAATATATAGGTTTCTTAAATCGTGCAGTTCCTAAAGGATCTACTCGTTTGTATTGGGTTTTAATGCCTTCCAAATTGTTAATTTTCAAACAGTTTCTGTGAAGACTAATGTATTTCGGTCATACTTTCCCAAGCGTGGGCACAATCCTCTAAGCGTGGGCGCAATAAAGTTACTGTCACACATATGCATATATGTGTAGTGTATGCGGCTGCGTGTATACGTTGTCTATGTATATAAGTTAATCGTACATTGTCTGTATCTGTGACTGTATCTGTAGACTGCATTGGCCGCAAATTATAGCAAGCCCACAATTGCTAGGATTTTTCACAAAAAAATTTCCTTGGAGGTCTTCATTCTCTTAATTATTCTCAGACATTCTAAATGAACACAAAAGATGACTGAATGTCCAGTGAAGTAATTTTCCTCAAACGAGGTAATATAAACAGTTTAAGAATATGGACCAGGGTGACCATTTTTGAATATCTGGCATAAATGGGCCAATACAGTATACTTTAATCCTTCGACATAAGCTATATTAGTTGCAAATAAAAGTTTGGACCTATAGCTGGAGACCCCAAACTTCTCGCAACGTTAACAACCCTCGAAAAATTGAAATGGGTGAGGGGGTGGGGGCGGGGCGGTCTGAGTGTTAGAAAGAAAATTCAAGAAAATATGTGATATATAGGCTACTGTCTCACTCGAATTTTCTCATAGGGCCTTCTTGTTTGTACCTGGGTTTATGCCTTCCAAACTGTTAAATTTTAGAACAGTTTTTATGACAACTACCCTAATATATTTCAAAATAAATATAACTTAAAGCTGTTAGCAAACTGCTAATCCACTAGATAGCCTGTGTAGGAGAATGCGTAAAAGTTAGTTGGCCTGACGTTTTGATCCTAATAGGATCTTCTTCAAAGGCTAAATGACAAGTAACAGTAACAGAAGGGACAAAACTAATACATTTCAATCACTCTTTCCCAAGCGTGGGCACAATTCCCTAAGCGTGGGCACAAAACGGATAATACGTATATGTGTGTGTAGTGTACGCGGCTGCGTGCAGTATTCGTTGTCTATGTATATATGTTAATCGTAGCCTACATTATGTCTGTATCTGTAGACTGCATTGGCCGCAAATTATAGCAAGCCCACAATTGCTAGGATTTTTCACAAAAAAATTTCCTTGGAGGTCTCCATTCTCCAAATTATTCTCAGACATTCTAAATGAACACAAAAGATGACTGAATGTCCAGTGAAGTAATTTTCCTCAAACGAGGTAATATAAACAGTTTAAGAATATGGACCAGGGTGACCATTTTTGAATATCTGGCATAAATGGGCCAATACAGTATACTTTAATCCTTCGACATAACCTATATTAGTTGCAAATAAAAGTTTGGACCTATAGCTGGAGACCCAAAACTTCTCGCAACGTTAACAACACTCGAAAAATAAATGGGTGAGGGGGGTGGGGGCGGGGCGGTCTGAGTTTTAGAAAGGAAATTCAAGAAAATATGTGATATATAGGCTACTGTCTCACTCGAATTTTCTCATAGGGCCTTCTTGTTTGTACCTGGGTTTATGCCTTCCAAACTGTTAAATTTTAGAACAGTTTTTATGACAACTACCCTAATATATTTCAAAATAAATATAACTTAAAGCTGTTAGCAAACTGCTAATCCACTAGATAGCCTGTGTAGGAGAATGCGTAAAAGTTAGTTGGCCTGACGTTTTGATCCTAATAGGATCTTCTTCAAAGGCTAAATGACAAATAACAGTAACAGAAGGGACAAAACTAATACATTTCAATCACTCTTTCCCAAGCGTGGGCACAATTCCCTAAGCGTGGGCACAAAACGGATAATACGTATATGTGTGTGTAGTGTACGCGGTTGCGTGCAGTATACGTTGTCTATGCATATTTTAATCGTACATTATGTCTGTACCTTGCCGGTAATTAAGCATATAGGCCCTACCTGCAAGTTCTTGTTCATTTTATATTATTTTTCGTGGCATTGTTCCACGTATTTTGAGGTGAATGTTTGTTCAACTTTTCCATGTTTAAATTCGGAGTTCAACAACGATTATTTACAATAGAAAATTTACAATGGAAATGAATGTGGGATACATTTCTGGCGTCAACATGTGTCATATATTTACACTTGTTTTCCATCGCTGCAGCAAAAACATTTGCAGCAATGAATAAGAGAGGAGATGAGAGCAAAATCGCAATTAAGATGTCGCATTCCTTCAGTAAAGAGTGCACTTTCTTTACTACAACATTATATATATATATATATATATATATATATATATATATATATATATATATATATATATATATTTGTACCTCGTAAAACTTTGTTGGTCAAGTATGTTCTTTACTTTGAGTATTTTACTTGCAATTGTTTGTATTTTTAGCGTCCCCACTCCACACACGTCACATACATATTCATAAAAATGTATGCAAGTTCCCAACTTTCTGCCGTTATAATGGACTAATAACTGTTTAGCATGCATGCTCTGAAGTTTTTCTTCAAACAATTGCAAGTAACTGTTGCATTGCGTTCGATCGATAGTACGTATATATAGAGATAAACATTATACTGGGCTGAATTACGCGGCTCTCCATGTGGCCGAATTCACAACTTCACTGATCTTCGCAAATACTACACTGAGGAACATGGCGAAATTTGACAACCAGCGTCGCAAAGGGTCAATGGACGAAATCGTGAAAAGGTAAGTTCCGTACTGCTGTAAATGCCCTATATGATAGCATAACGAACTTCACGAATGACAGAATGAACAACTTATGTAAGAAAAGTCTTTGTTCGTGTGCGGCATAGGCCAATGAAAGTATAGGCCTATTTTAATCACTAAGGTAGGCTGTACACTACTGTAGGTCACTACCTTGTATAATTGTGAAGCCAGTTAGGTCCCTAAAGGACATTTTGGAGGGATATGATCTCATTTTGGGTAATCAACTCACAAAAACACTTCTTCCGCATGCACCTCCCCCTCCAACACTAGTTGGCTTTTGCATATTTTGATAAACATATTCTTCTTCTACTTATTTAACCAAGCTTTCTACTATAGAAATATTCGGATTGTAACATGTCGGTATTACATCGATAACAACTTTTAAATGACAATATCTGCGTTGTAAAACTTGTAATGAAAATTTAGACAATATTCGACAGTCAGTAGGCCTAAACGTGAGTATATGTTTTATATGTCATCGGTAACATTTCTGCAAACTTTACCGGTACCGATAATTGTTATAAGAGATGGATTCGTTAAATTGAGACAGTACTTAAAAGTTGTCCCAAATTATGTAATGTTCTCTCATGACCGTTGTAAGTTTACATGACAGTTGACACAGAAGAACGACATTGTTATGTACACAATTCCGTAGGTGATAATTATATTATTTGTTGTGTTTTCATTTATAGTTGCAAAGATATGTTTTGCTACGATTCGGCAGCAAAAACTGTCGTGCGGCTGATAATTGACAAACTTGGACAGGAACACCCTGGGATATCTGACAGATTAGCAGGACTAGCAATAAGAAGAGCTTTTCCGGGTGTTAGAAGAAATCGGCCGGGGTGTAGGAAGGCTCGCAGGCAAATGTGTTATTACGGGATCAGCTTTAACAAGAACAAATCTCCAATATATAATGGTATACCAGAGAAGGTGAACAATCCTGAATTGGGGCTGATCCGCAAACGACGACAAGCTATCAATTTTCACGTTCCGCCCCACTTCCAAATAGACAAGAAGTTGTTGTCATTCACCGTATGCGATTATGATGTCGGTCGTGGTTCGTTTGGGAAATGTCGACAAGGCTACTACAGAGGGATCCAAGTTGCGATCAAGGAATTTACCAACCCTAGGCAACTGGGAGAGAATGGACTGAGGTGTGAGGTAGAACATGAAATATCTATGATGTTGAGGCTTCAGCAGCATGAAGGTTTGTCACATTTGATTGGCGCTGACACAACGTCCACCCCTTTCCTGTTGTTAACTCAGCTTTACCATGTAAATGGAAGACCTCTCACAGTCTCCAGCGCACTCAGACAGCCTTCTGCAAATGTAACAATCCCACTGGCACCAATTGATTGGAAAAATGTGATTCAAAAGTGTGCTGAAGCTGTTTTGACGGTTCATAATTCCGGGATCCTTCATAATGACATTAAAGGTATGTGTTTCCTTTCATCAGTATCAGTTCAGTTAACATACCTGTAACCCCCATCCTCCGCCCGGGTTTGGAGGGACGAAGTTATGAAATTATATTACAAGAGTAAATTGTGGTCTTAAAGGTACATATAGATCATCGCTCTATTTAAGCTCACAGAGGCTCACAAAAACGTGATTCTCCTTAAAAATGGCTTTGCCACCCCCCCCTCCCCCCCGCCGCCCGCACACACAACTGAAGACATGGTCATATATACTCGATATAGTTGGCATTTGTAGAGATTTATGCAATTTTAAATGTTCGTTAAGGTGTTGTGACTGTTTGAACGTTTTTTGTCTAAAATAGTAGTCACAAAGAAATAAAAGTGTATTTTCTCCCCACAGATAACAACGTTGTCTTACATCTGCAAGATGGCCAGTACAGCCCCGTTTTGATTGATTTTGGAAAAGCGTGTCTAATTACGCAAGGTAGAAAATTAAGACTTAACTCAAAGGAAAGAGAGCAATGGAAAGTAAGATACAGGAATCTGGCACCCGAGCTTGTGGATGGAAAAGAAGCAGAGAGCACCGCAACAGATGTTTACTCATTTGGACACTTTGTGCGCTGTATTTCCAGAATGACCCACGAACAATCTAAACTTTTCAAGGAAATATATGTAGTTTGTACGAACAGTTCAGATAAGAGAGCGAGTTTAAGCCTCGTGTTAAAGGTATTGACGGGAGAAATTAAGATCTAAAAAATGCTGTGCCATGTATTTCGGAGCATCGTCTCTCGTGTTTAACTATATCAACACTTTTCCATGGGCTGCAATGACCTCAAATAACTATATTTGTGATTTTGTTAAATATTAATGGCAATGGTGTTAAAACATTTGTATACTTGCCATTAAGTTACGTAACAAATCTATATCACATCTACGCCTTAGAAACGCCTTTTTAATACACAAACCGGGTGGGGTGGTCCACCAGGCCCAACCCCCCCCCCCCGCCCCCGTGGTGCAATCCGATCCCTGAATTAGTTTCCCTAAGGTAAGATAAACTGTTCAAATACACTTTTCGTGGGGAATTTTTCTTTAGTTCAATCCATAATATTACTTGAGCAAGGGAGCAGCTTGATATTCATAAGGTCCGTTACTCATAAGGTTCATTGATCATAGGGTTCGTTAATCATAAGGTTCATTGGTCATAAGGTTCGTTATCCATAATTAGAAAAACGTTTCTTTAATCATAAGGTTCGTTATACATAATTGGAAAAAAGGTTCGTTATTCACAATTGACAAAAGATTCGTTAATCATAATTGGAAAAATAGGTTCGTTATTCATAATCGAAGGAGGTTCGTTATTCATAATTGAAAAAAAGGTTCGTTTTTCATAATTCGCAAAAAGGTTCGTTATTCATAATCTTCTACAAATAAGGTTCGCTATTCATGATCGCGAGGTCGTCACGCCCCAGTGCCCCTGCATCCCACTGCCCAAAAGTTGAGGTAACCACTGGTAGTTTCGAGCTGTGCGTTGCCAGGGGAAGAGGGCGGTCACTTGCGGCCCATGGCCAGACGTGGGCTTAAGGGTTAACGACGGCAACTACCGAAAGTACGGCTACCTCATGAATAATTTGCCGACTAGTCACAGATGCAGCATGAACCATTTGCCCAAATGATATTTTTTTACCTTTTTGGGGGAAGGGTGGGGGAGGAGGCGGAGGGTGGCTCCGCCCTGCCTTTTTGTTGCTATTATTTCTGTATGAATACTGGATCTTTTTCTGATTATGAAAAACGGACATTTTTTGCTACTATGAATATCGAACCTTTTTGCCGATTATGAATAACGGACCTTTTTTGCTATTATGAATATTGAAACTATGTTCCGATTAGTAAAAAAACGGACATTTTTTGCTACTATGAATACTGAACTTTTTTAAATAATGAATAATGGACCTTATGAACATTGAACCCTTTTTATTATGAATAACGAACCTTCTTTTCCGATTATGGATAACGAACTTTTTTTCGACATAATGTACGTTATTAATAACGAACCTAATGAACAATGACACTTATGACTTATGGCCCTTATGAATATCGGGCTGACCCCCATAAGCAATACATGCATGTTACCGTCATAAAATAACACAAATTGTAAAGAAAATCAAATCAAACTGCAGTCATACCCAATCATGATATTTGGGAGACGCAAGATTTTGCACCCTGAACTTATCCGATGTGTTAATATTATTGTGCTTTTCAAGGTCTGTTCTTTTCTTTAAAGACCAACTATGGAGACTTTTCGATGAACATAAAATCCCACCATTTTTCATGTATGTAATCCTTAACTGATTCCAATTACATTGCTGTAATTAACTTTACCAATTTCGGACGTTAAATAAGTGAAAAATGGGACGAAAAGTCAGCTTCTATTTCAGACATTCCTGAAACATTCCTAAGACATCAGGTGACCATGTGACGTCAACGTTTGTATACCTCACTCACAACTATACTTTTAGTGTGTAAAGTCGTATACTTGAGCTGCCAAAAACATCAACGATATTACTCCTTTTTCCTCAAAATGTCACAATTCTGTGTTGTTGGAGGTTGCAGTTATACCTCATCCAACAAAAGCATCAGCTTTTTTAGATTTCCGAGTAAAAGAACCGACGTAAAACGCCGCAGACTTTGGATCAATTTTTTGAGATCCACGCGGAAAGATTTTTCAGCACCCGGAGTATCTCATGCCCATGAGTCCACATGCATGACCCTGCTTCTGTGTATGCTGCAAATGTCTCATTCTGTGAAAATTATATACTGTCGATAGCTGTGTCGGACCATGGTCGGACATAGCTAATGTGAAATTGACCGTAAACACGCCCTGGACGTCCTTACATGTAACATTATATCACGCAATTGACAGTAATATATTTACTGTAAGAGATGACCGTATATATACCGTGCCAAGGGTATAGCATTGTTAGTACATGTACGGTAGTTAGTTACAACTCTCGCCGGCGTTGGCTCACAGCATGTGTAAAAAGCCATGTTAGGATTTATCTATTTCATTTGTTGTATTCCAGTATCGTGAGTTCGTGATACATGTGTAATATTGTCCGTTCTGTTTATTCCGACATCTGCATGTTCCAAGGAGTTGAATAAAAACGGTAGTATGTAGCGATCGGACGTTTTATTTCGTTAGTGACTGTCTTGTGATTGTGGGATGTTAGTACTGGTCAAGGCCTGTTTCAACTAGACCTAACTCTATGGAATTACACAGACTCACGGTAGTTTTTCGCCCAGGATTGAACAAGAAACGTGGATTAGGATATTCACTGCTAAATTTGTTTATTGACAAGATACTTTTTCTGTGTTTGTATACTTTTGGATATTAAAACGAGTAAGTACTATGTAAGTATATTGTACCGTACGGACCTATTGACGCTACGCTATGTAAAAGATGCCTCCATTTGAGTGGAAATTTTGCTAATAAAATAAGCAATTTAACTAAAATTTCTGCTTATAATTGTCTTAAAACTTGTTGTTAACCTTCATTTGTTCTTGTTTTAAGCTAACAGCTTTTCAAACGCTCGAAATTGGAAGTCAAAAACAGTACAATTGTTCGCTATCTGTGTACAAACAGTGCCTATATCAGCGTTTGATTTTCGCGGTATACAAACTTTGACGTCACACGGTGACCGGAGGCTCCTTTGGGTCAATCTCTGTTTTCAGACATTCCAGAGGTTCATGTCACGTGACTACCCAAAATGTCCATTTTCGTGGTCGTTTTTGATGGGTTATAGTAGGTTTTGGAAGATTATTTTTTACACATATTGATTATGGGTATGTAAACTCCTAAATTAATGGAAAATCTCAACAAAAAAAATTGCCTCCATATTTGGTCTTTAACCCTCCCCCCCCCCCCGAAGATTTCTTAAATTAGTCCCTGGTGTGCATCCACGTTACGATAATAAAATTAAACGCATGTTACTATCGCGAGGTGCCGTTATATAATCAGGAAGTTGTTCGAGTTGTTATAGAACAACTCCCTGGTATCATGAAGTTCCTCTGCAATCGTTCTGCTCTTTTGATTTTTAATAAGGTGTAGTATGCCATTTTCACCATGGAAGTATAAGTCCGAGTAACATTCCATGATTTCACATTATCCATTGATGTTCACTATTATAAAGGTATGCTGTATTTACCTTAAATATGCCAGATTTTCAAATATGGTCACCTTTGGTAAAATTCTTATGTTTTTATTACCCCCTTGGAGAAAATTTACCTTATCTGGACATTCAGTCAACTTGTGTGTTCATTTATAATGTCTGAGAACAATTTCGAAAGTAAAACCATCGAGGAAAGTTCTTTTGAAATCGTCTAGCAACTTTAGCATGCTATAACTTGGGGCCATTACAGACTACCTTTACGTTTTTGATCACTAGTTCGCGACACAAGGAGTAATCATACATGTTACATTTATTCCGAGTAGCTTTCATATACTCGAGAAAGGAACTGTGATTTATTTGAGGCCAAAATGCTTAGAGAACTCCCCCCCCCCCCCGCCCCTTCCCTCTTAGAAGTTAATGAAATCATGTTTTCTTGATGAATTAATTATTTACGGTACATTTTGCAATATTTTGCCCACAATACTGCCATGATACAAGCATTGGCAAAGGGAATATCAGCTGAATATTGACTGCATGGGGTAAGACATCCCTATAAGTTTTCTCCACTATATATACTGTACGTTCTAGCTGCTTCTTCCACAATGTCTATCACGCACAACACCTCTACATGAACACCATATACGTATACGTACGGTAAAAAGGCTATGTAATTTAAGCTGCAAACAAAGGAAACATTGCGTAACAGGGTCTAACCACATGCTAGTGGTTAATCTTGTTAAACGCTTCACTGGGGATGCTTATGATTTTCAGAAATACGTGACAGTGTCTTTTCTTTGGAGGCAAATAGTCGAATGAGACGGGGGGGGAGGGGGGAGGGGGATATGTGCCATTTAGCAAGATATTTCTGCGAAAATTCAAACAATAGTCTTTGATATAAATTTGCAGCAACATTATGCATACATAGGTAACCATAATTTGACAAAATATTCTTAACGACGAGGAGTAACGCTAGTATGCCCTTCCATTTTTATTTAATTTATTGTGCAAATCGCTACATCCCCCACCCCCCACCCCATCTATGCTAGTATGTGTGAAAAGTTTTTTTTTTTTTTTTTTTAAGGCTAACCGGTTTAGTTGGCGAACTCCTGCGTGGTTTAGACAGTGACTTGCCAGTATACACCCAGTCACGTACAGAGTCCCCCTTGACAATTCCAGCCTTAATGTTGTGTCTTCACGTATTTAGTTATAAAAAACAATCTAGTTTAATGGCGTCATCTCATGTGGTATAACAGAATGTGTAGCAAACGCTGATACGTGTGCGAAAATTATCAAAGGAGAAAACAACCTCGCCGCGAGAAAAGTAAACAAAGAACGAGAATAAAGCAGCAGCTAATTCAGAAAGGGTTACTATTACTTTCAAACGTATATAGTATTAGCAGGGAGTTGTTATGCAACTCCCTGGTATTAGTCAGCCATACATTTCGTACGCTATTCCCGGTCACATTATTAACACTCCTGTTGTCATGTTAGCAGCTTTGACCGCGTTTGAAAACAAGCGCGTTTTTTCATGCTGGTTTTGCTGTCGTTTGATTGGAGGATGAACAACGACTGATCAGGGAGGTCTAAAATATCACCTCCCTGATCAACAGAGGGTTGTATATTGCGGTTTTACAAACTCTCTACAATAAACCAAACGGATGTATTGTTGTGTTTGATACAGTATAAGGCAGGCCGTATCGTGTATTTCCATTGTTGTATATGCATATGCATCAAGAAGCAGATAAACCAAACACGTACCATACTAATCGGACATAAATAATAGGAGTGTTAGCCCAGTGGTTATCCCATACCTTCCAATTATAAGGTCACCGGTTGGAGTCACTCCAAGATTAATGTATGTCGTCCAGTTACAGAGTTGTTGACAATCGACAATTCATTATCATGGACGTTAAATAAGAGACTAATGTCAGTCAGCTTGCGGCTTTGATAAGCCAATGAGGCTTTTTCGCGAGTTCCTGCTTGCAGAAGGATCTAAAATACATAAATACATACAAAAAAATTATATGTCCGATAAGTACTTTCTTTATGTGTAAATAATTATACATAAAAGAGTAAGCCAGGCAAATTAGGAGACCCGTGTATGTGTCTTCTCATTTGTTTTCTCATGATTCCAGCGGTAGTGATAAGAATATCGAACATCCACGCCAGTGCGCCAAACTTCTTTGTGAGGGCGTGCTGTTTGTTGAGGTATTAAAAGGGCCCGCAACGTGACTTTCGTAACAAAACAAAATGAGCAACCACGAGGATATTTGCCTATACTTTCATAGAAATAGCTTGAGGAGTTTTGTTGGTTTGACGACTGCATATATGTATATGTTATAACTGAAAAAAAATTGGAAAACATTTGTAAGATACATGTGGTAGTATGTATGTGCAGGCCATGCACAGTCACGTTTAAAGCAGCATTTTGCGTCCTTTTCTATGATTTTTCTCAACCTCACTGATTCCACTTTGCCATAACGACATACATAACTAGCTAATCTATTTATATTTTACTTCAAATGGTGGCATGAAAGTCGAAAAATTTGCAACTTTCAACTTTGTTGTTCTCCAAGATATTTTCCGTTGGGAACCCAATAAACCTCGCCCATAATATGAATATTTAAACACTACGAACGTCATTGACAGATACGTAATATAACACCACGCTTGATTTGTGTACAGTCTATATGGCAGTTGTACCAGGGAGTTGCATAACAACTCCCTGGTACAACCAACGCGAAGTCTTCAATCTATTTTTAGCAACGGCTCATAACTAAACCTGCATCTCTGATTGGTTGAATTCAAACTAGTGGGTTTGGCGGAATTGTATGCGATTAATTTTAACTGTGAAATTTGTCGAGGACACTCTTCTCATTTATCGACATAAATCGTTAATTACTCGCTAATTAACGCTCTTGGCAGGGTGAAACTTGGATGGTATCTTAGATTGCTGTTTTATGATTGATACATGTAAAAAAATCGATGCACATGTTAAAAAAGTGGAAAAAAGCGACCCAACGCAAAATGCTGCTTTAAAGATATATATGCTGTATTAGAAAAATGTCAGATATTCAGATATGGCCCCCTTTGCTTTGGAATTTCCGACGCGTAAGTGAATCGTAATCTGCCCGAACAACTCCCAGGTGGTACAATCAACATTAACGTGATGCTCAAGTTTGGCGTAAATTTGTTGTAAACGCGTTGTATCTATGCTACGAGTTTCCGATGTGTAAGATAATCGTAATCGTGTCGTAAATTTCTTCGTCACGAGTGTAAGGTCAACCTAAACGAGGAGAAGAAATAAGTTTTAATAAATAAAAAGTAATTATTAACTTCCGATATGTAAGTTGTCATAAACGTAACGGAAATCTGTTGTTCCGCGTTTACACTGTTTACGGAAGCGTAATCACTTTGTAAACGCGTTGTTCCAAATGTACGGGTTTCCGATGTTTAAGGTGACCGTAAGCAAGACGTAAATTTCTTCGTGTCTAGTTTAAGGTCAACCTAAACGTGGAGAAGAAATAAGTTTTAATAAATAAAAAAGTAATTATTAACTTCCGATATGTAAGTTGTCATAAACGTAACGGAAATCTGTTGTTCCGCGTTTACATTGTTTACGGAAGCGTAATCACTTTGTAAACGCGTTGTTCCAAATGTACGGGTTTCCGATGTTTAAGGTGACCGTAAGCAAGACGTAAATTCTTCGTGACGAGTTTAAGGTCAACCTAAACGAGGAGAAGAAATAAGTTTTAGTAAATAAAAAAGGAATTATTAACTTCCGATATGTAAGTTGTCATAAACGTAACGGAAATCTGTTGTTCCGCGTTTACATTGTTTACGGATGCGTAATCACATCGTAAACGCGTTGTTCCAAAATGTACGGGTTTCCGATGTTTAAGGTGAACGTAAGCAAGACGTAAACATCCAAGGACTGTGCTTACGATAACTTAAATGCGTGTCTTTTTCCCGTGCGACTTGAATATTGGTCTATACCCTTCAACCGACAACGACTGGAACTGGCCTCGAAAGAAAAGCAGACTAGGCTTAAGATTGTGGAGAGCGATCAGGGTACCAACTCACGAGATCTGGGTGGAATTCTCCATTCAGCAACATTGATTGATAGTCGATAATATGAATCCTGAGATGTGTAAGCCCTAACCAAATAGAGCCACGACACTAATGTGTGTGTGTGTGGGGGGGGGGGACAGTTGATAGTGTGTCCCCCACCTATCGAAATGTGGGGGGACGTGTCCCCTCGCCCCCCCCCCCCTCAGAATTGTCGCAAATGCTCCATTTTATGCTTTACCGTATACCAATTTCGATACGTTCCAGTATTACATTAATGTTACTTACGGTTCGTGGGATTATTGCGTACTTGGGCTCACACGTTGACTGGTTGTTAGGGTTCTGTTGCAGTTATACTAGGTTATTTATTGTAGTAATTGTTGGTATCTTTATTATTACGTGTACTTCACGTCTATGCTTGGGAATTCTATACCTTCACAACTCATTCAGTATGTTTCTTTACCCTTGGGCTTACAATTACGTTAACATTGTTCTATTTGCATGATGTGCGTACATGGTACGTGTAGACAAGATTTTGGTTGAATGGAGTTTAGGTTGAACCTTTGTTTACCCAATGTTATACAGTTACATATGATATGTTCCCTACGTTGTCATTGAAGTATATATAGTGGACAGCTTTGAAAGGTTAAAAGGTTTGTGTCACTTGTAAGAAACTAAAGAAGAGTCTCAACTGATGGCTGACCTACTAGCTGATAGGGTCACATGTGAACCACCTTTTACCAGTGTCGGCGTTAGTGTCTTTGGCCCATGGCAAAGTCTTGACACGTAGAACCAGAGGTGCTATTGCTAATAGCAAACAGTGGACAGTTATATTTTCATGTATGTATACAAGGGCATTGCAATACCGTGTTTGTCGATACCATTGTCCCTTGGACATTTCTTGTGCACGCTAGACTATAAAATTATAACAATGACGTCGGTTGTCATCCACGTACTTTATGTTGCAACAGGTAATGATGTGCAACAACTGTGTACATGCGCATATATATGGTAACATGGAATACACAGTTTTGCCCAAAGTATTGGCATGTCGTTTAAGAAGTCTCTCCGAAAATTAAGGTAAGTAAAGAAACTTCGGCAAGGAATCCTGTCTAATACTTTCCGAGCAAACATATATGTCAAAATAACGACAAAGTATAAAATATCGATAGTATGTGATACAAAATATTTATCAATTTAACTCTGTTTAAAGAAGCCAATCAAGCCTGCTTCAATTAAATAACTTCCACTATGATATCACACGCTACTTTAAGTGCGTAGTAAACGAAGGAACGATATGGTTGTTTGATATTACAAGTTTACTTACAAACAGGGATTCCTAGATTTAGCAAGCAAATAATCAATGCGACTGCTGCGGAAGGGTTTCTTTTGTTGTTTTGCCTGCCCAAGTTTCCAACCTTAGCTTAACCTATTGGAATGGAAAATTCACGTGCCCTTACTTCGTGACTTGTATCAATGTGATCAGAAGGTAGTATTGTGAAGTTTAGCACAGTCACCGAAATTAAAGAGAAAGCGGAAACCCCTTACCTGGAAATATATCATTAAAAATATTTTAAATGAAGAAAAGTTTACGAGTAAGATGAAAAATCAAAACTACAGTATGAAATGTAACACCCAATGAAATAAGGGCAGTATTGAAGAACTCAGCATGCATAGACTCCGGATGAGTGACTTGATTAGTCCGTATCGAGTTATATTTGTCACAGGGGTTCTACACGTGGGGTCAGCCCGATGTTCATAAGGAACCATTAGTCATAAGGGTCATTGTTCATAAGGTTCGTTATTCATAACGTGCATTTTTTTCGAAAAAAGTTCGTTATCCATAATCGGAAAAAAAAGTTCGTTATTTATAATCAAAAGGGGTCATTGTTCATAAGGTCCGTTTTTCATCATCGGAAAAAAATCCAGTATTCATACAGTAATAATAGCAACAATAAAAGCAGGGCGGAGCAACACCTCCCCCGTTCGCCATAGCTCTGCATATATTCTCCATTCTGAAAATAAACTCGACGTATCATTTCCATTAATTGAAACCGAACATTTTGTACCAAAGAGCGGCAATGGATCACTCTACACACAGGTGTATGGAACGCCAAAAGGCCCACAATATACGAAGATGATGTTACAACACACGATGATATACTAACTTCACATGATGATGTACTACTTTCATATGAAGATGATGTTACAACACACGATGATATACTAACTTCACATGATGATGTACTACTTTCATATGAAAATGATGTTACAACACACGATGATATACTAACTTCACATGATGATGTACTACTTTCATATGAAAAAGATGTAACAACACACGATGATATACTAACTTCACATGATGATGTACCACTTTCATATGAAGATGATGTTACAACACACGATGATATACTAACTTCACATGATAATGTACTACCTTCATATGAAGATGATGTTACAACACACGATGATATACTTACTTCACATGATGATGTACCACTTTCACATGAAGATGATGTTACAACACACGATGATATACTAACTTCACATGATGATGTACCACTTTCATATGAAGATGATGTTACAACACACGATGATATACTAACTTCACATGATGATGTACCACTTTCATATGAAGATGATGATACAACACACGATGATATACTTACTTCACATGATGATGTACCACTTTCATATGAAGATGGTGTTACAACACACGATGATATACTAACTTCACATGATGATGTACCACTTTCATATGAAGATGATGTTACAACACACGGTGATATACTTACTTCACATGATGATGTACTACTTTCATATGAAGATGATGTTACAACACACGATGATATACTTACTTCACATGATGATGTACCACTTTCATATGAAGATGATGATACAACACACGATGATATACTAACTTCACATGATGATGTACCACTTTCATATGAAGATGATGTTACAACACACGATGATATACTAACTTCACATGATGATGTACTACTTTCATATGAAGATGATGTTACAACACACAATGATAAACTAACTTCCCATAGTGATGTACTACTTTCACACGTATATACTGATAGTTTACGTTGATATACTGTTTTATACGTACATTACTGCCTGCTTAAGTTGATATATTTTCACACGTTCATGTACTGATTGCTTACGTAGGTATACTGTTAAACACATACATGTCCAGCTTCATATCAAGTGAGGATCTCTGCATATTTGTATGAATTATTCATGATACGGGAGACTAGAATATTTTATAGCGGTGATATTTCACATGGTAGTCATACTATAGCTAAAGTGTAAACTATATCAAATATTCGATCGGCAAATGGCGCCACCAGGCGTCTAATGCCCCTTTCACACTGACTTGATTTCCAACGGGTACACCAGGGTGTACCAGCTGAATCTCTCAGTATGAAAGGAAACTCGGATGAAACGCAAGTGAAACACCGATTGAAGTTTTTTTTACCCTCCAAGCGTCAAGGGTAAGCAAACGGTGGGTTCACCGTTGGAAGTATAGATTTAAAGTTCTATGGAACGCCAAAGGAAAGCATTGTACTGCCCACAAACTCGAGTACTAAATCCACATGTACTTTAGTACTAAATGAGATTACGTATGTTGCTAATGCCTGTTTCTAAGGCTTTTTTTCTCAATTTTTGTGCTGAATCCAGATGTACTAGTAATAAATGAGATTGCGTACCGTTGATATTTCCTGTTTCTAAAGCGCTTAAATTCAAATGAACGATGACGGGCGGGATTAACTAAAATGTATACACCATTAGGAAATTGAGGGTGTTTCGGGGGAAGTGTAAAGACCGGTCTAGCACTACGTAAAAATAGGCTAGTCCTATACGGCTATGTCACTGTCGGTATGTCATATACACAGGCTATGCCTTAACATACAGACTGGATCTTGGCCGTCGTTAAATTCCCCGAACCTAGGCTATATCTAAGTGCAATTTCGCACGATCTGTAAAGTTCTTTTGCAACGAGTCGGCCGCTGTGCGAGCAAAAAACACGCGTAGGGTAACGTAGCAAATCAAATTCATGGGAGCATTCTTGCTAGTATGAAACGACGGTGTTCGAATTTTTACTAGAGGTTCATCGTTTATTTCAACGGTGAATCCAACGGTGGTTCACCGTAAGAATCGGCGTGAAAGGGGCAAGGGGGGGGGGCGGAGGAAAGTGGGAGAGAAGGATAGAAAAATGAGCGGGAAGGGAGGTTGGAGGTAGGAAAAGTGGAAATTAAAGAGCAAAGTGTGACAAAAACTAGGAGAAAGTGAGAAGGAAGAAAGGGGATAGATTGATCGAGTGTGAGGGCGGAAGGGGGGGGGGGGGGGTAGCGGGAAGAAAGATGGTGAGTGAAGGGGCTAGAACAAAGGGAGGGGGTAATGACGAGAGATGGAAAGAGCTGGGTGCGGAATGTGTGGAAATTAGAGGGGAGGGATATATGGACGTAGCGAGCGGTGGGGGTGTCGTGTGGGGGTGTCGTACCCCCAATAATTTGGTCGCCGTCGGCAAATTGATGACTCGTCGGCAAATTGATGGCTCATCGGTCGTCACAGAGGGGAGAAAGGGGAGCAGGGTGACGCCAGAGGGCGGAGTGCTACAACGGACAGGGTGCATGGCTAAGGCCCCGACAGTGTGGCTAAGGTCCCGACAGGGAACTAAGGTCCCCGACGAAAGAAATACATATACGTGTAAAAACAGTATACCAACGTAACCTATCAGTATATGTAAGTGTAAAAGTAGTACATCATCATGTGAAGTTAGTATATCATCGTGTGTTGTACATCATCTTCATATGAAAGTAGTACATTATCATGTGAAGTTAGTATATCATCGTGTGTTGTAACATCATCTTCATATGAAAGTAGTACATCATCATGTGAAGTTAGTATATCATCGTGTGTTGTACATCGTCTTCATATGAAAGTAGTACATTATCATGTGAAGTTGGTATATCATCGTGTGTTGTAACATCATCTTCATATGAACGTAGTACATTATCATGTAAAGTTGGTATATCATCGTGTGTTGTAACATCATCTTCATATGAAAGTAGTACATCATCATGTGAAGTTAGTATATCATCGTGTGTTGTAACATCATTTTCATATGAAAGTAGTACATTATCATGTGAAGTAAGTATATCATCGTGTGTTGTAGCATCATCTTGATATGAAAGTAGTACATCATCATGTGAAGTTAGTATATCATCGTGTGTTGTACATCATCTTCATATGAAAGTAGTACATCATCATGTGAAGTTAGTATATCATCGTGTGTTGTAACATCATCTTCATATGAAAGTAGTACAACATCATGTGAAGTTAGTATATCATCGTGTGTTGTACATCATCTTCATATGAAAGTAGTACATTATCATGTGAAGTTGGTATATCATCGTGTGTTGTAACATCATCTTCATATGAACGTAGTACATTATCATGTGAAGTTGGTATATCATCGTGTGTTGTAACATCATTTTCATATGAAAGTAGTACAACATCATGTGAAGTTAGTATATCATCGTGTGTTGTAGCATCATTTTCATATGAAAGTAGTACATCAGTATGTGAAGTAAGTATATCATCGTGTGTTGTAACATCATCTTCATATATTGTGGTCCTTTTGGCGTTTCATACTAGTGCGTACCCGTTTTACATACAGTGAAATGATTCCACTTACTACTCCTTCAAGAAAACTATAACTTATATTAATAATATCGAGAAATTCGACTGATTATGAATAGCGAACCCTATTTCTGATTAGGAATAAGGAACCTTTCTTATCAATTATGAAAAACGAGCCTTTTTGCCAATTATGAGAAACAAACTTTTTTTTTTAAATTATGAATAGCGAACTTTTTTTCGATTATGAATAACGAACCTTTTTTCCAATCATGAATAACGAACCTATTTTTCAATTATGAATAACGAACCTTTTTTTCCAATTATGAGTAACGTTCGCGGAAATGCCCCCAATATTCAAGAATAGTGTAGTTGCCTTGAAAGATATTGCAGAACACATGGCTGAGTATGCCGCGTCGAAAGGTCTTCTCCAACAACCCAGAGGACATTGATTGGTAGCCTATTCGGACGCAAAATAATAATAGCGACACCACTGCAAAATTGGTACATTGAACATGGTCTCGTTGTCACCCACAAGAGTAGCATGTGGCAATGTGACACATTCGCGTAGCGGATATCCAAAAGTAATATGCAATGTGAGAAAATACTCCAACCAACTAATGACACAGAACAAGTTCAACTTCTTAATTGGCCATGTATTTATTTAGGAGGAAATTTCTCCTTAAAAGGAAAAAAAAGAAAAAAATTAAAGGTTACAACTGCAATATTGCTTCATTACATTACTGCATAAGGACATATATGACTTTGAATACTTAGATACAACGTATTGCTTTGGAGCAATCTTTACCCGATAGTGACATAAATCTAAATTTAATCTAACTCCTGAAAAGTTTAAAACTTTCCAGTGTTGTCTCTATATATCTCTGGATCTTTCTCAGTTGTAAGAGAACAAACCGATACGTATCAATTCAGCCTTAATATATATAATTACCATTTATTCTTTCCTCTACAGTAGAATGACGTTACATCTTCTTGTCTGAAGAGCTTTCCCACCTTTATATCATGGAATTCTAATTAAACATTTATCTTTTAACATACGAGTTCTGAATTGTTAATATATGACGAATATTGCCTAAATGATGCTGACAATACTTGTTGATACATGTGGTCGCTGACATTATGTTGTGATACATGTTACGGTCGAAGTAGGTGCAAAAATATCCCCAAACAGAGCTTCAGGTCTTCAACTCAATGTTAGGAAAAGTGGCAAATGGTGCCAGTTCTTAAACTGCTAGACGAGCTCCGCAATACAGCCAATATTTTGTCCGGTCAGGTGATGTTCCTCCATCCCAACTCCGCCGACAAGCTGCCCTATCCAGAACATTACATACTGTATGAATCTGGATTCTCCAGGAAATAATTGTGTTTTCAGTTTCACAGTTAAATACCAGTCATAAATTACAGTATACTAGCCCAGGCTTCAATACAGGTATCATTTAGGATCCTGTGTCCCATGATATGAAAAATCAAAATATTCTAGCTCTGCTTTTTTCTTTAGCTAAAAACATAGCATGACTCGATCCGATGGTGGTGTTTTGGAGAGATCTTATCCAACACTCACTTGCTGGATGTGATATCTCGCATAATTACTAGTGCAACAATTAGTATCACCTGGCAATACAATACATTGTCTTCTTGACTAAGCCCTGACCTGGTAGTGTTTCTTTTGTGTACACTAGCTATCCCAAGAGTATGCTACCCTGTACCTTTGTATAATGAATAGAGGGATTAGGGTTTATGTAAATCGTCCTACATCCTGGACATCAATCTCTATCATCAACAACCAGGGTTTGACTAAAAAGTTACTTGTCGAACTTTCTAAAATAAACAGTTGACAGATTGACTTATTCAGTCATAAATTCAAATTAACTAAATTCTACTATTCTAATGTGACACTCGTGGTAACCACAATTTATCAATTATGCCAATTCATACCAAATGCCGTATTCCGTCAGTTTGGGGATGAGGTCAGTGACGCTAGGCGCAAAGGTGATGAAGATCCCACTTAAAGTATTCTAGCTGATACCATGAAACTGATTGGAAACTCTGCCTATGGTAAAACAGTTACTAACAAAGAAAAACATGTTGACGTCTCTGTGTGTAATGATGACACTGTATTTCAGTCCGTAAATAATCCCTTTTGTCAGAAGTTTATCACCGTTAGGAGACGGCATGTGTGAAACCGATCTTCTTAAGCGTGTTGTAGAATTAGATCTCCCCATTCAAATTGGTTTCTTCGTCTACCAATATGCCACGTTGAGAATGTTACAGTTCATGTTAAAATTTGTAGACAGGGCTGACTTACAGTACTGTGAGATAGATACAGATTCTGCTTATTTACCAATTCTGGGTCATCGTTAGAAGATATCATTAAACCGCTAATGCGATCCTTACTTGAACAAGAGAGACACTTGTGGTTTCCTCGCTCCGATACTCCCGAACACAAAAAGTACGATAAACGTACACCGGGCTTATTCAAACTGGAGTGGGAAGGAGACGAACTGGAGTGGGAAGGAGACGGTATCGTCTCTATAAACAGTAAATGTTATTGCTGTTTTGGTTCAGGTAAAGAGAAAGTTAGATGCAAGGGGGTCAACAGGAATTCTGCTACCGTCACGAAAGAAAAGTAATCCAAAACAAATGCTCTGTGCAGGCAACTAATAGAGGTTTTAAAATGAAGAGTGGTCAAATGCAGACCTATGTTCAGGAAAAGACCGCGCTGTCGTGTTTATACATTAAACGGAAAGTAGCGAAGGATGGGGTATCTACTACACCCTTAGACGTGTAAAGTTGTTGTGATATCTGTAAAATATTCTTGTATTTACTATTTATGCACATGTCATTTATGAATACACCGTTTGGAAACATGTACTTATGAATAAACTTTCTCTAAACTTATCCTCTGTGTTCTATCCTTCATTCTTGTCGTTCGGACTATGCTATGTATTCCACTAAAGTGAGAAGTAAAAAATCAATAACAGCCTCCCCAACCTGTATTATCAGACGGAAATGTATTTACAATAGTCTACAACCAAACAAAAGACGGCTCGGCAGGATGGATTATCCACACCTTATTACCTTTAAGGTCATTCCGAGGATACCAAGACAGCCTAATGGCAATCTATTTAAGAAGGCAAATACCCTAATGACAATCTGTATCAGAGTCGAACATAAAACAAAAAGGATTCGTATGTTAGATCAAAGTTATGCTGCACGTTTCGACAACAGTGAGTGATTCTGAGGCCGCTCTCAGGAAGATGTCCAGATTTCCTAACAGGAAGGCTAACATGAAACAAAAAGTTCCCTGCCCAAACCATAAAGGTATTCACAGGGATTCCCAGAATTCCCAGGATTCCCAGGGATTCCCCTTGAAGACAAAAGAACTTCACACCTCGAGAAAATAGGAATGGAGGGGTCTGAAGTGTTTACTCTATACTACTATTGTTCCGACAGGATAACTACTTATACTAACGTATCTCAAAAGTTAATTCAGCCAGAGCGCCTCATGATGTACTAAATTGTGCTCGGGCAATGCTATTGTGCTTAATATGCTGTGTTTAAAGGCGCTTTTCGCCACATGCAGGTTACAAAAGTGAATTTTAGTTGACAGTTGATCCTTAAACACTACCAAGGGTTAAAAAACAGTGTTCCGAATGTGGCCATGGTGTGTAGCCTATATAGGGTATTTTTCACAAAAGTGAGAAAGCACGGATTTCCTTTCGTTACATACACCCTTCACTATTAGTTTCACATGGAAACAACACTACACACGCTTTAGTCATCTTCATTCTGAGAAAGACTGACAAGGAAGCAACAGCAGGGATGACAGCGACAAATGTCTGCTCAATTCAATACATGAGTCTGACACCAGTAAGGTATCCCTTGATTTGTGGAGGATTCACAAGCAATGGCAGCAAAGATTACTACTACTTTAACTGTATCCTCGACTAGACTTTGGAGAATTTTCATGCTCGTTTTCCTGAATAGTTACAGTCTAATTGCATCGAATATTACCGTATTGGACAACTGCACACATGTGTGCTACGTACCTACTTCATCATCCATTGAACTTCCGTGTGCACTGTCTGATGGAGAGATTGGCAAATGGTTACACAATGGACAACATATAATAAAAAACTTTGTTTATATCAAATATCTATGTAATGACACCGTTGAAATTTACGAGAACAACACACTTCATATTAAAAATGTATCACTTTGTCACGAAGGAAACTTTACTTGCAAACGAAATGGAACAAATGGAACAAATGGAACAGAAATACCATACGTGATACAAGTGGAAGGTAAGTTGGACGAAAATATATTTTAAGTTTGAGTTACATAACGTTGGTTTCATGATGTGCGTTTTGCACAAAAGTAATCAAGTTTAAAGTTAGTTGTATGTCAGCTTGAACAGTTACTGAGTATATTAGGAAATTAAGCAAACCATACAGGCAAGACAAACGCTACGAAAATTCACTAGTAAAAAATTAAACTCTGAAACTTGTACTTTGAGATTTTGTTTCGCAAAGATTTAAAACACAACCACGTATGCTTTGCATTTGGTGAGAAATATTAAATATTTCACAACTCTAAAGTCCCTGATATGACAATCTCTGGCTAACTCCATTAAGGGCAGGATATCAATTGAATTCTCAGTTTGGTGGTTACAGGAAAGAAATTTTAAGAACTGTAATGAACAGTAATAAATATGTAAATACGTTTCCTGTTTGTCTAATGCATAATAGCAAGATTCTTAACAGTACATGGTGCTTCGGATGTTAGTGGGCTACCAGCCTTGAAGCTATGGAAAGTCGTGCTTTTCAAATTATGATTGTTTGAAAAGAACTGAGCTGTCAGTCAATCTTACCTGCGAAATAACGGACAAGGGCCGCGTCATTGAAGTTACACATATATCATTGTCCCACTAGTATTTAGCAACAAAAAATCAACATAAAATACAAAGTTAATATTTAGTATAAAGAAATGTGAAGCTGCTTTACCAATAAAATAACAACATTTCCATATGATAGTGACAAGTGAACGTGAAGTGCGCTCAATGACTGACGGTCCTATATTTATAACATTGATTATGAGTAGATATCGTATATTTATGACTACAAAACCCATGACAAAAAGTGTCCGTTTGATATACTTCTCAACACACAGAATAAATGGATGTGTTGGGCGGGTAACGGGGACATTCATTTGGGGAGGGGTTATCATTGGGACTGCGTTTCATTTTGTAGATTGCTCGCTAGAGTAAATATCTATTGCACATCTTAAATAACTGTACAGAAACATGTTACATTTCCAAATCAGACTTTATTCCGCTTCGATGTTCAAAATTGATGTTGACTGGTTTAACGTAGAAAACAACTTTCCAAACAAATTAACGTTGTTAATAATAATATGAAGAAGGTTAAGAAGCAATCTTTAAAAGTTATTGTAACTTGTTACATCTAATAAATCCACTCTATAGTGAAAACATCCAAGCTAGTAAAAAATTGACATATTAGTGCTTCATTTCACACGTCAAAGAGTGTTCTTTTAAGTATGTTCTGTTGTACCGCCAGTGACTCCTGCAGTCCTCATTCAAGCAAATTCCATCAATGATGACACGATATACGTTGAAAACAACCAAGAAGTTCGACTAACTTGCACTATCCCTCAAAGTAGACCACTGGTTAACTTGAAACTGTACTGTTATATATGTGTTATGTTGGAAACAAATCGAAACATTATCACTGGTCCACTGACACTTTAACAAAAAAACAGTCGGTGAATTGGTTTTTAGATTTGAACCAGCAATATTGTCAAATATATGTTATGACTTTAGAGTGATATTGCACTTGGTGTTGGTACTTCCTCCACAGGTGGCAAGAACCGCGAAACAAATTACACTGAGCACAATAGTACTACCAGTAGCTTCCGGACAAATACATCCGATAAGGATAATATTAATTATCCTACAGTTCCCATGCGGCAGGACAAAGACCGAAATATATCCAGTGTGACGAAGTTGCTCTTAATCATAGTAACATGTGCAGCTTCCTTCACGATGTCTTTCGCATGCATCTTTGGTTACTATCGTCATAAAATTAGTAAGTTCAAACATTTACGCTTCTTATTTGTATGTGCTACGTGACAAATATCACATGATACTGAAGTCGTAATATATGATTGGCTCCAAGAAACCGATCAAGAGATGCATTAAATATTATAGATTAGATAATCATAGCGCTCGATTTTTACTGGTCAGTAATCTCTTTCCATTTTTGCTGCAGAGTCACGTTTTGACGTTGAGAATCAGTGAGTATTTCAACCAATATATTCTCCATACAAACCTTGTGTACATTAACTAATTATTGCAATTTGTGATTTATTATTCGATGCACGATCATATATGGTTGAGACGAAAGTTGCAAAACGAATACTTATTTAAAAACAAATATTTGATGTCAATACTGACCAGTTACACGCACAAGCCTCGTTAACATTCAACATACTTACGATTTTATAGTATATCATTTTATTGGAGAATTGCGTTTGGCGTTAGTCTGTAAACACTACCGTGTTAAAAGCATGTTCGTTGAAACTTCATATTGTGCTACGTTGTTGATATACATTTCCGTTTCAATACTTTGGACCGAACCCTAATCTTTATGATTTTCACGTTGTAGGATAAAACAATATACATCTAATGACTCACATTATGAGTTATTTATGTTCTTTTGTTTGTTAGTCTATTAATAAGATAGAACACTATACATTTAATAACTCACATTATGTGTTACTTATGTGCTTTCATTTGTCTCTCTATTTGTAAGACAGAACACTAGACATAAAATACTTTACATTATGTGTTACTTATGTTCTTTCTTGATGGCGTTTATTGGATGTACCATCACTGTAGGAGCCTGCCTGTTGTTTGATGGCGTTTAGTATATGTACCATCACTGTAGGAGCCTGTATGTTGTTTAATGGCGTTTATTATATGTACCATCACTGTAGGTGCCTGTAATTCCCATAATTACAGACATTTTTGCAGGGGTACCTACGTATTCTGTGTTTTATTACTCGATGCACGGTGATCAATTGTTGGGATGAATTCTACAAACAAACAAGTTTGAGAAGTGATATTTTTCACAACTGACCAGGAACAAACAACCTATAGTTGAAAAGAGCTGTAAGAAACACGCATTTCAACATATTATGTAGTCACACCGAACAAGCAGTACATTCGTTTCAATTTAAAAGTTATAACATTTCACTTAAGACTTTTGACCTTCGATACTATGTAAACCAATATCAACTTCAAATTATGTCAGCACAAATTGATGTTTTTAGTCGTTTATTAAATATACCATCACTGTAGGAGGAGATCAAGAAACCACGCATATGGACAGCAGACCATTACTCAAGGTAAGCATTTTAAAATGTTGAACACATTATACATAAATCAATGACTAGCTTAAAGTTGCCAGTTTATTCATGTGAAGTCCTCCATCTTTGTTCCCGATATTATATATTATCATTTGTTCTTAAATTAGTTCAAATGCAAGGAATTGTACATCAAGTGGAAGCTGATTCCACGCCGAGTCTCCCTACGTTTAGTCCGGAAGATGTACAACTGGTATGTGAATTACCAAGCAGAGGAATGTTTAGGTACTACAAGGCAACCCTTTCTAAACAACCTTATAATGGTTTAAATATCATCGCAAAAACCATATCAGGTAAATTATTATACATCAAGTAACATATTGTTTATTGTCAATTAATTTGAGAAATGTGCATGAAGTAGCTTTTACATTGCTGCATGTTTAATCTAGAAAAAAATCATAACTTATAGTTTGTGGTGATGTGTTCTAGAAATGCTGTTTCTCATGTTATAGTTGTGACACGCAAGATAAGTTTGGCCAGTTGTCTAATTACTAATCTGAACAACATCATCGATGTCTAGGGAATAAACTTCTAGACAGCTGTTAACCAAAAACGACTGTAGAGGGACACTCTCTATTAAATCTTAGGCACGGAATATGATAATAAAGACACCAATCTCCTCGTTCCGCTTCCTACGTCTATCCACTTACCTAATTTTATTTAACAATCCGCATATTTCTTATAGGTTAAGTGGTATAAGTTAAGACATGTTTCCCTCCGCCAGACTTTGAAAATTAGCCAAAATCACAACATTTACTGTTCATTTAATCGATTCCCTCAAATGGAGTTCTTTTCATGTGTTAGACGACAATATGACCTACTCGCTGGAAGGGGTGAATAGCCCTGTCCCCTGCCCTTGTCTACACATGTTAACCCTTCCAATTGAAGCTCATGTTCTACAACAATAAGTATGAATAATGTCAGTACATATAACAAACTAGTACCATATTACCAATAAACATTTCTTGAATACTAATTCATCTCTCTCTCCCGTCCTACAGATTTTGCACAGGTGCAAGATCTTTACACCTTCAGAGACCTAGCGCACAGTTTGACACTGCTGAGCGACCATGTGCATTTGGTAACTACGT
The DNA here is from genome assembly GCF_037975245.1 of Apostichopus japonicus. Classification (NCBI taxonomy): domain Eukaryota; kingdom Metazoa; phylum Echinodermata; class Holothuroidea; order Aspidochirotida; family Stichopodidae; genus Apostichopus; species Apostichopus japonicus. Next base: position 3,868,672 of record NC_092571.1, read on the forward strand.
TACATATCGCAGTTGTTGAAAGTACGTGTTGAAAACAAATATAGAAATATCATGACTTTTTTCATCCAGTGCGTTCTGGAGAAAAATCCTGTATATCGTTGCGCACGTTTACCTAAAAACTGCTTTAGGATGTATGCAGGGATATATGGAAAAACATCCTTTATTCTAATATCATATTGTCTCTGTATTTGTCAATTGGTAAGATGTAACCACTTTATAATTTAACATCGTTATGTTCAGTCACTTTCTGGGTTTTTCGAGTTAAAGATGAAATACAATAATTACAGTCACTAAGTTTTATATCATGTTGATGACGATCACATTGTAGAATATTTACTGCAAAAGAATTTTACATACGAAATAACCTGTTGTTGAAACACCATCATAGTTCAGCTTGTTATTGTACATGATTGTCACGATGCCGGAATAATAATCGTGTCTGGACTGTTGGACTATTCAAAGAGATTATGGACAATAGTGTTCCATTTCGAGATTGAGTATTTTACAACGAAATTGAAATGAATATGTGGACTTTGTAGTTGGTATTGATGACTCAGTTGACCATATATTCACATATGGTCTGCTCTTGTCAATTGATACTCTGATCTTAGCTTACGTTGCTAATTTACTCCACAGTCAACAATGAAAGTGACAATAATAACTGTCACTTAGGTGATACTTGCTAACTCGTCAGAGTACTACTAATAGATTGACCTTACTGGAGCTGTAAACGTGTATCTTATTCATTTGCTGTGTCATGAGTACAATAAGCTCTTACATATATGATATGTGTGTTGATGCCTTGTATTTTGAAAGATATAAAATCTTAAAGTTTTAACTTATGATAGTGATTAATGAATTACATCGTTTCCTTTCGAGCCATTGACTTTCTTTAAAAGAACAAACTATTGCCTCATTCAAAAACTGATGATTAAATCACTTTAACCCTAGTTGAGTTATGATTTGTTTAGTTCTTCATATTACGATCTAAAGATATCTCTATACTGCAACTACAAATGCATTTTCAAGTTCGCGTTTCAAGACAATTTATATGTAACGTATGTTGCTGACTTGTATCCGCAGTTCCACACACTATATATCAAGAATTCTGCCCGAATGGCACTCTTAGAGACTTTTTGCTTGGTAATAGTCAACAAGCTGGGATTTCTCGAGCCAATGAATATAATTCGACTTGGTCTGTTGATGTGAAATATTTGACTAAGAGAGCATCGGAAATAGCATATGCTTTGGCCTTTTTAACAGAAAAAGACGTAAGTGGTTTAATATATCTAGTTTAATTTTGTTGATCACAAACGCAGATTATGACATTTTACTATGCTACATTAAATACACACAACATCATCACAACACATATAATGAACGGAATACCCATATTGCGTGGCAGTCTATTTCAATGCAACTTTATCTCATTTGGCATTGTCAATAAATTTCAAATTGCTTGGACTGATATTACAAGACTGTTATAAAAAAAAGAAGTTTTATACGTTTTTGCAATTCATTGAGAAACACGGAGTTTGATTTGCAAGACAAGCTGAGACTTATATTTTGAGTGTAGTTTTCCATAATCTGATGGGTGGCAACATACTAGACCAATAAAAAAAAGATAAGATACTGAAGATATCACATGTTACTTCGATTTATATCCGGTTGCTTTTTCAATGTCCCACTGTCCTTCGAAGTGTGAGTCCAGCTCCCCACCCAACCCCCTTCCCCAAATCCCACCCACCCTCTTTGATTTCCACTTTAGCACGGTCTACGAATAATACGGTGAAAAACTCCATGCATTGTACGAGTCAAACAGTTTTTACAATGATGGTTCATAAATATACCTTAAACAACAATAATCGCATACAGGGTGATCAAACGTATTCAAACGTATGTTGTTCTAAACGTATACTTTAGTTGTTCTGCCCTGATTTCTCTCAAAGTTTTACGTCTCGCGTGCAACCAGTAAGTAATTACAGTATAATTTTCACTTTCTTTTTAATGTAACAGTATCGGCATCCTGAGTTAACGACTGGGAAAATACTTTTAACCGAAACTGGAAATTGCAAGGTATATGATTTCTGGCCAGAGAAATTAACAAAGAAGAGAATCGATCATCTGCTGGAAAAGGTATTTAGTACAGTTTTGCTCTTATATTTATTAAAATCATGTAAAGGTCTTATTGAATCCCTTAAAGTTGTCAGCACTGAATATCTTACGAACGGCTTTTGTCAGTACTAAGGCACTTCGTTTTCCATGGCAAGAAGACAGCTTAATGTGATTCAATACAATATTTAATCAACTTTATATTACAGTTCACTTAAGAATCTAGGACAACATTTGATGTAAACGTTATGATTGTTCATTCTTTAAATATAAATGTAAAAGCATTACGTACATACTAGCCTAACAAGGGCAATGGTATTTTAACACTTTTGTGTAAGAAAGGGCAACCAAATCAGGGCCTGGGCACGGAAACCAAAACAACTTGAAGCCCTCTCAACCCCAATCCCCGGTTTCATCGAGATGTAACCATATATATGATCATGACCATATGACAAAATATTATTTATAAAAAGTAACTGGTAGGGGGATTCGTGGTGATACGAGATCTAGGTGTAGGGATCTTCATTGTGTAAGTATCGTATACACAATCAATATACATCACTTTTATCAGACAAATTAAAGATAGCCTCCCTTTTCGATATTTCCCTTCTCGGTATTTAATGTGTATTAAAATCAGTGACACAGTATAGAGATATAGATAGATACCCCGTTCTATGTGCGGACCACCTTAACCAAGTAGGTCAGTGACACTGATTGTGTGTTCAAAATTCGAAACCAGTAAGGAAGGTCGTCATTCTACTGTAGGTGTTTGCTACCTGTATTGAACAATGCTAGTTCTGTTTAGGTGACATATTTTGCCTTACTCTAAAGATGAATTCATGATGCGTAAAAATCATTTGTGTATCATGGATATACACATAAATAGATATATTATTTACATTTTTCAAATATATGTATATTTTTAATTATATATTAATTATATTTTGATATATATTATATATTTTTATCCATCCATCTATCCATCCATCCATCCATCCATCTATCCATCCATCCATCCATCAGTCCATCCATCCATCCATCCATCCATCCATCCATCCGTCCATCCATCCATCCATCCATCCATCCATCCATCCATCCATCCATCCATCCATCCATCCATCCATCCATCCATCCATCCATCCATCCATCCATCCATCCATCCATCCATCCATCCATCCATCCATCCATCCATCCATCCATCCATCCATCCATCCATCCATCCATCCATCCATCCATCCATCCATCCATCCATTTCTTTCGAGATCCGGTTTTAGGAAACACAAATGATTTCGAGTTGGTTAGCATCATGTTTGGTCTCTAGAGTAAGGCAAAATATGTCACCAAAAACAGAACTAGTATTGTTCGATACAGGTGACAAACGCCTACAGTGGAATTACGATCTTCCCTACCGGTTTCGAACCTCTGGACATACAATCACCGTCCATAGCCTAGTGGTTAGGGTGCCCGCGTACAGAGCGGAAGGCCCGTGGTTCGAATCCCGGTGGAGGCTGAAAGTTTTTCACTGTTCTGGATTTTCCAACTCATTACGATTTTCAGTTATATATATTCATTTGCCTTTGTCGTTTACCTCCATTGCATTAACATAAAGTCAGTTCAAAGTATCTCTTTCGAGATCCGGCTTTAGGAATCACAAATGATTTTCGAGTTGGTTAGCATCATGTTTGATCTCTAGAGTAAGGCAAAATATGTCACAAAAAAATAGACCTAGTATTGTTCGATACAGGTGTCAATCGCCTAGAGTGAAATTACGACCTTCCTTACCGGTTTCGAACCTTTGAACATACCATCAGCGTCCATAGCCTAGTTGCTTGGGGTGTCCGCGTACAAAGCGGTAAGCCTGGGCTCGAATCCCGGTGGAGGCTGTGTTTTCACAATTCTGGATTTTCCTTCTCATTACGTTTTCCTATACATTATATATATCTATATCTATATATATATATATATGTAAAGTCATGCAAATTTTGTTTCATGTATCGGGTATAGTTCGTTTTTCTTTTACGCATTCAAGTTAATCATTATTGACTTAGTGTTTTTCCGCATTACCAGCCAAATCCTCCGGTTGCATGGCTTGCTCCGGAAACCATATTTTGTCGACAGTATTCAGCTCAATCTGATGTGTGGAACCTTGCTGTTGTCCTTTGGGAAATATTTTCTTTCGGTGAGCGTTTTTCAATATAATATAATATTTACAGTTGGCTTAATCAATCCATTATATGCTAGCTGTGATAATAGTGACCATGGTAATACAATGTTAATATTAGTAGTAAAGACTGCGATCTTATATGATTCCTTTCAATTGTATACAGTGTGCGTCTGAATATATTAGATATGATTTCTGCTGCAGGAGATATACCAAATGCAGGAAGCACATGTGACGAAATTGAAAAGAAGATCAGATCGGGAGTTTTCTTGGACAAACCGTTTGCCTGTCCTGGTGGGATGTGAGTACAGAATACCATCGTGAAAATAAATTGAAGGAGGTTTTCAATACCTCGTTGCAGATACCTGTGTATTGAGAATAAAAATGACTAACAACATTGACAGACTTTGTCAAATGTGACCTGCAGCGCATTGCTATAAATGATAATAACATAGGCTTGTCGCCTGCAAATCTGTTAGCTTAAGTTTTTATATGTAAGTCTAAGGCAGATGCGCTCAAACGCTTAGTTTACTCAACATGATTGTTTAGAAAAGTATGTATGTCGGGCGTGGCTTGTTTTGAAAATGTATATGTTTCAATACAAAGATGTTTACTTTATCGTTCTTTCAATTGCTTAGTAGTTATGATGAATGAAATAGTCATCTAAACCTTTTAGACGTAATAAAATGTTGCATATAATTTTCCTGCTTGTAGTTTGCTTTGTCGCAAAATTAATTCCGTGTTCAGTTCCGTGATTAAATCCTCTCATTTTCACTTTCAAATCATTACGCAGGTAATAAAGTGCCTGTTTAGAAACCCTGTTATAGTTACTTGTCAATAAAGTTGTTTGGTCAACTGCACCTAATGAATCAATTTACACATGAGTTATACTTCAAATATGCATATATTTATTGGAACCTAATGTTCATTGCCTGTATATATGTTTTAGCTGGGTTCCAAAAATATTAGAAGACCATTACAATTCGAGCATTGCTTTTATTGACAGACGTTTCTAAGCATAGAAAAGTAAATAGATTTCCTTGGCTGAGACCATATCAGCCCAGATAAATGTCCTTGTTTTCATTTCTTTACTGTTCCTATTTTCTTTTTGGTGGGGGATAGATTTTGTAAGATGCTTCAGTCATGGGATGCGTCGGAAGCGAATCGACCGTCAGTACATGAGATTTGCCGAATCCTTACTCGCTCTTCCTTTCATGAAATAAGACAGGTAAGGATGCAATCAATTTTGTTTCTCTTTGACATAATCTTAGAATCATTTTATTTCAATCCATACTTCATTCATAACAATGATTGGTGAAAAGCAAGACATTTTAGGCTGTCCATGAGTTTTGAAATTTGAAATATAGAAACCGTTCTTTCTCCAAGATATCCATAGACAAACAGAAAACAAACTAAGCTAGAGAGAAGTTATATGGTTAACTGCGTTAATAAACCTATTTGTCTAAATGTTCCAGTTTTTTATTGAAAAGATATTGCTAAATGCAAAATCTGCTGATTGCAAATTGTCAATTGCTTTCAAAGTCTTTACAAAAAAGGTTAGAAGTAGGGACAAAACGTATGATACTGTTCCTGCAACAATTCATAGATAGTACATTAACACATTTCTTTGTCCCTTCGAATTGTTATACTAAGTAATATGATTAGTTTACTCCCATTCGCAGCAGATGGGGAATTAATTTGTTCTGTGCAATATAGTAATTTATTAATACGAATTTGAAATGGTATTGGACTAGTCCAAATGTTAGCGGTCGGGGTTAGTACCTCGGTAGGACATCTTATCGAGGAGTTGCTAATCTTCATCTGCCCGGAATATTACTTTTAGAACTTGCCATGTCTTTGAGCTACTGTTATGTGAGGTTATACGTCGATTTGACGATTCATTTGTATATTGATTCCCTTTCTTGATTTAAAAACAAAAATAGTTTAATCAATATTTGCCGCAATTAATAATTATAAAGTAGCATAGTAATAACTGAACCTAGAGCTAGCAACCAGGCATACGTGCGATTGGCTAGAAACCAAAGGCAGGCCACTTCCTTAAGGAATTTGTTCCAGCAGCCAAGTTGATTTTTCGCGTGGCTTTCGGCTCGTATTAAACAAGTTTAAGGAGAGTACTAAGGCTTGCGCATGGCAAGCCACTAGTGAAATATTGAAGTATTTCATATGGGTTTCATAAGATGTATAATTCATATCGTTTTTTATCTATACACTTCATGAAAGTATTATTGAAATTATCGGATTAAATCAAACTATTTGCTCCGTGGAAGCGTAAATATTTAAGAAAGTCGAACAAGGTTATATATTATAGTAAATCTTTACCTGCTAGTGATTGGCTATATTTGCATTAATGGACGGTATGGTTGGGGTTATATCGTTAAGTTTGCTCTCCGATCCCGGAAACGCATCATCACCCATGGCAGATACCACGTGGCCTAATTAAAAAAAACAAACATAATATGATCATGTGAGCATTTTGCCTGGCTAGTTTCCTAGTGAATATAAACTATATATATACAGTGCATTAGAAACGAATTTATTGTTTGTTAGTTTGAAATTGTTGGAATCACTGAATTTCCCTTGTTTTTAAGTTCTAACATATTCAGCTTAAAGCAATAAGCGGAAATTACTGCAACGGACATTAATAACCAGAGCAAAGCAGCTCCTAAAAGAGAGGAAATTCCAAAGTTAATTTCATGGAAACATGTTGAAACTTATCGTGAACGGAAAAGTTGAAGTGAAGCAGAAAGGATATGAAATATTATTAAGTAATCGACAGATACAGCTTTGAGGTCATGAAATGAACACTGCTGTACTGTGATGTCATGATAGTCTTTACTGACTTGTTAGTTATCAGTTTACACGCTCAATCCTATAGCCGCGATTGAAGCGATGTAACTGTTGTTTACTCAAATAGATGAGTAATTGTTCAAAGTTGTTCTCATGAAAAGCACACTGGCCTTTTAATTCCCAATCCTGGGAGTGTAATTACCCCATTCCCTCGATTGAACTTTTTGGTGTATTTGTATGTGTTTTGTTATTCAATAAAGAAAATCAAAAAAGAGAAGCTTACCCTCAGTACTTATCTATGACGCCTAGCTGTTACGCATTTGATTAGAAATATTGACATATTTAAATAAACAAACACTGTGAGATGTTAAGGTGCTTACATGTCATTATTCAAAAATATTTAAATTCATACCTACCACAGGATACCGAAGACGACTATGACCTCGTTGAAGCGGACGAGGTACAATATTTTACTCTCGACGTGGAATGTGGGGCTAATGATTATAGCGGTGACTGAAAATATATTCCATGTAGTGCTATCATCGCTAGAAAAGACAAAAGCGTTTTCCTGTAAAAATCATTCTTTAAGACTGTTTCGGTTGAATCATCCGTTTTGTCGTTTAAGAAAGAACGGAATCTTGATAAGATCACATGCATCATTTACACTATATTTCCTTCAACAACTTGTGTTAATTTTGTGTAAATATTGTATTGTTTGATATCAAACGAAGAGAGGACCGTTAATGGATTTTTATTAAATTTAAATAATGTTTAAGAAAAGAGGGAATTTCTTTTTCACAATAATTAGTAGAAAAACTAACTTTCATATTACTTGTTTAAAATGTTGTCTTTTTGAAGTCGAATATTAATTTCGTGCAAAGTTTGTAACTCAAACATATTTTTGATCATCTTCACATCATACTCGAGAGATTTAACGTATTGAACGGTTGTGTGAGTATACTGCGTAATATATCAACTAAGGTTACGTTACTACCCACGCTGCGACGACCTGAATGACTTTAAATTTACAACACTTTAAACGATCTTACCTAACGTATGATGTTTCTAAAATATTGCAATCATTTTTTTGACGCGCTATTCATTTTTCATAACAAATCATTTTAGAATATTTTAGTTATGTTACATCCGCATGTACACTGATGTTAAGAGAATGTGAAAGTGGAATTGTTTGGCATATTCGCAAGTGTCATCTTTGCTGACAATAGCTTTCTTAACCTAAGGCCGACGAATATTGTGACTGACACTAAATACCTTAACGATGTGGCTGACATGTCTATGGTTCCTGCTTTCTGTTTCATTGAACGTCTAAATTTAAAAGGTTACATGTCCACAATGAGGAAATATTTTTCAGTGTTTGTTATACATCAACTCGTCAGTTTTTGTTGTTGAATAGTACGTATCGATGAGTTTATTGAATTATCTGTGTAATGTGATTCATTTTGTTCAACAAAATTAAATTGTACATCAAACTAAACATATTAACAAATACATATATCATATCGATTGGCTGTTTTTGTGTGTATATTAAATGTGAATTTTCATAAGAGGGCGACCCGCCCACTAGCAGAACCCAAAACGTCACTTCCAAAAGAGCGGTACAAGACAAACCCGACCGCCACAGAAACTAAACTTCTTGTTACAATCATCTCCCATTTGAAACTCAATCCAAAAACCAAACTTCAAGTTATAAAGGGGTAGCTAGCACGTAGGCCCATCAGCTCCCTAAATAACAACGGCCCGAGAAAACACGTCTCGACAAAACGGTGCAAATCCGCCTCAATTTGAAGCCGTCAGTCACTTTTCACCAGCGAAAGAACCTCCTACCTCGGATGTACCCTATCCCGCAAAAGCAACATCACATCTTTCATGCTATACACTTGTAATTGTTTGAAAAACCCTGTATCCTCCCCCCCCCCCCCCACGCCCTCCATTCCCATAACCAGAAGAAACAAAAGCGAAGTTCCAAAACGCATGTACAAAGCTTTCAAGGCTATTGCAGCAATTTATTAAACAAAATCCGTCACCATTGCATTTTCCTTTACACTAAATGTGTGTCGAGGGTGATTAGATTGGACGAAAAATGATGGGAAGATTTAGACGCAAAGAGGCGAATGAGTTAAATACTATGTTTACTTAACACATCTTGTAGCTCAAAAGCTATACAGTTATGATATCGAACTTGCTTGTACCTTGACGAACCAAACCATCAGCGGCATCAAATGGATAATAAAATATCCTCGTTATTGTGTACTATATAGTTGGAGTCGCAAATTTTGAAACCAGGATCTGGCATAAATGACTGATCGTCTTAATGTAGATATTTACAATACGATGGCATTCAGTAGCTGGGATACGTGGGGTGAACATTCCTCACTTTTAACCACACATCAAAACATTTCAATAGTTATATGCACAACACTACGTGTAGATCTAACTATGGACCACATTTATAGCGTGAATATGCCTTAGCATGCCGATATCCACAGCTGATATTCAATTTTATTCAGAGTTCAACGACTCGATGCAAGTTGGCTTCTCTCCTTTCAAAACCGCAGATCCTCTCTGGCATCAATCGTGCCCTTGAACAATTATTGAACTGTTCTTAATCAGACTATTACACGGGACAGGGTAGCAGGATAATCGCGTATTTTAATGACTAAATGCTACTCTCGGGTCGGTTCATTCGGCATTGCTTTTATTACCTTTTTTTACATGTATTTTGGAACGGTGAATAAGGAGAGAGTAAATATTGCAAAATCCCAGTCAAAATATCATGCAGACAATGTATGTTTTCTTAACCTTATCTAAATCGGTCATTCATAAGTCTCCTTCTCTTTTTTTAAGAACAAATAAGGTTAACATCATTTTCAAGAATCCGGTTTAAAGTTCGTGCGTAAGGGCAATGTATAGACTTACATATTATGCACTGCAATAAAATGAAATATCTATCAAAACACATAAAAGAAATGAAACTTTAGCAACGTTTTATATTTTGTCGTCGACGTTTCGTGCTGTACCATAACGTTGGTGCAAAATATTCTTATGTGGTGAAATAACTTGAACCATGTTTGCGACTCTAACTTTTACCCATGTTAAGTCAATTTGCGTCAGTCATTATAAAAACAAAACTGAGGATTAAGTTTTAAAGCGTATATTTTGTACGTGCCTGGTGTATTATTTACTAAATTGTTACTTTAAAATCCTGTTCGATAGAGATACCCACGAGTAACCTTACTAACGCTCCTTTATGATGTTTTTTTTTGGGGGGGGGGAGGGCGGGGGTACTTTATGTTTCTTTCTTTTAGAATTTTAGGAATTTTCATGAATCCAGTTTAAGATTTGTGTATATGATAACGTAACCAAAAAATTAACATATCCTGTATTGGAATACCATATCTAGAAAAATAATGGAGACAAGGAATAACATTTAACTGAAGTTTCTATTTTTGTTTGTTTTTTGTTTTGCAACACATTGTTGGTGTAACTTCTTCGATTCATAGAGCTTTTATTCTTAATTTTTTGATGTGGCGGAATAACTGAAGCCACGCACGTATATTGGTATTACTGTCGTGCCTATTTGCGTTAACTTAGATGTAATAGGAACTACGTGGTACGTTATATCGACCTGACTGTATTTTGTTATGGTCTGTTTCATTTTGTTAATATATATTGTGACTTTGAAAGCTCGGTAGATATACCCATGATCAACGCTCTTGCTACTGATTTTCGCATTAATATGCTTGGTACTTAAAACTTGAAGTTCGGACTTTTCCCCTACTGTATCTGGTTTGCTATTGTGTGATTAAGCTAGCGCTAATATTTCAACCAGAGACAATAAAAACACGAAAACAAAACCGCTCAAGTGCAAAATATTGACATCGCTACTTTGAAATGATTTATCATCTGTTACGATTGTTTGCCCCACCTCTACAAAGTTACATATAGATTATAAACGTGTCTCAGCGTCGAAGACAAAGGAAATACATGTGTGACGTGTCCGGTACGATTATAATCGCGATGATTAAGTTGCTGCATATGAGAACAAAGAAGCTACTATGATATTTTTGTGTCACTACGAAGTGTAATCATTCCTGCTATTGGACCATCTAGCTAACCTTATGTGAAGTATATGTTCTTTTCAGTTGTACAGTACACAGTTAGTCGCTCACAAACCTTTGACGAACACCATGTGTTGCATCTGTTCCCTACGAAGGGACTCCTGGTACATCATCTAACTATAACACCGCCATAACAAACTGTTGGAACCTATGATTGACACAAATAGGTCAGAAATAACATTTAAGAATAAGTGTACATGCAGACAAAGGTTAAAGAACTGGTGCCACACACAACTGTTAAAACAAATTTCTCTCTTCATGTATTCAACTGTTGATATGACGTTTATTGTACTGTTAACGTCCAGAACATCATATGTACAGAACTGGCAGTTAGTGTTAATTAACGATTTATCTTAAGTCATACGTAGATATATCATAACTTCATTCGATGGTTAAGCTAAACGTTTACTACCCAATCACCACACCTCTTTTTTATTTTAAAATTTAATATGGTACACTAACAAAAGTAATCTAAGCCCGTTACATGCCATACTCTGTACTTGTATCATAACTGAACCATTATCGATGTAAACATTTGGCCAAATATCTCATATTGACACAAAATTACTGGGATCTTAGTACTAATGTAGGCACAATTCGTCACACAAAGCTCAATTTCGTAATGAATAAAACCGCTGACGTAGTAATTGGGTCTATATTTGCGAGCGTGTTGTTTTATTAAAGTTGAAGTTACCACATACGTTGGTAATTGATGTCTCGCGCTCTATAAAACTTGGCTTCCTGCTTTGTTTTCGCTATTCATTGGCATTTGCTTGCACTCAATTAGTTACAGGGTTGTGTGCCTTCTTTCCTAAAGCCATCGAGATATTGACGCCGTCAAAAGTGTTTTGGATATTTCTTCTCTCTTTATATACAAATCCACTCAAATGTCATTTTACGTCAAATAGATGTACATATTCAAACAACTCTACCCAGCATTATATGATTTTAGTTAATCAATGTTATCACGTGCACATACATTGACAGTTTATCGGCGATGTGGTACGCCGCGTTAACTTTTAAGTATTATTGGATCAATTTAATCCTTGACATTTGTGTCAGTTCACGTCTCTGTTTGTTTACCGATAGCAAAGAGAGGGGATACAGTTGTGAATACAACCCACCTGCCTCACCCGAATGTATAATTGCCAAGAATGTTTTCGTTTCCCCCTTTCCTTCTCCTGTAAGTTCCCAGTAAAGCCCTGTTCCCCACCATTCCCTCGCCACTCCTGTTGTTTCTTCCCTTCCCCTTTTTCTCTGCCCCACCCCTACCGATCGGTTTGAAGTTGTTCGGTAGGTTCAGAGTAAACTCAAAAAGAGAATAGTAAAATCTAAGTAATAGATGCTGAAACCTCCAGTTCACTAAAGGGTATTCGATACATCGTTATGTGACCAATTTCACATTGACTTAAATATCTCCTTTATATAATAAAGATGAGACATGTGCAGTTAGACAGATTCCGATGCAATCTTCTCCAAACAGTCGTTTTGTATGTGTTGGTTCCCCTAGCTTTCGACTTCATTGTACGCATAAAGCTTATAGTTAGTCATGATGTGTGTGTTTTTTGATAGTTTCTTGCATTAATAGGCCTTCAAATTGGAATATACAGTATATACTATGATGGACGTACATAAAAACGGTAGTATATCGAATCAATCCAGGCTTCCTATAGCGTTCAAGTGCAGCAGATTTTCAAGCCCCGCATGTAACAAAATAACAATAGCGAATCAATTTGAGCATAGACAGTATGATGATAAATATTGCCACTACATAATTGCTCTTCGAGTACATGGTCTGCAGATTTGCTCCATAAGTTGGGGTTTCTGAACTTCAACTGGGGATTGAATAACAACAATTCATACAGTAATCTAAACCAGAAGTAAACAAGGCATGAACGAATTGATTATTCTCATTGAGTCAAGGAAATTACGATTTTGTAAATGGCCAATAAATGATGAGTAATAATACTATATCCTATTTAAAAAAATAAAGTATGAGTTGATCACCTGAACATGGATGTTGAAACATCTAAACAGCGACTATACATCGATGTCACTCTTTTGGATGAATATTCAGAAAGTTGAAGATCACATCTTCTTTTAGAAGTTATTTAGCCAAAGCTAGCCTCAGCCCAATCAGCAAACTTGAACAGGAAGTATAACGTACGCTAACATGACTCATATGAATTGCTCACTCGCCGTTTGACCTTATCTCAACCATATGTTATAACATACCTTCTTTATTGTTTTCATTCTTACATAATAGTACTTTTTCCGTATTGGATATCACTCTCGCAAAGTATAGGACACATGAGGCACATAAAGGTTTCCAAGTATTGGCATGTTAGCATGTCACAGTTTATGGGGAGAAAACGAGTGTTCGATCTGTTACAATTTGGGAAAGGATAACGTGTAAGACTGGATGATATGTCTTCAATATCACTAACATAAAAAGTAACAATACAACAGCCGTGATTTTAATCATTGGTTTTAATTGTTATTTATTCCAGATTTTAGGTGAAGTAAAACATACTACTCTAAGAAATATAAAGTAATAGAAAAGTTTTTCATTGAAGTGAAGAAATAGTTCCGTATGGGATATTATGTTACAAAGTATGTCGAAAATGCTGCGGGCCATAGACAGAGTTTGTTAGATTACATTCTTGTTTCTGCCATCGAACTGACACTATTAGTCAGCTTTTTAATTCGTCCTTTAAATCGCTGTATCATGCATGTTTCATGAAAACTAAAACGCTTTGATATGAGGAGAGGTACGAGTTACATTGCATTAAGGCCAATTACATATACAATTGGTGAGAGGGTTACAGCAAGGATGCATTGTTCAATACATCCATTAATGGGGGCGCTCTGATTATAGTCTCTTCGTGTTGCTCAATCAGTGTTTCTATATCATCTAATAGCTCCTTAAACAGAGTAGAATCTAAGGGAAATGATTCGGTGAGGTCGGACAGCAATTCGAAAATTAGAGGAGGGTCGTGGTAAACTACGCACTCCAGAGAGATATTTTTTCGTCGCAATAGAAAGATGGAGTCATTGGATAGACAAAAGGTTGGCAAAGACGTCCAAAATATTGAACCGGTCGGTCATCCTGGGTAAGGAAATGAACCTTGTAATTACCAAATCGTACTGCGAATAGAATATCCCGATTATAAAACATGATAAAGTCACGTGATGATAGGCCCTTGCCCAGGAGAGCGTTGACATTATTCATTCCGTCATATTCTCTATCATCGGCTAGACGTCCTCCAGCCAGGTCAATGAATGTCGGAAGTAAGTCCAGGGCGCTGAATATTTCATGAGACACACCTGGTTCTACTACACCTGGCCAGTATGATATCAGTGGAACACGGTAACCTCCCTCAAAAGAGTTGGTCTTTCCTCCTAAAACAGATAATAAAACAGTATCATAATCAATTTGATCCATGAATAGAGTTCGAAATATTTCTCTATTCATTTAAGAAGCAATATTTAGGTTGATAAAAATTGTTATAGTGAATATGAATGTGACGAAATGTAGAAAGTGTAAATCCTGACATATAGTAATTCAAAAGCGAATCTTAGCCATAATGTAGGCCTATATGTTTGAACACGAATGTTCAACGTGTTTCTCTTCGTTATAAACTTCTGTAAAGTAGATGGGTCGATATTGGAAGGGTTAATGGTGGGCTGGATAGTGTACTCCCATCGTATCCGTCATTAACCATCCCGACTTCTTGATTTTAAATCACTGAGAATCACATATTACTTTGAGTTTCGTAGATCAGTGCACTCTCAGTCCAACTCAAGAGTCCTACTCCGGACTATCAGCTCTAAATGATCAATACTGCTATTTCACTCCAGAACCATAACATAGGATCACATATAATAGCTGAGGTGTTCAGTTTCACTGAGTATAGGCGTGGTCAAGGCATGATAACCCTTTTAGCTTGAATAGTTAATAGAGTCCTGGTGAATTTCGTCTACATTTATCTCTATTCCAGTCAATACTATTTTTTGAGGTACATGTATTGTACCAGGCTACGATATTGTTATGAATTACAGTGTTTTACGTGTTTCATGTAGCCTACAGAAAAATACTTGAATAAATACTTTACTATTCACATCCATTAATCAATTCAACATTGCCATCAATTTCATTTTCATTGCTCAAATATTTAATAATCTGAGATTTACGGTATTTTTTTTTTATACAAAACTGCACAATATTTATGTAAAATTACTAATCAAAGCCTTCAGTTTCGATTTAAGGAACTACTCGCTCCTCCATCTTCATAGATGGTAGTGGTAGTTCAGTCCTGCACTAAATGCAATCTTGCAGGGAAATTGACAGAACTGTTTGCACAGGGTAAGTACCCAAGATGGTTACTCTTTCTTAGTATAGTCTTTGGCGATCTCTTTACCCTTTCTATGGCGCGATCGCACGTAACTGGAGCAAATATTCTGTAAACGTATATGGTAGGCCGCATGGGAAATAATTGCTGAGTTATGTCCGACATAATTGCTGAATTATGTCCGACATAAATCCGATTTATGTACCACGTAAATACGAATTATGTCGGACATAAATCGACCAATCATGTGAGCGCATCTCGATGATTATTTATGTGGTACATTAATCGTATTTATGTACCGCATAAATCCGAATTATGTACCGCATAAATCGTATATGTACACATAAATCTGGTTTCAGGAGTCTTCGAAGCTCGCATAGCGTTATGCTCTTCGAAGATTAACAAACCGGTTCAAAGCATTGCGAACAAACATCGGATTATGCGGATTGGGAGTCAACATTTGTCAATAACCTATATCGTTCGCTGCTCGACGAAAATCACGCAGATGTTTTACTTTGTCTATCATGCGTGCCATTGCGTTGTACTTTGCTTTATACAGCAGAAATAACTGCGCTGCTTTCACGCCACAGCAAGATGGATTACATTAGCTCAGAGCATGATAACAGCTTCAAAATTCGCTAATGTGATTGGTCTATTTGATGCCGGTATTAATTATATTTAATGCCGGTATAAATTATATTTAATGCCGGTATTAATTATATATAATGCCGGTATTAATTATATGTAATGCCGGTATTAATTCTATTTAATGCCAGTATTAATTATATTGAATACCATCATATGTAGCTACATGGTGATTGGCTGTGAATTATTGCCGGTATTAAATAGAATTATTACCGGTAATATTTTTAGTTCATACGGACATTAAATCAGCAATTATTTCCCATATGGCCTACCATAAACGTAACATTTATTTGCCTTAGCAATAAATTACAGATTGGAGCGGAAAGTTATAACACTGCAGTCTGACAGGTTAAGTAATGAATAAGAATAATATAAATGGAATGAAAAGAAACGAGGCCGCTTGTTTTGGGGAAGAGTTTTGTCGCGATGTTTGACATTGCAGCGGACTATCCTTTATTGAAACTACCTATTGAACAGTGGCGTGTACAAGGGATTGCGGGTGGGGGGGGGGTCACTTAATGATACAAGGGTTAATTCTTCTCTTTCTTCATGTTATGTATAAACCACTACAATAATGTGTTTTTGAAGTTTTCATCATCGGTATTATGCTTGGATTAGTTCCGAGTTCAAGTCACTCCAAGATCAATGTATGTCGTCCAGGAACAGAGTTTGTTGACAATTGACAATTCATAATCATGGACGTTAATTAATGAATCTAAGAGACTGACTTTGGCCAGCCTGCGGCCTTGATAAGCCAATGAGGCTTCTTCGCGAGTTCCTGCTTGCAGGAGGATCTAAAATTACCTTCCTACATACATACATACATACACCCATACACACGTACTTACACTCATACACTCACACATACATAAATATCAAGTAACTAATTACCTCGAAAGATTCCCGGATCGCCTCCTTCGATGCAATACTCCAGCTGTGGACCGTTGTCGGACATGAACACGATAAGTGTGTTGTGTTCGATTCCTTGGGCGCGAACTTCATCAACGATACTCTGTACTTCCCAGCTGAGTTCATTTATACCATCCCCATAAGCACCTTAAATAGAAGTAAACACAATAGAAAAAACTCCAAGTACTCTCAATCCATTGTGATAAGAAAATCAATCAAGTCCTAACATTTATCCTCTCTGTCCCTTTCCTCTTCTCTCTGTTAATGCTACCATTACTCAGGCAATTATTTCCAAACTACGCCCCCAGTCCTGCTGTCCTGACTTCAACAACTATTTCTAGGGATTAGTTTGCTAAGTTTCAATGTATATCGAGTTTTAATAGTACGAAACATAGCATTATCTAACTAAACGGCTATATTTTATAGGGGAATAACACGTACAGTGTTGCCATCAATACCTAAAACTAGATTCACAAGTGAACAACCTGCTAAAACAAACTATCACAAACAACTGAGACAACTGTGGCTGGACTGAAAGTAGAACGATGTGACCCCTGTGACTCCATACCCAACCTACAGGCTTTCAATCTTAGAGTAGAAAGGACACTGAATTATTAATAGGTGTAATTTACAAATCTACTAAAGGGCATGACAACAGCCAAATGTGTTTCACCGTTGTATGAAACACAAGCAACTGATCTGGCCAATAAACACGTAACATGTTGGAATATGATATAAGACAGCCAAAACTTGTTCAACAGACTTATGCAAGCTTGTTCTCAAAACAAATCCACCGGCGAACAATCTTTGTCAACAATAATATATATCTTATGATTTGTTTGATATATAGAAGTATACATTTTATTTTTATGTTATTACATAAATATTTAATGATGTTACTTTTTATTTTATATAAATATTTTATGTTTTTGTTTATCCCTGTGCCGAGGTTTCTATGCTTGGCGTTCCATGGGGTATGCCCTGGTAGAAATTCCAGTAGAACCCAGTTAAAAAATCAACTAGGTTCTACTAGGGCCTACTATGTCTAACTGGTTTTTAACTGTATTTAACTGGGTCTTACTGGGTTCCAACTGGGCTATGCTGAACATGAGCTAGGTTCAACTGGGTTTACACAATGTTCAACTGGGTTTGTTCAGACCCAACTGAGTTTGAACTATGTTTGAACTGATCCAGTTGGGCTTCAACTATGTTTCACTGGTTTTTGCACTAGCCCAACTGGGTTTGAACTATGTTGACTGGTGAACTTGCCCTGTTGGGATTGAACTGGGTTTCAACTGGTTTTGCACTGGCCCAACTGGGTTTGGATTATTGGCTGGTGAACTGACCCAGCTGGGGTTTAAACTGGGTTTCACTGGTTTGCACAAGCCCAACTGTGTTTGAACTATGTTTACTGGTGAGCTTGCCCAGTTGGGGTTGAACTAGGTTTCCCACTGGCCCAACTGGGTTTGGACTATGTTGACTGCTTTTATTTTAGGCGTAATTATCAAGAATATTATAATGTAAGTTCGTAAGCAGTAACCGTATCGTGATAAATTGAAAATGCTAAATTAGCCAACTTATGAGGGGTGTACAATAAATCTTTGTCATATTTATCACAGTTATGATTAAACGATTACGTTTTTGTACCGCAATGATTAAAAATACGAAATATTTACCATATAATAAATTTGAAAAAAATATGTTATACTTTGTTCGTCGATTTGAACAATTGGTAGGCAAAATGCCTTCCTAGTGCAAAATAGTATGATCCGACTAAATTTGAACTTTGACATTTGTCCCTTGCGTTAGCGCTAAATTTATAAATTCCGAATCCGCAAACCACATACGCCAACAGAAGCTTTGCAGAATAATCGCATTTGTAACCGATTTTGCCAACAATTTTAAATTATTACCGCGGCTAAGTTCCCTCCTTTGTGATCTTGCAGTATCTTTATATTATTGACACATACTTGTAACATTATAGTTGATTGTAAACGTGCTCTTTATCATAAATATTTGAATTGAACAGAAACTTTATATATATCGACCTAGGACTATAGTATAGGCTAGGCCTAACAAACCGGTTCCCTACTAGGTATACCACATGGTACAATTGCTAACGTTAGACATATCCTAACGTTATAGTTGCCTAGCTTATAGGGGCCTTACCTAGTTATACTCAAGTTAACACCTATATTTAGCCGCATGATTTTAGGAAAGTTATCGTCAACTAGCAAACATTATAGCAATTTTCAAAATTTACGCAATTGCCTTGATTGTTGCTTCAAACATGAAGTGTCCTATTGCTGGCATAATAACATACTTTGCAAAAGTCATTAGCCTAGTGAAGTTCAAAGCATACACGTATATGCTACAAATGTGAGGATGCCCTACACTGAACATTATGAAGATATGATTAAACTATCAATCTAATTTAAAGTGAGGCTTCATTTGTACAGTGTAAGATGGTCAGCTCTTACATAAAGTTTTGTTTTGTACCATAGTTTTACTTATTTATTAGTGCAGTGCTCACTGTACAGAGGGCTATACATTTGTACAGTATATTTGTATGTTGTCTTGTGGCAGCATAAGGGTTGATTTAATAACAAAGTTCTGTCTCTCTTCTGGGTTGCTAGGCAACTATCTTGTTCTTCCTGGAAATTAGCCCTCACAGGAAATGGGGTCTGTGTGTTTATATTTTAGGAACAAAGGAGTTAAGTGAGGGTAAAGGGATTTGGCAGTTGGCTATGAGAATCTGAGCAAGGCAGTTGTAAAAGAAGAGAAAGATAGTTTAATGGCTGGATAGTTTCTTTTAAACCTTAATTTACATAGTTCAGTTTACTGTAGTCCTAATTATTTTATGGAAGTTGTGATATTCAACTGACAGTCTGGGACACTATTTATTATAAAGGATACTATTTACTATAAAGGATATTATTTTACAATAAAGGATATTCCAGGACACCATCACTTATAAAGGACATTATTTTACTACAAAGGATATTGACATTATTTTACTGAAAGGATACCCTGGAACACATATAAATTAAAGGATACTTTTTTTGATGGGATCGGACATTCATAATACCATTTATTGGGTTCAACTATACTGATGTCGTAGAATATCTGATGTCGTGGAAGATCTGAGGTCGTAGAATACTTCAATGTCACCAGCAGGCCAACTCACCAGAACAGACTTTTAAATTAAATGTATTTCTTTACATTTTGGGTGCACACCTCATGACTGTAAGTTGTTTCATTTAATTCTTTGACGGGGCCCAGATCAGCTGTAAACTGTTTGTTATTCATAATTATTATTTCTTTTGATCCAATCCAGTTGATTTCTCCATTTTTTATGTGTCTTGTTCTGTGTTAGGTCATCACACCAAACCCAGAGTTCTCTGATCAAGAACAAACATTTATTTTCAGTGGCTAACACCCTCACATACAGTATAGATCTACTGTTAAAAAATGAAAAAAAAAGTTAAAAAATCTACTGTTAAAAAACTTCTTATAGTGTGGTGTTACTGTTATATAAGTGTAGATAACACCAGTTGAGAAACCCAGTTCAAACTACTTAAAAATATAAGCAGTAAAACATAGTTCACCCAGTTTAACCTAGCAAAATATAGTTGACCCAGTTGAACCCAGTAAAACATAGTGGACCCAGTAAAACATAGTTGAACCCAGTAAAATATAGTTGACCCAGTAAAACATAGTTGAACCAGTTGGACCCAGTAAAACATAGTTGAACCCAGTAAAACATAGTTGGACCCAGTAAGCATAGTTGAACCCAGTAAAACATAGTTGAACCAGTTGGAAAAAGTTCAAATTTGGGCCAATTTCCGTATAGAAAATTCCAGTTGAACCCAGTTCAAAAGTTCAACTGGAATTTCCACCAGGGTGTGCCCTTCTTGGCCCTTTAACCTGTTATGTTATGTGTGTTGTTATTTTATGTTATATTGCAATCTCTTAGTAATGACATTGGTTGTAAATCAACTCTTGTCTGGAAGTAAGCGATCCTTGATCAATTCAATCAGATAGCTTTTCGTTGTTTAAATTCCCGTCATTATCATGATATTAGAAATAACGCAATACTGATAGGAAACTGAACAAAAAGACAATAAAATGGTTTCACAACATTCTAAAACTATGGCCATATCTAACGTTTAGAACAATGTGTGAATTAATGTTGAACACATTGTTTTTATTGTTCTGTTAGCAATTATGTTTAGAGTGTTATAGGTTTAGGATAATTTAATGACTTTGTATACGAGGGCATGATCGCTTACATTACAGAAACTTCAACAGGGGTGCAACTGTAGGCAAAGAATGTGTAAGAAACAATGCAAGCACCCGTGGTGCACATACATATATTCTCATCAGCTCAATCCCTCGATGAAATAAAGACCTTTTCTACCGGGTGGAAATAAGAATTACGGATTTCATTTATAGCGTTAATTAAATAGCATACACCGCTGATGCTATCTGCTAAGCCAACAGAAAATGAAAGCCCGCAGCATTCGCTAATTTCCTTTCCAGTATATTATTTTTTATAATTTGTAATTTATAGTATGTTGTATTTCACGCACAAGCAATATAACAATATATGTAAGTTATATTGCACTTTCAGCGTGGTTATAGCAATGCCACTCATGATAGTTTTTAAGTGATTTTAGATAACTATATACTTTATAAGAGTTTTGAGACAGATGCATTGTTTTATCTTTCGCAAGCCACTTTAACGACTATACTGTCTGTACTGTGAACTTGCTGCTATAGTGTCAACAGAAATCTTAGTAATCGCCGAGAAATACAATGAACTTTGAAACCTCACAAAAAAGCAAACAGTTTTTATAGCTCAATGCAGCCTTTCATACCTTATCCACCATTATCAGCGTTGTCGGAAGTTTTCATAATCCTCGATGAAAACGGCCGAGTTGTAAAAACAGATCATGTGAATTTTTCGCACGCTCCTTGAGCTAAAACTCGCATATCATTCTGCACTGCCCAATGTCAACTTTAATCTCTCTCGGTAAAACCGACAAATCTTTCGTCCATAATTATAACTTTTATACTTGGTGACATGATTACACCACGCAAATGTGAAAGCGAGGTGCATTTTCTCACTATCATTGGAGGACTCTATCAATTGCCAATGTTTAACGTTCTTGATTTAAAATAAACCTCCAGTCAATCTTTGCAAAAATGCCATAATTGCAAAATAATATGTTTGGCGGTTTTCGACAGACAGATATATCTTGTAACAAATATAATGAAAATATACATTCATGGAGGTTACAGAACTGAGCTATAATAGCGCAAGGCTTTATAACAAAATGGCGACTCTTGCCTGTGCTACATCGATAGAGAACAGCTTTAAAGTAGTATAAACTGGTTTGAATGGCATAAATAATTATAAATGATATCATTATTCGACATTTGAAGTCATGATATTTAATTTCCCATTATTATGTTAATTAGGTAATCAGTGTAGAGAAGAGCATGCGCATGGCGTTCACATGTTTGTTGTCTTGTCATTTATAGTAGAATATAAACCACCAGGCTATAGGTTCTAGTGACTGAGCAAGTCAGCCAGACCCTTCTATTTTAATCGGTGGCCCCTTGCCTGCATGCCTGGCAAGGGAGGCTACAACCCGAGGTCAATCAGTGGCCCAGGAAAACATTGAAAATGGACGGGAATGGGCAAATGTAATAAGTATATAGTGCATTTCCATTCTCAAAAGATAATTATATACGGAAAGGGCAAAACTTGGGGTCCGTTGACATAACTATCCCCAAGGGCCCATCAGACTTCGATGCCCCCCCTACTCCCGCGTAATTATAATGTTGTGCCTGTTTTGTAACGAGTCATAGCTCGAGTAATACTGAAGGTGACGAAACTCGGACTTGCGGAAATGTTAACCATTAAAATAACACAATGATTACAGCTATATTCACTTGAATCCAGTCGCGAACATGTCAATGAGTTGAATCGGAGATTCAGATGAAGACTTTAACATATCCAATGACAATGAACAAACATCGGATCGAGGAATGACGTCATTTTCGATAAATTTACTGTTTATTTATTATCAGCTAGAGTAAGTGAGCCATTTTAGACAATGAACATAACGGTTCAATATTAACTTCATATACGGTTATAAAGTATAATTTCATCTAATAGTATGGAATATAGTAAATTACCCTTAATTATTAATCTCTTATAGCAACTATATCGATATTCGACATATTTCACGCTCTCGAGCTCGATGATAAGGAGAAAGTTTACGTTTTTGTTTGTAGATTTTAGAACGCATGTGTTCGAACTATACAAGCACGCAGGTAGGCGAAGCATACTTTTCTTTGCTTCTTTTTATAATTGGTTACTTGAAACAATGCGCTAATTAATAGTAAAGCTTTTAGGGATGTGCGTATTTCAGCCAATGATCAGTAAATTACATCATAGTAATCTCCATCAGCGATCTAGGACGAATTTGACGTGATCGCCCAGGTTTATCAGATCGGAGTTATCATTGGAATCGTGCACGTGGACGTGCTGTTTATTCCTACAATTGATTCAACTTATTTTACCATCGAGTATTCATCTTGATTAAACAACATAATTTTATAACCCTCACGTGATGTATGACGTTATAGGTCACGTCATATACACATGCTTCTGCATCCTTCAACACCTCAATTACCCACAGCTCACACGTTTTTAAGTTACATTATTCCCTTAACTTCATTTAGCGAAGTGTCAATCAGGTGCTGACATTATACCAGCTACTGTACACTACTCCCCAACATCAGTAGTATGGTATGATCCAAACCCTGGAAATTCATAGGCCCCCACTTGTTGTATATGCATAAATTATGCATCTATTTTTGGAATACGGTATCAGCTGTCTTATTCTCTTACAGGTGACTGTTTTAATCACAGACGCTGGCGGTTTGACGTATATAACCCTTACACAAGCCTCGAGTAACTTCAACCGCTTCTGGTTCCGAATCATGTCAACCGGAAGTGACGAACATGTTTATGGCGGTGGTGAACAATTTTCATACGTTGATCTAAACGGGAGGAATTATCCACTTTGGCTACAGGAACAGGTGCAAATTTTAAAATTTTACATTACAAACAAAAACATGCATCATCGTGGATTAAAATGATAGTAAGGGGAATTTTGTTTTGGCTAAAAGGTGAGAGAAATGATCATATTCTAAACATCCTAGTGAGCTTTGCATTCAATTCCTAAGTATCGTTTTCGAGACACAATTCTGATCCGATTGTCCCCTGTTTGGCTGTTTCATTAAGATGCCAAACAAACACCTTAAAAATTACCAAATAAACAGTGCAAATTGCATTGATTTGCTGGTATAATGATTATCTAAAGATAAGTTTTGTTTTCCTCTCATTCCAACCTTTTCAATATTTCAAACCTATTCTAAACTGTAAGGTTAGTTTACTAGTTTGGACCAATACATATTATATTACTTCATACCTTTTCAGGGAGTTGGTAGAAACAAGAGCACATACACGACCTTCTTAGCGGATCAAGACAGTGGGTCTGGGGGAGACTATTACTCAACCTATTGGGTTCAACCAACCTTTGTGTCGTCCAGGAAATACTTTGCTCACTTTACAAGCTCTACTAACGGGCAACTCGATTTCAGGAACGACGGTTTCCACGAGGTTGAAATTTGGAATGCACCAGGTATAGTTTTAATATGAACATATGAAAAAGCTCCTTCTGACAAGAATATGCATGATACAAGTTTCCTATAGCAGCAGGGCAAGGTATGGGCACAAAGAGGATGATGTTGTTGGCAAAAGATATATACATCAGCACACGCACCGAATGGAAATATATTATTTCCCTATTAACAATATTCTTTCCAGACAGTTACCACCTCTCCAAGTCTTCCAGGTCACTTTTGATAGAAAAGTAGCCCTACCCCATCTAACACTTTATAATTTATTTACAGGTTGGGTATATCTCTTTTAGACTCAGAGATATTCCCTGGGCAGCTCGTGATTGGAACGGCAACTACATTTCCAGATCTCTTAACCAAGTTGACTGGGCTCCTTGGTCGTCAGCCCAAGCTGCCTGACTGGTTGTATAACGGCGTCATCTTGGGAGTTCAAGGCGGTACAGAAGCAATGCTAGGGTATCTTGAGCAAGCTCAGGTAAGGTAACATTCATCACTTATACCTTTGCGTCATGAAGTTGCATAGTACAGATTTCAATTTATAAGAGTTAGCCGGAAGAAAAAACCTGAAAGGAGACATAAACCCAAGCATCATCATGAATCAATGTGAACAACTTCTCCAAACAGTTAAGAAAAATCTTATATCATTGAAGATATATCAAAGATTTAATGTTCCTTCACACAGAAGATATGACATCACCGAGTCTTCTACGAGAACAAAAAGTTGGTCGCCAACATTTTCGGTGGGTCGCAAACATATTCAGAAGTATGAAAATAGATCTACAGTTGTCGAAGCTTGCAGGCGCGGCCGAACGGAAAAATTATTGGGGGGGAGGGGAGGGCTAATGTGTGGAGACTAACTAAGCGGAGCGCCACCATTGGTTGGCGCGGAGCGTACGAGAAAATTTTCGGTTTTTTCAAACCCCCAGATGGCCGGAAACGGCACTTCCCGAGTGTTTTATGCTGCGAATACCTAGCCCTAAAATATGGGTCTCAAGCCTGCAATTTCTCAGATTGAAAGAGAAAGTCTGTAAAAACATTGTAATTTGTATAGTCGATGGTGTTTTAAGAGAGTAGCTATTACTCGTAATGTACTCGCAAAGACGTTTTTGAGTGTAGTAAGGGCAGTGGCGGAGCTAGGGGTATTGGTCGGGGGGGGGGCAAGAATGGTCTGTAGGGGGCTTTCGACACTATCTAAGCGGAGCGTCACCACAGGTTGGCGCGGAGCGTACAGAAAATTTTTGAGTAAAGATACTCTATATATTGCAGGAAATGACCCTTTCCGGGCCTTGCTAATTTGTAGATAAACGGAGTATAAATAGGTGTAGTCGCCATTTTGTCGGAAAATTACACCAACAGAATATGACAAATGTCAATAGGTAGATGAGAGCGCAATAAAATAGTCAATAATCGCGAATAAGTAAAAAGTAGTGAAAAGCTGAAAAGTGCGCCAGCAGTCCATTTGAGTCCGTCAGGGGGGGGGGGGCGGGCATCTGCCCCCTGACTGTATGGACGCTCCGCCACTGAGTAAGGGGATGTTGGAGAACTGGCTGAAATGAGGCAAGTCATTGTCCTAAGACGAAGTTGTTTTGCGCTTACCGGTACTCACTGCTTCCACTTTTCACGGGGCGTGAAGACGCGGTTGGGGTGACAATGTGGTCTATAGCCAGGGAACGGGCCGAGGGTCCCCCCAGCATTTACTAAAATTATTACACCTATATAGTATACGTGTGCATCGGACAGATCGACAAGTATGCATTGAAAAATGGGCAGATGCACGTTTCGGAGCCTTGGTAAATATTGGGGGGGGGGGGGGCTAATCATGCATTTGCCCCCTCAACTTTTTCATTGGGGGGGCTGAGCCCCCCCAAGCCCCCCCGGTTCCGCCGCCACTGGAAGCTTGTCAACGGAGATCGATTAAGCTATGTTGGTAAAATCAGGTCCATAACACATGCTAACTTCATGGATTCTGAGCATCGAATCTGACGTGTGGTTAACTGGTGGGTGGTGGCTCATGCCTCATGGATGCCCGGGGTCATTGCCATAATAGTGTGCATAATGCGATCAACTTCATGATTGCATTGTCCTGTGTCTCTTAGTTAGGGTTCAACGGATGTGAGCGTGCATCAGGTCGGGAAATAACGTCAAATACGTTTCTTACACAATTTAGCGAACTAAATAGTGTGATACTTTACAAGAACAAAGCGCCAAGAATGAAACTCTCAGACAAGAAAAGAATATCATTTCTCGAAAGCGCTGAATTATCAAAATAAAAGAAGTGATCGCTTTGGGAGTACCGATAATCTATTGTATTAAAATATTCGATCTATCTCTTGATCGTAGGTTTAGGTAAGTCCACTTACCAAAGTATCAAAGTGATACTAAATGTGTACGGGAACAATATTTTAACTTGGGGACTGCTTCCCGCTTCCACCTTCACCTCATTAGGATTATCGACAGCCACAGGAATAACACAAAGTAAATAAATAAACTTGTCATTGGGTATGCCAAGAGCATTGGAAGAAAACGGAACATATTAATTGTTGAGGGCAGCTCATCGTAACAGTGACAGTAATAGCATAGGCCTACTGTTATGTATACTCCTCAAGTTTGATGTTCTTTGGCAAAAATTCCTGTCATTGATATATGAATGTCTTTGCATTGAATATTGGTATAGTTCTTAGCATGATTCAACAGTTGATTTCTGATCCAGGTAGGTGTTCTATACAGGACCTCCTAGTATTCTTTGTTTGTTCTCCCGCAGTAGCCTTATATAAACATGCTGATTTCTACATTCTCCTATATGTTTATATAAGTATTCAACGCGATCACTTAAACTTGCAGCTCAAAATTGCAAGTGTGTTCGGGACAACGACTTTCTGACGTTTGTAAGATCAAGCTGAATAATTATGTAACATATTAATATGCACCGTAGCCGCGACGGAACCTCAGCATCCAACAATTATTTGTTCTGCTGGGATTACAAGTCTATAGTGTAGGTGCCACCACATGTTGTGGCGCCTAACAATAACACTGAACATACAGGTCCACTGTTAGGTAAGCTTTTCTTCATCATGATCATCATTTTTTCCCTTCAGAACGAGGGAATGAAAGTCGCCGGGCTTTGGATCCAGGACTATGCAGGTAGGATCACAACCTCGTTCGGCCGACGGCTATTTTGGAATTGGCAATGGGACCCCGAGCAGTATCCTGATCTGGACACGGAGATCATTCGGTTGAAAGAGGAGGAGAATATACGCTTGTTTGCTTACATGAACCCGAATCTGAATCGTGAGGGTAACATGTTCGTCGAGGCAGAAGATTTGGGATATTTGATTCGAAATAGTTCAGGCCAAACTTATTTGATTGATTATGGTGAGTTCTTCTGTGGAATCGTTGATCTTACGAGCCCCGAAGCATTTGATTGGTATAAGGCCAAAATAAAAACCAACATGATCGAATTTGGCTTCGACGGTTGGATGGCTGACTTTGGGGAGTACCTTCCTCCGGCAGTCTTTGACAACGGCGTCTCCGGGGAAGAAATGCACAACCTTTGGCCTGTTCTCTGGGCAAAGGCGAACCGTGAGGCAGTGGAAGAGGCGGGCAGACTAGGTGATATAGTGTTCTGGATGCGTGCTGGATTTACTGGGTCTCAAAACTACAGTGTTATGACTTGGTCAGGGGACCAATTGGTCGACTTTAGCACAGCAGATGGCTTGGCCTCAGTTATAACGGGTACATTATCTTTGGGGATGTCAGGCTATGGACTGAATCATTTTGACATTGGTGGATACACGTCTTTATATGGTGTTATAAGAACGGAAGAACTTCTCTTAAGATATGCGGAGCTAGCAGCCTTTACACCAATGATGAGAAGTCACGAAGGAAACCGCCCGGACGAAAATTGGCAGTATTATTCCAGTGTACACAGTATGAAGATGCTGGGACGCGCAACCGAGATCTATATCCTAATGAGGAACTATACGCAAAGTGTATTGGAAGAGGTGTATACATTAGGTTATCCAGCACAACGACCTCTTTTCTTTCATTACGATAATGACCCTCTGTCATTCGATGATTCAATGAAATATCAATATTTACTGGGGAAGGATATTCTCGTAGCACCGGTTTATTTACCTTCCTCAGAGACTGGTGATAGATGGACCTTTTACCTTCCGCCCGATGACTGGGTCTATCTTTGGGATGGTACGGCTTATGATGATGGGGGCGAATATGTTACTGTCGATGCTCCATTGGGAACTATTCCTGTCTTTTATCGAAAAGACTCGACGTATGCGCAATTCTTTCAAAACGTTGCAGCTAGTAAGTCAATTTTCCTTATTTTTGTTCTCAACTGTGAAGCCCCACGGGGATTTGACTGCATTGCAGTCCTCATATATGTTAGGATTGCCTCCATTAAACTTGTGATGCATCAAAAGGCAGTGAAATATAAAGCTTTTTGTTCTTAATAAAATAATTGTCATTATTATGTAAACTTAAATACTTTACCTGACTGAAAAATTCAACCGCAACTTCTATTAAAGTAGTGATTAATGAAAAGCACAACAAGTTAAACTATATCATTATTGGCATCGGGCCCTCGAAGCCAAGGAGGCCCGAAGTGAACACAACGTCAATGGGCCTCCGAGAACACTTCCAGGTAAGAAACACCAACTTCCTATTTGGATTGTATACCAGAAACACTTGATGGGAGGAGGTGGGGGTGGGGGGGGGGGGCGGGGCAATCATAGGGTTTCAGAGGGCACAAGATGATGTCAAAATGTCATGCTGGAACCTTTATCAACCCAAGAACAACTGGTTGACTGAAAAATGCAAAAACAACTTCTATCAAATGAATAAGAAAAGACAAATATAACAACTTTAGTCATTTCATTGGTGGCCACGAGAAATCCTTTGTTTGTTGCCGAAATTCTTATTATAAACATAAAGCGAAAGAGCTAGTTTGAGGAATTTCAGTTATCATGCTAATCAGTTTAACGTTGATGACGATGGGTGTATGTCTTCCTAAAGGAACGGTTTGCCACTTTCAAATCGGCCCAGGATCTTCTAGGATATGTACTCATTTTATACTCTCAATGTGTGTTGCTAAATTTTAACTTCGACCTTTCTAGCTTACTCGGCCTTAAAGCTCAGTGAAAATAACACTTTCTATGCAATTTTCTATTAATTATTATTTTTTTTATTGAGTTATCTGTCCTTAAAACATTTTGGGCTGAATAAAAATTCGCCAGATTTTTTAACGAGTCCGTAGATGCTACAAACTTCAATCAAACTTTGCAAGCCTGCCCAACAGACCATGCGCCAATCAAATCTCTCTGTTTTGTTCACGACGGTGAACTGTGTGCTAGCCTGTGTTAGGTCCATATTTTAATAGTATCTTTCTTTCAGTCTTACCCATAAAGCTTGCGAAATTTTGTCATTTCCTTCCATGATATTGGGTATAAAAAGTGGACGATACGAGTTTAGCAGGTTACATTTTTGTAATTAACATACTGATATGGGCGGTCGCAGTGATTTGACGGCAAATCGTTTGCGCCAAAAGGGCAACAGAAAATAAAATTTTGCGACAGCTTTTCTCCATTAAACCTACCCGGTCAGATTGCATTAGAATAAGAAACAAGGAATCTGCCTCGGAAGGTTGTTTTCCGAAATTCATCAGCAAACCCACATTGAGACTTTAAGCTTTAGTTTATTGTATTTTATACATGTAATGATGGTTTTGAAATTGTTCAGACAATTAGCGAGCCTCGCAATCGAATAGCCATACGTGAGACAAATGTAACAAATATATCGAAGCTGCTCTCAGTACTAAAATCAACATCTCAAGAGCACTTTGACCGACGGTAAATTGCTAAGTTCAAACTTCAAGGAGTAGCTTAGCTTTACAGTGTCTCCGAAAGATAAACGGATGATTAATTGCTTTACGCGTTATCATGGAAATTGTAAAACAACTAACACACGGGTTAAAAAATTGCAGTAAGTACTATATTCTAAAGTAACATGTTACACAACATGTTACACAATTACCAACATCCCTTTGAATTTTCCGTTTGAACGCTATTTTAGTAGTTCGTTTCAGACAACAAAATGCCAAAATCGGTGATAAGTGCTATACGACCGTTATTGTGTACTAGGTAATAGACATAGCCTGTTTACATGTATCTGCTATGAAAGTATGACAATCATATGAATAAGTCCAACTGATTGCAGTAGTGGAAAAATTGTTGACGTATTCAACAAACGTGTTCTTGTATTAAGTAGTGTATAAAAATTGAAGATATATTTGTACACTGGCTTTTTTGCGTGCTATTGAGGCTTACGATAACGTTGTCAAGCGTAAATTTAATCCGTACTCCAAACACTCTCATTGGCAGAGTACGGGAAAGAATAACATCAAGTTCAGACGCTTTTATTCAGAATTGTCATGTACTGCTTATGTATGTGTGAGCAATTAAATACCCAGAAGAGGATCTCTTTGCAAATATTTTCTCCCCGAAGAGCTTTACCATATAAACTGAGAAACTATGCCTTTGTTTGTTTCATATTAGATCTTGTAAGAATACTGCAAAACCATTGTCTCGTCTTATCAAAATCTTATTTACACTGCCTATAAAAATAACGCTCGTTGAGTAGGCCTATCAAGATTTATGGACCATATTTTCAACTCCCAACATTCTCTAGTCATAGTTTAAACTGTTTTTAATCTTCTTTTATAGACACTCCTGCTATTCTGCCGACTACTACTATGGACCCAGTCCCCACATCAATGGCGTCAATAGCTTCAATGCCTTCGGAGTTTGTACTAATAGTTACGTTTTTCCTAGTGGGAAAAATTTGGACTCCATGAACAACTTTACTTACTCTACAGGGACTATTATTTTCTGTTGTCGTAAAGTAGATGTTTCGTCATGTGTAAGCTTTTTTAACCTTTTAAACAAAAATCACAACAGACCCATGAACTTTAATCGTCATCAGTATTGTGACCAATTTTTTAGCCTACTGAAATTGCTAGAAGTTGCCAAAAAGACATTCCTGGAGATTCTGATTCTATTACTTTTTCACAGACATTGAGGAAGTGTTAAAATGGACAATTAATCATCTCAGTGTGTAGAAATAGCTACGTAGTGGAGGCAGTAAAATGCTTGGTGAAATTTGATAATGATTGCAATGAAAATCATCGGGTGTCTAGGCCTTCGTATTGAGAATATTAAATTACTTATTGGGGTGTCTTTGTCTACGTATTGAGTAAATTATACTACGTATCGAGTGTCTTGATCAACATATTGAGTATATACTTATCTACATATGACACCTGCCTACTTTGAACTGTTATGGACCATTCGCATACCAATCGAATACACTCAAGCTCAAACTTCGTGAAGTAATCGACTGTTAGATATACGTTTAATCTTTCCCCATCTTCTGTGTCTTTGTCTAGTTCAAGTTTCTCCGCACAAATTTCTGCGAATAAATTGTACTGGGCGGGTTGATCGGAGTAGCGAGGGAAAGACTTTTGATACAGTTCAGCAATATTTCACTTTTAAAATTGTCCCAGTTATAACGACCTGATAGAATGTATTGAGATTACGACATGAAAACGTTTCCACATTTCAAATTACATTAAGGAACCTTTTTTCTTCTTCAATAAGGCGAGAATTCTCAATCAAATAACTTCACATGAGGCTGTAAGGCACTAATGCGAACGGACCACAACTGATAATGATAATGTAATTGTATATATGATTACATAGTCATTTTATACGACAATTTACTGATTAAACACGATAATATATATAGAAGATACACGATGATAATAAGAAACTACACGATAATAAATAGCAATGTAGTCTACACGGTTGTTATAACAAAAGTACATGGTAATTATAAGAAACTATGTCTATAATAAGAAATTACACGACTGTAATAAGAAAGTACCGTACACGATGATAATCTAAACTGCAAACGATGAAAAGCGCTGCGTCTGCATATGCGTTGGCATATGTATGAGATTTTGAACATTTGTATTATTTTTAGAGGGTAAAGAATTCCCTCTAGATTGCTGCCAGCACAACTGTGTGCCCATTGTATTCTGTTCCGGCCGTGGACCGGATAATAAGTACTACTTTATAGTAAGTTGTTATTGGTTATACGAGTAAGCGCGTCACACACACACACACACACACACACAACACTCGACAACAGTGAAACATAACAATCAGTTGTGAGTCGTGATGTCCACCTTGTGAATAATATGTGTGTTCATATGGATATCGTTAGCAGTTTTTATAGCATCGTGTATATGATTATTATTATCATCGTGTATCTTCCTAATATTATCGCGGACTTTAACATGATCACCATGTAAAATATTATTATAATCATGAAAACTTAGAGTATTTTTTGCAAATTAACATATAAATTTATATTATAATTATGATATAATTAATATTATTATGATATAATAACATAATGATTGTAATCATGATATTAAATCACGTTACCACATCATTTGTGTACCATTTGGCGTTCCATAGTGAACTGATTACCTCAATACGGTTATCCGAAACTCGGTTAGATTATTCTATCACGCTTCTCGGCCTTTTGGCTAAGATCGTGTGCAAACAGTACACAATAGATCGCTCACCAACCTTTGACCTGAGGATAATGTGTAGTACCTATTCCCTTTTCCAAGGAACTTGTGATACTCACTTAATGTAGCGTCGTTATGACCATACGGTTACAGTTCCGATTGGGGGTTGAGAGCGGACCAAGTTGTTTAGAATTCGTGGCTCAATCCATCAAGTTATACAAATATAACTTAACAAGAAACTCAAAGTCACTGCTATGTTGTCTTCAGTAATTTGCAATTTGTTTATGTCTGTTATATTTTAAAATCCCGTCAACTCAAAACAACGACAATTAAAGCAGATACTTGCATGACCAGCATATCTGTTTTTTTTTATCTGTTCCCTTTCGAGGGGAATGGTGATACATACCCGACGATGATAACACAGTCACAGTCCCGATGCAAGGGGACTGAGGTTGAGAGCGGATAAGTCGGTCGATAGTTTGGTTTTCGTGCCCAAGTTCTTTCCTGGGTGACTTTTCTTAAAAAGTATCTCTCTGTACATGAAATACACTTGAGCTTGGTTACCTCACATACTTTACATATATGTATGTGTGTGTGTGTTTGTGAGGGGAACACAGCCAAGTGACTGATAAAGTCATAAAGGATGACATGTGATATAATCGCCCGGGGGTCCGAATTGGCTCTCTACGGGCCTAACTGGTGTTTGGGGGAGTTCTCGGGCGACCGAATGGAGTTGAGGATCGAATCAATTTCCATTTTCATTCACCCTGTTGACCTTCACATGATGAAAATAATTGAAAAAGTATGTCTTACTTCGATCGATTACTATCTCATTATTAGTCATCTTCGATTGGTTTTGTAAAATTATTGAAAACCGCAATACCGCTAAAGCAATAATGTTGCCAGCCATCCATTGAGCTGGAAGTGTCCAACAACTATAACATCATCACTAGGACATTCCAAAGTCCTCTCCGTCTTTACAGCACGCCGCACAGCATTTTATAACCCCGAGAGGGATTTGCTTTTCCCTCTTTCTCACGCCCCCATCCGCCCCTACCCATCTACCCACACCTCCAGCCTCCATCAAACCTTCGTCCTGCAACACCAATCATTTAATATCGCTTCAGCCGGCAGAGCAGAGACATCCCCTCCCTCATAAACACACACACATCACCGCCACCAACAGTGGGGAGATGATGTTGTGTGCTTCCATGCATGGTAGGTCAGTGTGTTTATTTGTATCAGAGATTTTTGGATGAGAATGTTCTTTGGTTGAGTTATTATAAGTCCTAAAACAATTATGGACTTGCATTAACAGAAATAACAGAAAACTGAAGTGATGTTACGACGCTATCATTAATTTGGAGGTATGTGTAGAAACATGGCCGTTTGGAACAGAGATATTTATAGAAATATTAGTAGCACTCAACAACCAACAACCAATAGGGTGCAACGTACATAATATCGTGTCGCAATATTAGTTTTTCAAACAGCAGTGATGATGTCAACGGAATCTATGAGAGGCGACTCAAATACCTCTTTTCAAATCGATAGGAGGAGGAAACGTAATTTATATTCCGTTCGTTTATTTCTTTGTTATATAGATCTAAGATACAATTTTCATGTTCAATAACGTATCGGCAAAAGGAGAGGGGGGGGGGGGCTGCGGTGAAGAGAGAGTAGCTATGACACTGAAAGGGATGCTATTGCCTCCTATAACTTTATAGACTTTATAGAGATTTTAGCTGCTGATAGGGTCGACCATGTCAGAGTGTTGACAAAATGAATTGCACATATAAAAGCTATAAAAACATCCAAACCCCGTCCTCGTCACCGTCCCTTCCTCATTAACATTCAGTCTTTCAAAGAACAAGATGATCAAGTTGGCTGATTATAGATCAAACTTTGATATTTATAAAGATGATTCTAATATTTTGTATTAAACTAAATACGCACTTCTACATGTGTGTGGAACACAAGGGGGGGGGGGGTGCAAACACGCAAATGCCGCAGTTTCAGAGGATCAATAAACACATCAAGTCACTGCGGACTAAACAAGTCTTGTAGTTGACGAATTCCCGATCCCCGTGTTTCCCAAATTTACTTGCATAAACTCAAAACCATATGAATCCTATTTCAGGTTTCGAAATACTGTGCTATTTCCAGCCATTCAGATCCCTAAATAAGATTAGTCACATGTTTATAGTTAACGTGTTTGACTTAATTAGTATGGTCCCTTCCTCATTCAAAAAGGTCTTGAAATGTGAATAGGTATTGTTTGTTGAAATTTCAGGCTTAATCCCAGTTCACGAACTGCCTATTGTACATTTACGTCTTGAAAGGAAGCGACATTCTTACTGCTTGCTGCAATGTAAACAAAGACATTGAAGCGTGAGCTTCTTGTTAATAAAGATATTAAGATCCGTCGTTCTAAATGAGAGTGACAGGATGAAAAGAGATTTCGTTGAAGGCAGTGTCATTTACTGTTACCAATAGATTGTATCCAACCAATAATACCAATTTAAGCTCGTTAAAACGTAACTTGTCAAATGGCTCAGAGGGTAGAGCAGTGGACTGGTAACCTGATGAACGGAGTTCGACTCCATCAATGGTTGGTTATACACGCTTAAAATTTCTTTTTCACTTTCAGTAGTCTACGCTGAAGTCTTGATATATTAATTCAACCATATAATTTACTGTGATGGCCGATGCTGTTAAGAGGGTGACGAAAGACTCATTCCTCATCGGTCGTGTAAATCGTGGCTATGGTTCAAGGATGAGACGCTATTCTCCTAAAAGTGAATCTACGGATGCTTTTAAGAGCCATATAATTATTTTATATTATAAAAACACATTTCAAACTAGCGCCATCGAATTCCTTAAAAGCCGTTTTCTCTTGTCACTCTGAAGGTTAATAGATTTTGTTGTAATGGGTTATTTGTGGTAAGCCAAGCAACACATTCAAACAGTCATGCAGTTCACAAGGGTTTGCAGGAACTTAATTAAACCCATTGTTTGACATAAATGTGTTGGTAAAGATTTACACAACCTTCACCAAAGCAAGTATTATATTCGTTGCAATGCCAGGGGCATACAAGCCAGCGAGACCATGCGATAACATTTTAATATACATAGAATTCAATCTATATCACTTCTGCAAGAAAACCAAAGTGAACCAGCCCAGCAAACACAAAAACGTTTCAAAACGTTATTAAAATGTTTCGTCTTTTGTTTTGATAACGTTATTTGTGGTGTTATAAATATGTCACGAAAACGTTTTTAGGTTATTATTTCAAAACATTTTGTCGTTAAATCATTAATAATCATTAATATCTCATAAAAACGTTATGCCGACGTTTTCATAACATCACATTTAACGTTGTAAATACATATTTTAGAGGCTCTTTTAATAATGTTATGATAAAGTTTTGTGTTTGCTGGGAGGGTCAATATGGTCGAAATTCTCACACCGGATAGGTAGTTTTGGAAACTGAGTGATTCTTAAGAACTTTGTTTAAGATCCACGATAAAATATCCCGTATTGTGTTTTGATAACTTCAGGAACAAAATTAACTTTGTTATGCCATGGACCGTTAAAACCACTGCTCTCAGTCTTGCTATGGTCGTATTCCTATAGCACATTTACTTATTTTTTGAGAATGACTCTTTAAACAGTTGAGGTTCACTAGTTTAAGTGACTGGACCTTTTAGTTTAGTACACAGCCCATCATACTAGTTCCTCGGTTGCACTACAACACTCAATGGGAAAAATTAAGATGACATGTTTATAATTTATTACAAATTTGTTGAGGAAAATGATGTTGAATGCCATCCAAGGGTGCTCTGTTGCTTATATGAAAATTAAAGTATTTAACAAGTATATTTAACGATACATATCTTGAACAAATATTCGGGAATAGCTACAGAAACATTATGGGACTCAAAGTTGTCTGTTTTCTTTGTATTTTAATATATTAAGACTAAAATTCTGCCTTATTCATTATGTAATTATTTAAGTTAGTTATCAAGTTACAGCAAAATCTATCTGTCGATCATTCTCCCATGATTGAATACCGGGAATACTTTTTAAGAAAAGTCACCCAGGAAAGAACCTGGGCACGAAAACCAAACTACCGAACGTCTGATCCGCTCTCAATCCCAGTCCTCTTGCATCGGGACTGTGACTGTGTGATCATCGTCGGGTGTGCATCACTATTCCCCTTGAAAGGGAACAGATACTACACATGATCTTCGAGGATGTCTTCAACTCTTCGGTCTATCCGTTCGTTGTACACGTCTCAGGATAAAACTATTTTGATATCGGAAGAATGTTATCCGATTCCTTGTTCTTTATTCTATTTGTTTTACAAGTCAATGGACTACATTCGGATGAACAAAGAACAGATGAAGAACACTGCCATTACTGGAATACCAAGTAGTCCCCGTTATGTCCAACCACATCTTCCTTATTCGAAACAAGTTTATAACAACAGATAGAGTTTTAAGCCATTCAAGTGGTGCATTTGTTTTCATTTTACCGAAACCTGTACGACAAGATGTTTACGCTATATGAGCAGTCCAGAATTCACAGTTAACGTTTAGGGTTTTAATCGGCTTCCGGTAACACGTATCAACGCATTCAATTGATGACTATATACAGTGGCGTCACCAGACTTTTCAGTCTGGGGGGGCACAGGGGGGGCACCAGCATTTGATGGGGGGGCACTTAGGTGGATAGGGATCGCCGTCCTGGGGAGGGGTCTAAGGGGAGGGGTGCCCTTCCAGGCGCGGAGGAACGGGAAAATTATTGGGGGAGGGGGGGGGCTAATGTGTAGAGACTAAGCGGAGCGCCACCATCGGTTGGCGCGGAGCGTACAAGAAAATTTTGGGTTTTTCAAACACCCAGATGGCCGGAAACGGCACTTCCCGAGTGTTTTATGCTGCAAATACCTAGCCCTAAAATATGGGTCTCAAGCCTGCAATTTCTCAGATTGCACGTAAAAGTCTGTAAAAACATAGTAATTTGTATATTCGATGGTGTTTTAAGAGAGTAGCTATTACTCGTAGTGTACTCGCAAAGACGTTTTTGAGTGTAGTAAGGGGATGTTGGAGAACTGGCTGAAATGAAGCAAGTCATTGGCCTAAGACGAAGTTGTGTTGCGCTTACCGGTACTCACACTCACTGCTTCCACTTTCCACGGGGCGTGAAGACGCGGTTGGGGTGACAATGTGGTCTATAGCCAGGGGACGGGCCGAGGGTCCCCCCAGCATTTACTAAAATTATTACACCTATATAGTATACGTGTGCATCGGACAGATCGACAAGTATGCATTGAGAAATGGGCAGATGCACGTTTCGGAGCCTTGGTAAATATTGAGGGGGGGGGGGGCTTATCATGCATTTGCCCCCTCAACTTTTTCATTGGGGGGGCTGAGCCCCCAAGCCCCCCGGTTCCGCCGCCACTGCCCCCCTCCCCTTTGGAAAATTTTCGCATACGGAGGATGGGCTAGATGCAAAATGCTGCCACATTTGATGCTAAATTCGATTTGAAGATATCTCCAGAAATTGCTATTTTTGAGGTAATGATTTTAACAAGGCGCAGAATTTTGCAGAGGATATGAACCACATGCTGTCGATATTATGCCTAACCCTATCAATAGAACCTACATTTGTTGAATTAATGTGTGCATGACCCCCGACTCCTTTCTTGTCCTTCTCGTTTTCGCCCATTATCTATTAAGATGTAACAGGTTCCAGCATCGTTATTGGCTCCTATCAGGGATCTCACCATGCAATCCAAAGTTTGATCACACATCGAGTATGGCTCAGTATGCAGGTGTGAACATTCGCCATTTGTTCCTACAAGCATCTGGCCTCAAATGACCTCTGCACCCCCTACACAACAGGGTTAATATATGGGTCCACAAATATAGGCAAGTATGGTGCCTGCGGACCCTCACATTCTCACATTTCGTCAGCTCCTAACCTGTCAACCTCAGACCAATGCAACATACCCTCCCTTCTCACAGTCATGTAGCTCGCGAAGCGGACGTGTATATCCACTGGTATGGCGTGAGCACTGACACATTCAATGTAAATATCGACACCTGTTGTGATGGCGCGGGTCACGACTTCGATACCCGACGTTCAAGGATAAACTTTTTCATTTTTCGCAGCTCATTTTGAAGAAAATACGAATTACTGTGCTTCTTTGTCCTTATGAAAAACCAACTCAGATGATGGGAGTTGAATATAACAAAATATATATATATATTTTTTTACCAACCCAAATCTCAGATGGGGGGGCACTCGGGGGGGCACTAGGTTTTCCAGGGGGGGCACGTGCCCCCCTGGCCCCCCCTTGGCGACGCCACTGACTATATAACGACGAAAATACATTAAGCACATGAACATTAATATCCTCTTACTTGGGCTACGTATGTGAGACTCAATTGCATTCATTATTATCAGGAGTTTTAGCTCAGTGGTCAACGCCGGTGCTTTCCAATCAAAAGGTTCGAGTCACTCCAAGATTAATGTATGTCGTCCAGTATTTTCATAATCAGGAACGTTAAATATGAATGTAAGAGACTCAATTCGGTCAGCTTGCGGCTTTGATAAGCCAACGAGGCTTCTTCGCGAGTTCCTTCTTGCAGGAGGATTTAAAAAAATACACACATCATTTGCTGAAAAACAAACTTTGCTAGCATTTTTTTTCGCAATCTGGGAAATCAGTCTCTTCGAGGAAACTTAAGGTCCCTGAAAAAAAGCACCGTGTAATGGTATCCCCTCGGTAGGATCAGGGACGATTATATTAGAAAACTTTGACGACTTCTTCTTCATCGGTTGGAGACATGAACATAGTTGCGGAATTGGTATTATTTGGGTAATGGTTTCCATTAGTCCTATTCTGTACTTCAGAGGTCAACTAAGGACCAATATTTGCAAAATAGCTGTTAAAAGCATTGGAAATTGTATAAGGATCAGTAGTGTCACCATTTAAAAGAGCTTTGAAACAATGTTACAGAATGTTCGACTGTTTGGGTTGTACCGCATATACATGTTATATATTTATGTAATATTCTGTCTGCCATCAAGGAGAGAGGGGGGGGGGGGCTTAGCCCCGACTGATTCATACAAAATCCTCCCAGAAGTATGTGTCGTTACGCCTGAATTACGCACGTGTACCATGAGTACGGTCTGGCGTTAACTGCTTTCATATCATCTGACATAATTTGGATAACGTGTTAGCATCAGAGCCTGTGATCGTCCGAACGCAATGTGCTAATGAGGAGTCTTACCTTCGTTTCTTAAGTGTGGAAGGGGTGGGGTGGATAAGGGAGTTACGATTAAAGTTCGCTTTCGCTCATTACTGTATATAATCTTTTTGTTCCAGCTGTTATCAATGCTCACAGGATTTGCCCTCATTCGAAAAGTGGAACCATTTACGTGTACTGGGGGCACACCGACTGCAACTACAATTCGGAATTAGTGTACAGTGGTATGTGTAATATAAACGCGTGGTGCTTAATAAGCTTAAGTGGAATGATAGCACAGCTTCGAAACCGGTGCGCCATTCGGTCCGAGGCGCCGAAAGCACCGTTATTCGTCTGGTCGTGAAAGTCACAGCTTTTTCAGTTGTGTCAAAAGAATTGCTTGGTTTCAGATGAGAGAGCGCCATCGGGTTGACCACTGAGCAGGTAGCAAGGCTCAGGTCCGTCTTTGGTTTCTTGATTACACTAGACGAATTATACCTCTAAGATCCCGACACTTTGCCAAAATGACAATTCAAACAGTTATAAGGGTTCAGGAAGTTCTCTTCGATAGGAGGAAAGGGTTCGACAAGTGGTAGGATTCGGTGTCGTGATATTAGATGACAGGAACTGAGTATTTCGTTTTTTCTGATTTATTTTTAAAATAATTTGCATAGATATGTGAGTTTATGATTTCCATATTTCCGGAACATAAACCAATATAGATTTAAAAAATTAATTAATACCTTGTTTGGCTTTTCTCATGTGACCTTTATAAATTCGTGACACAGACACTATGACATCTTTATCTTTACGTTGTTTTCCTTGCTTCCTTCATCAACTATATTTGCACAGTCTCTACTCTCTATTTATACACAAAGAAGTAAGTTTGTTCTCAGAGTTTGTACAGTATTATAAATCCCAAATCGGATCTGTATCTCTTCAGAATTCGCCGCCGGTTCGAGGCACCGAGACCTTCCCGGTGCAGGTTCTAATGTTCTCTGTGTCCCGACTGATCATGAATTTGATAATCCTGTTGCTGATGAGGGAGGTGTCCGAGCATTCCTCTACAGTGTGGAATATCAGATCCCTGACTTCCCACTTTACCAATGTTTCAACTTTTATATATAACAGTTTATAAAGCCACTGGCCGATTCTCCCACCTTATAGTCCCAGGGAAGCAAACATGCCCCTCTGATGAATGGAATCTTGAATACGAAGACTACTTAATGGCTGAACGGTCCCATGGTGTCCACCGCAAGTCTCAGTTCTTGTGTATGGATAAAGACTCCCAACCCATGGCAGGATCTGAAACATTAATAGTGGTCGACTAACAGTGGTAGAGGCGAGGTGCTCTCACATTGGAGGGGCCTAACCGTGCGAAACGTACACCAGCGGAAATGAACTTATCTGCACACTCTGGTGAAACATATGGACTAGACAGTTTACTATTTTCAGATTGGGACCTAACAATCGCATGAGTTTATAGACGATCACTGCAATATCAAATAAATGTAAACGTTTTAAGTTATATTACAATGATGATGAGAAACTAGTGTACTGCTTTACTGCTTTAGTCACCCAGAGTTTAAACATTTATTCGGACGATTTATTCGGAACGGATATGTTGATCATCGTTAAGTATGAAATCACAGTACATAGATAAGCCTGGCTCGACTTAACAATATTTTAATTTCCGCCCTCTTTATGTGTAAGTGATTAGATTGTCATCATCGCGTATTCCAAACCCTAATAAAACAGCAATTTCAATTCATGTCTCACACATTTGTACGATCGTCCTACTTTAAAACAGCATACCGACGGAGCCAAAAATGGTCAACATCTCCGTTTGGGGTGGGTGGGAGAGGTGGTATGAAAGTATTCATATATACTAATACGTCGGTAATCAACAGTGGTGAAGTATCTGTAACTTAAAGAGCCAAGTTACTTAAAAAAGCATCTCTCAAGAAAGGACGGAACTGGTCATGATGTGGAAACCACATTCAACACATTAAGTCAATTACATGTCCAATGCCTAACGGAATTTGACTGGATATTATAAACCAATTACAAATATGTTAACGTATTCCTTTACCATTATAGTTCAGTCCTCTAGTATGCCCGTCGCCACCCTTAAGGCGTTCCATGCGTAAGCCACGAAAGTTATAATATAACTACTGTTCTGTGTGCTTTGGTTCAATACATAGTACAGTGTAGCGGAACACAGCCTATATCAACCTATATAGTGATACCAGAAGCTGAAATTCAATATTCTCAAAATGTTCAAAAGTGGAAAGTATATTCTAGGCTGTTGGAATACTTGTCATCAGTTGCATCTTTATCATATCACATAAAGACAAATTGAAGGGTATTTTTGTTTTTGGTTTTCCTTAAAAACGACTGCGAAAATGTTAGATTATGCTGTAATAGTTTCCGAAATATTAAGTTGCATATCATAAATATATAGTCAGTATAAATTAAGCTGAGAGACAAAAGTAATAAAGGAAAGTACTTCCTCTCAAACCAGGATGGTTATAGACTACTATGCATTTTAAAACACGATAAAGGATGACCAAGATAATTATAGTAACTGAGCAAAATATTGATTTCAAGTGGGAACTATCCTCAACGTTCCCGAACTTTAAGTTTCCTTCTATGTTGATCGATTTTCTTTGTGCCAAATTCTTTTCGGAAAAATCTCCCGCCTGTTGTGCCGAGTGATTACATTCAATCTGTTTTTATTTTGACACGTTTAAATTTCACTTCGAGGTTTGGTAGTGAGGCTGCTGTTTTTACGTATTGGTGACGTTAGTGTTAATCCTTCTGAAATCCTTAATCTTGATGTTATTTTTTCTTTATAAAAACTATGTAGCCCTAATATCCGCTCATGTAGCGTTCGACAGTTTTTTTTTTCGTAAAAAGGCGACTGTTCAAAAAACCAAATTCTTACAACCATGTTTATCGCGTAAAAACATAGCTACGGTCCCTCAAAATCCGCACATGGACAAGTTCGGAATACTAATCGGCAACGCACAGGCTTAGTATACCGTCATCGATATGACACAGATTTCACGACTCAAGTCAAGTCCGCTAAGTACTTCAGAAATCATCATGGAGGTTATACAACCCTCGTAAGATCAAGTGTCGATTATTGTCAGCCTTGCGTGAAGTCCAAGAGTGCAAGAGTTTGTTCTAAATCTTGTTCGCAACAGCGCGGGGTCGTCACGCCCCAGTGCCCCTGCATTCCACTGCCCAGGGGAAGAGG
Organism: Apostichopus japonicus; assembly: GCF_037975245.1. NCBI lineage: Eukaryota > Metazoa > Echinodermata > Holothuroidea > Aspidochirotida > Stichopodidae > Apostichopus > Apostichopus japonicus. The sequence continues at coordinate 3,912,644 of NC_092571.1, forward strand.
GGAAGAGGGGGTAACTTGCGGCCCAGACGTGGGCTTAAGGGTTAACGACGGCAACTACTGAAAGGACGCCTACCACATGAATTATTTGCCGACTAGTCACAGCTGCAGCATGAACCATTTGCCCACAGGAGAATTTTTTGATAACCTTTTTTGGGAAGGGGGAGGGGAGGAGGGGGAGGGTCGCTCCGCGCTGCTTTTTTTGTTGCTATTATTACTGTATGTATACTGGATCTTTTTCCGATTATGAAAGACGGACACGTTATGAATTACGAACCTTATGAACAATGACCCTTATGACTAATGGTCCTTATGAATATCGGGCTGACCCCAGTAGTTGAACATCAATTGACACGTTTCAAACACAATTCTGTAGAATGTCAATTGATACCACAGCATATATGCTGTGTCTTGGTTGGCCCAAGCAGTGTGAAATTCTCAGGGAGATGAAGGTGAATATTCCCTAAGAAAAAATATTGTTATAGAGGGGAAATTTCCTGCAGTGTTACACATGAAAACCTAGGCATATGGCTTAGTAGCGGTATTGCTACTGATCTTTCAGAAGCTCTGGAAATAAAAGAATCGTCAAAGTTTCCCAAATACAGGGCGAATCTTTATGTAGCATATGTGCCTATAGCAACGTATCGTAACCTATAGTAAGTAATTGCTACAGGCCCCTAGTCTGAACAGTGAAACTTTTACTCAGTCGGAGACAGAACCAATATTGAAGCCACAATATAATTAGCTACAATATGATTAACATAACATGATAGCCTTACTAGCTGTTAGCCTTCAATGGAGACTTAAAGATCTTCTTTATTGGTCCCAATTATAGCACACTATAGCTAGGAAAGTTTTGTGATTACGTAATCGACCTGCCACGGTCGTAAACCAACCTTTAAAGTTCTAGACTGTACAATTAGCCTGCTTAGCTTCTTAACACCATGTAGGCTCTTTGAGTAAACACTGTGTGGAAATATGTTCATGTCTACAGTGTATACGTAGTTAATCATACAGCGTTCACACAAAGACCCTCATACAAGAAAAAGTAGCTCCGGTAAATTTTCATCAGTCGCCAAATATAAAACTATGATTTATCGCCGGTAAACTATGCTTATCAGTCGATAGACATGGTTTATCGCCGATAAACCTTTTATTTTCGGCGAAAACATTGTTTATCGTTCGAAAAACCAAGTTTATCGGCGATAAACATGGATTTTCGAGAGATAAACTTGGATTATCGAAAAAAAACTTGGAATATCTAATGAAAATCTATGTTTATCGTTCGATAAACCATGTTTCTCAGAAAAAAATGTTTATCTGCCGATAATTATGGTTTTTCGGTGACAAACCATGTTAAGTGGTCGATAAACATGGTTTTTCTGCCAATAAAAATGGTTTTTCGAGTGATAAACATGGTTTACGGTCGATAAACATGGTTTTTCGACCGAAAATCCATGTTTTTCGATTTATTGAGCATTTGGCTTGCCATATACGATATACGTGAACAAGCATATGTTGAAGGTAGATGTAATCGCTAGGAGTGGCGTGCACGGCATTTCAAAGGTGGGTAGGGGGAGATGAACAATTCTGAAAATCCACCGACTGAGTTAGGTAGGTGTTGACCTATATGGAAGGGCCATAGCTAATGAAGGATTCTATAAAGGAGGGTGTGACCCTGGGGTGGTTGAAGCCGCCTCCAATACCGTGGACGTGGGGGGGGGGTGTCTTGCTGTTGTCTCTCGGAAAATAATAATTAAAAAAAAGTCACGTGGTGCACTCTGAGGCATATTTGGGCCATAAAATGATGAGCTCTAATCTAAGTTTGTGTATATTAAATACTCTTGAGTTTGTGTGTGTGCTTTGAAAAAGGTATAAACACCCTCTTCCCCCTAGCAAAAAGATAAATAATTACTTGGCTGTTTGTAGTCGGTAACAGATACTAGCAGACATTAACCGTGATATGGTTACATATGGAATGATTTCCATGAACGTAAACATCCCCGTAGACGTGCGACTGCCATTTATTTTATAACTGTACATAATTGGTACACAGTAATCGAATTTCCTACATGCCAACTGATTGCGCAATTCAAATTAGTTGGTGGCGTTAGTGCGCATGACTCATAACTACCAGCAGCTAGCGAAAGAAAAACAAAGAGATCTTCCTGGGTATCAGGTGGCATTAACATACCTCGGTTGACCACAAAGTAACTCAAAACAAACTTTAATTTTTGATTCTGAATTTTTCCTTGATAATAATGCGGTAATGTCATTCTTTGCAGTTAGGGATTAGAGGGGAGGGGTGTGGTAGGGGGCAGGTTCAATTCTTAATCCAGGGGGTACAAGTTTAATCGAGATCGATTATATCACAGGTGGTTGAGAAGTGCTCTTGTCGAATATCCTTAATCAACAGAATGTTTATCTATGACTACAGACATTAACCGTGATATGGTTACATATGGAATGATTTCCATGAACGTAAACATCCCCGTAGACGTGCGACTGCCATTTATTTTATAACTGTACATAATTGGTACACAGTAATCGAATTTCCTACATGCCAACTGATTGCGCAATTCAAATTAGTTGGTGGCGTTAGTGCGCATGACTCATAACTACCAGCAGCTAGCGAAAGAAAAACAAAGAGATCTTCCTGGGTATCAGGTGGCATTAACATACCTCGGTTGACCACAAAGTAACTCAAAACAAACTTTAATTTATGATTCTGAATTTTTCCTTGATAATAATGCGGTAATGTCATTCTTTGCAGTTAGGGATTAGAGGGGAGGGGTGTGGTAGGGGGCAGGTTCAATTCTTAATCCAGGGGGTACAAGTTTAATCGAGATCGATTATATCACAGGTGGTTGAGAAGTGCTCTTGTCGAATATCCTTAATCAACAGAATGTTTATCTATGACTACAGACACAAGCGCTACAATACAACCTATATATTTCTTATTCCTTCTTATTCTAATTCCTACCCAAACCTCTACATGCCGTCTTTGCCTGAAAGTTGATATGTGAAAAGACAAATATGACACAGTGAAAGCTCTAAAATTAGTCATTCATCCCACACCCTCACCCACCTCATCCAATCATCCAAGGAGTGCATTCACCATTGTGAAATTATTTTCTATGAATCCAGCACCCTCGCAACCCCTTACCAATATCCGATTTTTGTGTAGATAGTTGCGATTATCTCCGAAAGTAACATAAAGATGGATCATTTTTGTGGTCCATTGTCAAGCAAGTATAGTAACCATTATTGATGCTACGTTACTGATGCTATACCATAGTTTACCATGATAATTATACAACGAAGGCTTAGTACGCACAGAGCATTGCTAAAACTGAAAACAAAAATGTGGCATATCGTGTTACACGGACAAAGAAATATGTTTATGTTTAGTAAGATGATAGTACAAATAAAAATTATCTGGCATCCTCATGTTTCATGATCTTATTTGTCTGATTTGTTTTTCTAAGTCTGATCTCTGTTTTTGCAACAAGATACAACAAGATGCTAAACCAGATATTGATCAGGTTTGTTGGTTTTTGGTCCATTGACAAGCAGGTTATAAGCGTAATAGATGATACGTCACCGCTGCTATACCGTAGTTAATCATGCCAAGCTTTACAATGTAGGCCTGGTACGCACATAGCATTGCTAAAACTGACAACAAAAATGTTGCATATCATGTGACACGGACAAAGAACATGGCGTTATTTCTGCCCTACGCTAATGGGGCACACGTCCAACCCGACCATTTGTGCCTAAGCAGTCGGGTCCAAACGTATTAGATACACCGTCTGAACATTTTTCCGCCCGCCTCGCCAGGCCTAGCTAAGTTAATCCGCCCTTTATCTTCGCGATATCACGTTCGATTTGCCCGAGGTAATTGTGCACCGTGTATCATCCATCAGATATGACCTCGCGGGGTCGCGCAAGTCCATTGGAGTTCCCTAACAGTGCTGTAGGCCTAATATATATAAACGTTATGTTCATGGATAATACTAGCAGCACTAGTATCGCAAAAGTTCTTGTTTCTTCGACAGTTCTTAAAGTTCAAAGTGATAGTAAGTTAATAGCATCACAGTAATTTCTCACTATTTCAATAATAAACAGTTCTACAAGGAGAACCTCCTTGGTTGCACAAGCTTCACAATTTATTTACACTTCATTGATTCCACACAATAGATCCAAGAATATCTATGTAGAGATTTCATCTTGTGCTCAATAGGGAGGATAATCACGTAACTATCTGTGATAGTCTGTCGTCAGAGTGGGGGACATGAGGGGTATTGATGCCATCTAGTTGTGCCCCAGATTTTCTATGAAATACTTTTATGGAGTAAGATTATAGTACCAATGAAATTTATCCGCCATCATCATGTTTTATGAACTTGTTTGTCTGATGTGTTTTTCTGTTTTGTGTTTCTTTGTTTTTGTAAAACAAGATACCAGCAAGATTCTAAAGGTTCCAAATATTTAACAATACTTGGATAAAGGAGGAGTTTAGAAGCCATTCTATAGCCAAGCAGCCAAGATGATATCTTCTTACTTCGTGCTAGCTGTGTGTCTCTTAGTGTGTGTGGACTTAGCAAAGTGTGATGCCTTGGAAAAGCACAAGGTAAGTAGACAACAAAGTCAAGACATTGGCGTTTATTAATTTATAAATTTAAGGAGGTAATGCAGAATATTGTTGAGATGCTTTTTTCTTCTCAATGGGGTTAGTAGAGGTGAGTAAGAGTCAGTGTTTCACGATCCACCAATTTCGTAACTTTATTTTCACGACCATTGGGTAAAGGGTGTATGCGACACAGTTCGGATGATCTAAAAGCTATCCCCCTCCCCGCTCCCACCCTGGCAATTAAGGAACATTTCTATGGTTATCCTTTTGCCGTTGAGGCCGTTTGTAAGCAAGAGTGCATGTAATCAGTAAAGGCATGCTGTTGTCAAGTGGTTTAGCTTATTTCCGGTGCGACCGGCCGGTGTATAGGGAGTGAGAGACGTCCGCTTTTCTTAGGAGGGTGCAGTAGAGGAAACGTCATCCACTGCAGGCCACAACATGCATGCGACCGCGGATCTTGTCTTCACACATGCTCACTGTATTTTACATGCCCGAGGATCTGTCCGATACAAACGACTTGGACGTTCCTCCAAAGAAGGGCGTGAATTTATGCAAACCACAAATCTGTATTCATATTTAAGTAAGTAAGTAAGCAAGACTTTATTATTCAAAAAAGGAAATTTGTGTACTCGCACTACAAAACAATAAGACGGATATCTAATGTAAATATATCATATGTAAATATGTGGGTATATACAGATGATACGACAAGGAGGATTAGAAAAATCAACGTAACAGAGTATAATTAAATGGTTTCATTGCACGAGGGATAAAGGAATCCCGGTATCTGTTGGTTTTTAGTCTCTTGCCATTTGACTGTCATGCAGTTGATCATCGAGAGGGTGGATTCATCCCATATAAAGTCTAATATAGACTGAAGAAGAAAATGGTAGACCGAATCAAATGAAGGCAGAGACTCTCTGCTCTCTTAATAAGGCTATTGATATGATTTTGTCTGTATTATTAACGTTACCACCCTAACAGACCAAGCAGTATCGCCAAACCCCACAAATGGTAGCACTATAAAATAATTTTAAGATTTCCGGACGCATATTAAAGTTGGACATTTCCTAAGACAGTATAATAAAGTTTAACGACGGAAATCAATTTACATTTCTTTCGTCTTGAAAACATTTAATTCAAGAAAATTTGTATCACAATAATTTACGAACGATTGCAGCTAACTAAGGTACGTACTATCATCAATATCATTAATTAGACCAATCATGGCGGTATCATCAGCAAATTTAATGAGTGGGCATCCTTCCTCCGAAGATCTGTAATCATATGTGTATAATGCAAAAAGGAATGGTGCTAGCACTGTCCCTTGAGGGTCTCCCTTATTAGAACAAATTTAATCAGAACGACAAGTAGGGCTAAGTTTAAAAAAATGTGTTCTGTTTGTAAGATAATTAATGAACCAGAGAATTATGCCATTGGGAACCATCATTTTTATAAGTGTGTCGACCAATATATAGGTTTTAATGGTATTAAAGGCGGATGAAAAATCAAAGAATAAAACACGGGCAAACTTCCCACGACAGGAATGTTCAAAGGTGGGAAAAAATCCTTTCAAGGATGGTATCTTTACAACTATGACTCGATTGGTATGCAACTGAAAATGATCTAAAAAGGGAACTACAAATGGTTTAAAACGTTCTAAAAATAAACGTTCATAAATGTTCATAATAATACAATTCATGTATTACCCATGGTAGCTTCCATGATATAATGTATACCGTCACTGGCCCGTGAAGATATGTTCCATGCATATCCTGCATGACATTCAAAGCCATAATGGACATCTTTCAGCTGCTCAGTGCATTTTCTGTATCCCTTTCTTTTTTATTGTTAGACCATTCCTTTTGATGTTGTCTTAATGTTTCTGGCCACATCAGAGTGAACGATTTCATCAAAGCAAAAGCTTTGTTTTGTTTTTCATTATTATGTTTAACTCATTTATATGCTCTCGATATAAACAACTACTGGCCTGTCAAAAAAGCTGGGAAGCGCGAGATTGTTGTTATATTACATTTTAAATTTTGTGGTATAGACACAGTTTACATGCTAGTTTTAAGGATATTCCGGTGGCAAGTTACATAACTCTGAAAGATAAACTAATTCTCGCTGTAAGTTGGAACCCCTATCTCCATAACTTGTATATCTAAATCGATCGACCCGCGGAATGATTGTTCCCTATTTTGACATTACTCCAGGAAGTGTATCACAGTAGAAGGTCTGTTATGTCATCATGACATGGCGGTGTTCTTCAATAGCTTTACTTTTGTATTGTCATGTTCTTGTGGATTTATCCTTCATATGTGATACATATGGAAAATGTACTTAGTTGTGAATTTCATCAAAATGCAACTGTTTTTCTTGAGAAATGTATTACTTTCCTTTATGACTGAGTGACTTTAACATTATACAAAATTTAAACAAGCAATTGCCACAAACAGTTCGACAACATCACCAGATTTGAAGAAAAAAATGTCTTGATCAGATGCATTATATTCCCACGATTTGTTAAACCATCAACCTTAGCCACCACTATTAATTGTTGACAGTGGTAGGTGATTTGATCATTCAGTACATTTTGATATCGTCGCAATAAAATTGTTGTATGCTGTATATACTAATATCCCACAGTTTTATAAAGTTCTTCAGTGTAATGCTCTTGTTCTTTGCAGCGTAATGGACTCATTACATCACCCGAATCCGATGACAGTCTGCCGTCAAATGGTGGTAAGTACCTGTCTGACTTGGAATGACTCCGTATTCATCCTCACATCACAACACGGTTGCAATGTAATTGTACTATCCTTCATGGATGTGTACCCGTAAGCTACTCTATGCATGTTGGAAACCTAGTTTATATATAAAGGCAACCTTTAATTACTTGCACTGTATCATAACCAAAGGTGAATACCACTCATGGGCTACGCTGCGAGTGCGCACGATTTTGAAGGCCTACGTGTTGTATGTGTGGTATCTACTGGGGCATTTTGACCAGGGATTACAAACGGAAGTCGCATTTTGAAAGGAAACTCTAGCTGTACACTATATTCTATACTTTAAATATATATTTTCTAATGAATGATGCTTTAAATGATAAGATTACACTACAATAAGCATACCCCATCCGCTCCAACACAAATAATCTCACAAATATGCAACCAAACACAGACGCACACATCCACAAATTGACCTCAAAGCAAAAGAACTGACATAAAATAATTATGCCTTTCGCAGGTTCAACTTTCCTCCCAGCCAACATGCAGGCATCTTATTTTCTCGGTCAATGCGTAATGTGTCCACCAGGTGACCCAGGACCTAGAGGGGCCCCAGGGTCCCAAGGATTGCCGGGACGAGACGGTCGTGATGCCATCCTTTTTAGTAAGTACAGATTTTGTTATTCATTTGATCCTCTGTGTATTGGCAATTACTAAGAATGAACCTTTCACACGCCGTGTGCAGCTGACAGTAGTTCAGGTGATGAGAAACGTGGAACCGCAATCTGCTACTCTACTAATACCTTTAATGATCTACATATCGACTTTAATTTTAGCCAGTACCAGGAATCATGTTTTAGTTTTGTTCTATTCTCACATATTCCAATTCTATTCGGAGAATGCTCTAAACTAGAGGAAATTCTCTGAATGAGATTCTGTCCCAGCTTTAAACTTCCTTCTTTTTGAGGAGATTCTGTTCTGGTGTTAAATGAGTGTTGCTGAGTGTTGCTAAGGTTTCGCCTAAGTGTTGTACTTTCATTCTAAGTATTGAGACATACCATGACAACATTCCAGTAATTGTTTCCTCCCTGGCGGTATACATATGATCACACTTAGAAATTTAACACTAAATTAGGATATCCCGGGACAGAATATTCTGTGTTGCCTCACAGTCAAACGTCCCCGTTAATTGCATAATCACAAACAATTGTTAAGCTCTTTCCGTCATCGGGGAAAATGGAAGATAATTATGATCATAACACTATGAACATCAAGAGCCATCGCTTACATTCTTTATATTATGAAAGCCCATGTTATCATTATGATGTCATTTTCTTACTTTAAGTATATATAGTTCAATTTGTAAAATAAAAGTCCAGGCGCTTTGAGAGGAGAAGAACTCGGGGGGGGGGTGGGATAAGGTCAATATAAAAAGCATAGGCTCTCTATGTCCCAAGGCATGGATGTCAGGTGGTATCTATCACGTGTTTATCATATTACACAAGGTATCCACTCTTTTTTTTTTGTCTACGTGGACATTACTTTGCGGTTATTTTCATGTAGATCCAGTTGATGGTCCGCCTCCTAAACCACAACCTCCAATACCACCACCTCCACCCAAAGATGGTCCATTACCGGGTGCGACGTACATCAGATGGGGAAGAACAACTTGTCCTACAAATGATAGGAAAATTTATGAAGGTAAGATATCCCCTTTGGAGAAGACTAGGTAATGTGTTTAACAATTTTGGTATGTTTATTTTACCCATCCGATCCCACCTCATATTCCCACACATACACCGTGAAGACCACATTCTTCCAAGTGAAGGCATGTAAATGCACGCACTGGCGAGGAATGTTGTTTCGAGATTTCAACGGCAATATTTAAACCCCTCACACCCCTCCCATTCTTATTCAGAAAATGGAACAATATACTATGATATAATCAGTTGTAGCAAACAAGTGACAATATTCTCCTCATTCTGCATGACTGTTCGATTGACAATTGTTTGAATACATTTTTATAGAGAGTATTAATTAACGTAAGAAAAAGGCAAAGGTCAGTGAAGTTCAAGGTTAATATACTTCAAACGTGGAAGGTATGCGATGATTAATTGATGACATTTCAGACTGATAACATCATATTGGTCATACACAGAAATTTGGGATGTGATCTAACACAAAATGGATTGCCAACTTGTTGTCTTGAAAATCGCTAAAATGGAACACAAATATCTGTATATGCTAATCCTTCTGGGGTTACCCTGCCTCTCCCCTTCACCCAGTAAATGATTGTTAGAAATGTTCATTCCAAACAAATTTCAAGAATAATTCAGTTATTTCTGTTGACAACATTTGATTACACTATGTTTTCAAATCTCTAATAGGGAACAAAACATATTTGAAATTGCTTCAGCGCCATTTGACCCACAAAGTATTTGCCATCTTTTCGGCACCCTGCACTCCAGCCAATAACAATGTACCCACTTCAGAATACCCTCATATACCACTGAAAATGCATTATCAAGAGATTCAAAGATCCATTTTGAATTGCACTCCTTCCCCCTTGATCCCTCACATGTGATTATTTTAAAAGCCTATGTCAACTCAATACTCCGGTATAGAGTAATGGGAGGAGAATATTGATGAGATATTGCAGATGTCATTAACGTTTGTTAAATTGCTAATATAAGAGGACCTATATGAACTTGATAACTGGGCCGCTACTCAGGCAAATGACCATGGCGAAATCATATGGTTCCGTTTACTACAAAATTACATGGCTAATTCGGAAGGGAATTGAACCAAGTTGCCTCAGTGTAACAAATCGTGGGTGATATCACTAAAGTGCGCCCTTCTTGTTTAGTTATCAGTGGAAACAAGACTTTATTACTTCTAATTTTCTAATGAATAAAACAGTATTAGTGTAAATGTATAGTGTTTCTTCTTACAGGTGTAACGGCTTCAAGCCATTACGCTCACAAAGGGTCAGGCAGTAATTTTCTCTGTTTGCCGATGAATCCCATATTGAGCCCACACTCTAACCATCATCGCCGCTCGTACATGGAACCCCGCGGATGGCCAAGTCCCGCTGCATCCCCTACCGTCATCAATGCGCCTATTTATGGAACGGAATACAACGAAGCTCTTCCGAATAGTCCGAACATTCTGAACTCTGAAGCTCCATGTGCCGTTTGTCAGGCAACCGGACGACAGAGTGTTGTGATGATTCCGGGATCTGTTGAGTGCTTTGGCGAAGGTGGGTGTCCCCCCTACCCTATTCTCAGTATTTTCCATTGTTTTCTTGAAGTATAATAAGAAGCCAGCAATGGTCACAATAAGTGTCTTTATGTGGATTTTGGCAATATGAAAGCACTGATACACAAAACGGTTTATGTTCAGTTACCAGTTTCGACTACCTTCCAGAAAGGTATGTTGGATGTTGATGTTGGATTATTTCCCATACTTGGTTTGACTTCATTACAAGGATTATTGCACATACTTTTGCTAGGAAGGCATGTGTTGGATTACTTTCTCTTTTCCTCCCTGTATTTTACATTGCCGTTGTGCTCATTATTTCCTTAAACTTGTATATGTTTTACTCTTATTATTTCAACGCATGTCCGCATGTCCCAGCTCGTGTCTATGTCGTCACCCGATTCCTTGATCATGTACTTGTCATTGGCTTAGTACATGTTATTGACAATACCCATGTTATTGACCAGGTACTTGTTATTGACCATGTAGCCTACTTGTAATTGACCATTGTAACCTACTTGTTATTGACCATGTAGCCTACTTATTATTGAACATGTAGCTTACTTGTTATTGGTCAGGTCCTTGTTATTGACTATGTTCTTTTTATTGACCATGTCCTTGTTATTGACGATGTCCTTTTCATTGACCATTTTCTTTCTATTGACCATGATCCTGCTCCTCTCTACATTCTTCATCTTGTACTTGCTATTTCTCATGTCCTTTGTCTTTGTTTATCTTTGCTCCAGGTTGCTTTCTTGCTTTTCACTTTCATTGCTCTTTGCGGTTACAAGAATCTCTTCCTCTGACCAATTTCATTGCTTTTGCTTAAATCTTTGCTGTTATCTGTTCACCTTTGTTGATGCTTTTGCTCGTGTCATGAACAAGACAAAAAGATAGGATCAGGTCATGGAGAAGGGAGTGGAAAAGAAATGCGACACGAGCAAACTCTTTCTGTAGCTCATACTATGGTTCATTATGTTTTTTCGTGTTCTTGCTGTTGTTACTCGTACCTTCTTTATGAGATATTCGTAAACATGGTCATGATCTATTATGACAGTTGTCATAGCAAAAGGTGCCATGGTAAAGTTAATGTTCATTAGTAATGAGTCTTGGCGGTAGGGAATGGAGGGGGGATTCTTGGTTAGTTGAACGAGGGTGACATGAAGACCACATCGTGGAGGGTGTGTGCTTGGGTATATATTTATCTGTTAAATCTGCACTTTTGTGCTAAAAAAATACCCAAACGACCTATCAGATTTTCTCCACACGTGGTAGAAGGTATAAAGAACTTACCCATGATATAAACTTATGTGTTCTCAGTCTTTAAAATGAACAGTCATACTAGGTCTAATTAGGCAAACTGTAACTGTTCTTCCAGAATTCTAAGGACAAGCATTTAAACTGAGGTAAACGATCACGGGTTTAATAGTCAAATGTTTACCTGACCAATATTCTTCAAGTGGGAAGGTGTCATCTGTAGGTAACGTGTGTATTGCAGACCATCAGAACGTAAAATCAAAGCACAAAGTTAGTAATTAAAGTAAAACGTGATTTTGCTTAAGGTCTAACTGCAAGGGGGAATATTAAATTGTCTTAAGAAAACTGACTGTGGTAACTGATGTCAAGTGTATTATGGTACGCTAATAACTGTGAAAATTCTCCACCACTCTACCAATATTCTCAAAATTTTGCCGTGATAACATGCATCGTGATAACGACTTGTGCCTTGAACACCTTCAGCACCAAATATCAAAGGTCAAAGACATGACGACATATGTTGACTAGACGTGCCTTTTCTTACATGATATTTTCGTATTGATTTGTAGGGTGGACTCTTGAGTATCGGGGATACATGATGTCATCTATCTATACTGCTTACAAATCTGAATTCATTTGCGTCGATAACAACGCAGAAGCAATTCATCGTAGCGGAGCGAGCAATGAAGAGTCGACAATTGTTCCAGTACACGTTAAGTGTAGTTCAAACGGTGGAGGTCTCCCGTGTGCTCCTTACGCTGATGGCCAAGACTTACCTTGCGTAGTGTGTACCCAGTAATGAACACTGGCATTATCAGCGTAAACACCCTCAAGACAAATTGTTAACTTCATAATTGATATTTCAAAGACATTCAATTTTCATATTTTTCTTTCCTACCTATAGACAAATTAACATTTAACAGTGATTCGTATCACTGTCGCAACATTAATGATCGATGGTTAGGTTAATAACACGATGGATTTCGAGAAATAAGAGTGAGAAAGTGACCCTCAACTGGGTTCACTTATGAACTCAAATAACAGTTTTTTTAGGTCTAGAATGAAAGCGCAGCAGATAACATGCTAAGCAGGTTTATGCATATTGGTAGCACACATCTAGTAAAAGTTGTATTTCATACGGTGAAGGGCTCATATTGAACTATACCAATAAATAAAGAACGCAGCAAGACCTTTGTTTCCTCTAGCTTTCTGAAACCGACGACGGTGACTGTCCGAGGACGGTTTCGACAAAAAGCTACACGAGCAGCAAATGATTTATAACTACGGCTACCATCCTCAAAGACGTAGGAGGGAAATTCTGATTGTGTACACTGTTTGGCTGTGAGTGTATACGGTGAGAGAGAGGAGGTTCTGCGAAACCCCAGGAAGCATCATCATTTGCAACAGTTCTTATTCTCAGGTTTTTGTATAAGTTAGTACGTGTCAGAAAAGAGCCCCTCAGCCCTAGACTTGCGGGGGAATAGGGATGGGGCATAAGCATAATTCCGGGCGGATGCTGAAGCATGAGGTTTAAAAATGAATTTTAAATCTTGGTGAAATGTCCAGGGTGGGTTTCAGTTGCAGATATACCTGCTTGTTGTAGCGGTTCTACAGCACAAAAATACATGTCAGAAGATGGAATTTCATTTTTTTTGGAATGTATTTCAAAGTCGCCGCCGGGGTTGAAGGGTCAACACACCCAGAAGCTGTAGCATTTTGAGATGGTTCGTTTCTCTCGTAGTGATTTTGTAGCACAACATATATATATTATTTGTTATTATCTACAATTTATTGAGGGTTACCCCTTATACCTCTGACTCCCATTCATTACACCTCTCATACCATTTGTTACTCACTCACCACGCATACAATCAGATGTTTCTTTGATCCGTTTCAAGCTGACCCTAACGACTTTTGTATTCATTTCTAGTCTATAATTTTTACGTCCATAGATGTAAAACCTCGCTGACTTCGGCTCCGAGTTTTGACCGACTTGGTATCAATTTTGGATTTGCACAGGGGTGCCCCACCTACAATTCTGAAGGTATGACATTGGAGCGGTTGGGACAATGTTATTAATGGAGTAAAAGCCATCTGAAATGGGGAAGGCGCCCCCAGTTTAACTCAAGGGAAAAGGTTAGGGGTAGTTCACGGAAGCTGTCAAATTTCATGTATTTCTCGTACTTTACTAAAGCGCATTTCAACACACACACGAATGCTGGAGTGTAAGTACATCACATTCAGTTGTTGTATGCTGAGCTCCATTATTGATAGTCTCAGTTTTGCCGTCGTTTAATCCTCTACCAGCCTATCTCTTTCATTTACCCCTCTCTCTCTTTTCCGTCTACTTTTGCTATTTTTCATTATTCTATTGTACAATTAAGCTGTATGTCCATATGTCCCTTCTATATGTGACCATAATCTGTTCTAGAGAGTATGACAAATATAGTCACTTAACGAGAATTGTCATGTAGTCATATTACACTATTTTCCAATGTTTTTTCCAATAATTAAGCAATTTCATGTAATGAATAGAGCCAAAGCAAAGGGAATATATGCCATAAAGAATCTGATTAGGCAAAAACATATTATTAACCACATGCAAAAACAAAGCCGAAATCCAGGCAAGATTTATTTACTTTATACTCAACTGTTTGAAAGGAAATTTGGTAAGGTAATATACTGAACTTCATTGTTTTGCACGTCCGTAGGCGTAGGAGGCGGGGTCGACAATATATTTCCGTGAAATATGCTGAATTGTTTTTGGCACCCGACCCCTCCCCTTCCCCTCTAAATAAACTGCAATCAGTTAGTTGATAGTCAGTAATTCCGTAGAAAAAAGCAGCCTGAGGTAATAAAATTAACATGCTATACTTATCCGAGATATCTGACATTATTGTTGTGGAGATTTGACACAATTCGCAGTCCTTGCTTCTTTTCAAAGGTAAGGGAAGTCTTCTCTTACCAGTACGCCCTTCCATATAATCACATCTTTTGGGCAAATCGTTCCCCCCGTGATCACACCACTATCATATAGCAGTGTTTCATGGTTCAGGTGACAGATTTTTTTTTATAATATACATTGTTAATTAACACTAACTGCCAATTCTGTAAACATGATATTGTTGACGTAACACTACAACAAACGTTATACCAACATCAATCGCTAGTCGCAAACTAACAGTCGAATGCAGGAAAAGGAAATTTGTTTAAACCGTTGTGTGTGACACCAGTTCTTTAACCTTTGTCTCAATTGTCTGCATGTACAATTATTACTGCACGCTATTTCTGACTTTTTTGTATTAACCATATGCTCCAACAGTTTTTTTTATGGCCGTGTTAGTTAGATGATGTATCAGGAGTCCCTTCAAAGGGAACAGATGCCGCAGACGGTGTTCATCAAAGGTTTGTGAGCAACTAAAAATGACATAAAATATCATGGTTTCTTTGTTCTCATATGCAGCAACTTAATCATCACGATTATAATCGTACCAGACACGTCACACATGTATTTCCTTTGTCTTCGACGCTGAGACACGTTTATAAATCTAAGGCAGCTGTTCAATCATTTCAAAGTAGCTATGTCAATATATTGCACTTGAGCGGTCTCTTTTTTCTTTCTTATTGTCTCTGGTTGTAATATTAGCGCCAGCTTAATCACACAATAGCAAACCAGAAAAAGTAGGGGAAAAGTCCGAACTTCAAGTTTTAAGTACCAAGCATATTTTAATGCGAGAATCAGTAGCAAGAGCGTTGGTCATGGGTATATCTACCAAGGCTTAAAAGTCACAATATATATTAAAAAATGAAACAGACCACATCAAAATACAGTAAGGACGATCTAACATACCACGCAGTTGCTATTATACTTAAATTAACGCCAGCAGGTACGACAGTAATACCAATACACTCAAAAAAATGAAGTGTTAAATTTGAATCGTAAAGTGTTGAATTTAACACCCCACCCTGTTTGGATTAGGGACAACACCCACCGGGTTAAATTAACACTTCAGAAGTGTAACATAATATAACACTTTGCGAGTGTTGCCTTAACAACACCCATACAAGTGTCAAAATAACACTTCCTGGTGTTGAAGGTACACTACAGGGAGTAAAATTAACACAATAAAGTGTTCATTTGTTAAAACTTCTGGGTGTCAACATGACACTTCAGGAAGTAAAATTAACACCATAAAGTGTTCATTTGTTAGCACTTCTGGGTGTCAAAATTGCACTTCAGGGAGTATAATTAACACTCTAGTGCACATTTTTTGGCCTTCTGGGTGTCAAAGTTCTGCTTCAGTGAGTATAATTACCACCATATAGTGTTCATTTGTCATCTGTGTCAAGATGATACTTAATGGACTCTCAACACACAATAGTGCTCTCTCGTTTATACTTCTGGATGTATATTTAACTGCTGGTTTGTAAAGTTTTACATGTTTATTATGTAACACAAATACAATACTGTTATGTAAAATTTTGCCAGAAAAGTTTACATCGCACCCGTTTAGTAAATATTTGATACAGGTTTTAGGTTAATTATTACCTAGTAATTAGGTAAACAATATGGATGCATGTTTGAATCGCTCACAGCAGAAAGCTACATTTAAGAGAGAGCAAACAGCAATGACAACACAAACAATTCAGAATGTGGGATTTTCAGCAATTAAACACCCTACTACCTTCCTATTCCAAAGGTCCATTTATTATATCCCATTAAATGTAAAACGAACAATAGACACAATCGGCGACCGGCGTCACGTGACCTATAGTGGGTATACAATGTAAACAAACCAAGTGCGGTGTATGGCAACAACATGTATTCCCTCATGAAAAATCATCCTCATGGGTATTACGATCAGGTCCAAGGACAATTAGCAATCTCAGGGTTATCATGGTGTGACTTTGTTGTATATTTAAGTGATTCACTTGAGATGGCAGTAATAAGGATACTGTTTGATGAAGAATATTGGAATAGTTTGTTAAGTAAATTGAACAATTTTTATGTTAAGTCTCTTCCATTTATCATATCTATGTCAACATAAAGAAAGTGGAAAACAATATGATTTCTGTGTTTAGTCCATTCCATTTATCAGATCTATGTGAAAATGTGCATAAAAAAAAGCTGTATATATGTCTACTACAGTTGTATTTATTTGACAAAATAAATAAATGAAAGCCAGGTTGACACCGAACAAACAGTATTATTGTAAGTTTAATTCATGTATTCAACACAATAACTATCATGTACTGAATAGAGTATACCATCTACAGTATGTCATCTACAAAAACAAATTCTTTTCAACACTACCTTGAGTTGATAGATTAATGTATGATGCCTGGCAAGAGGAAAATTATTGCAGTTACATGAAAACATCCTATAATTTGACTGAATAATACATGTAGAAATGTTGGCCTAGCCAGCTGAATTTCTTCATGTGTAATCTGGGGGGGGGGGGGCTGCTCTGACAAAGACAAATAAAAAAGATGACAATATGCAGGGGTTATTATCTGTGATGCATGGTAAACTTTATGAGTGTACGCATGACCACCCCCCCCCCCAAAAAAAAAAAATCCTTGATCTGCCCCTGGTAATAAATACAACATGGAAACATAATCATTTAACTTTTAAGGCAATGAATGGCAGTAAATTAACATTAACAACAATCTTTATAATATATTGGTTCGAGGTAACACCATGATCTCTCAATGAGTTGGGGTGGTTTTAGCAACTCAACGTTTCGATTAGTAAGCTCTGATCGTCTTCAATACCATTGTTTGTTCAGAACCACCCTAACTCATTGGGAGATCATTATGGTTTCACCGCAAAAATTACTGGATAGTATTTCCACCATGCAAAGTTCAAAATCCTACTTTACAATCCTACTCCTAGTCCACAATCTTATACTTTGGTTCATATAGCACCTGCATTTCAATACTGATATTAAAAAAAACAAAAAAACAAACTGCATTTTAAGGTACAGCCAATAATAACTACTCTTGAGAAAGCAAGATTTGAGCCGAACAGATCATCAACATAAACAAAATGTAAAATCACTCGTCTCCTCCATCAGAAATAACAGGGTTCTGGAAGTTTGAAATCAAACAAGCTACTGTCCAAATTTGGTTTATAGTTCCAAACATGGATACAGGGATCAATGACTGGAAAATTCTGAACCTTTTGACTTTTCCTATGGCTCTTTCTACATGGATTCGATGTTGTGCCACATCTGAGCTCGTATGATGTCTTTTTCGCTGAAGTAACCATTTTCCCTCAGGAAGGGGGGGGGGGGGGGAACATTTACTTTTAAGGCAAGTTCTTGAAGGTCTTCTCCAATATTAAAACCCCGATCTGCCATGATACCGTCCCCGGCAGGATTTCTCCACATTCAAGTTTCATTTTTAAAACAGTGAGAAACCCACTTCGCTTTACTATTTCTTTATCGCTTATTGACCCTTCGAAAAGTTGCGAAACAAACATCACGCCACCCATTGGGTCTACGCCAATCAATGACTTTAGCGTAGTGTGGTGCTTATAGTTGCTGTAGCACTCACTCTGTTTCTGAAGTGCACTTGGCACTTGGACAGTTAGTTTAGTGGTATCTATGATTATGACCGTATCTTTATATTTTTCTTGAAATTCCTTAGGTGACTTTTGGATGATTATGTCTCTGTGTGGCCAAATGTTCAGTGTTCCCAGTGCTATACGTACAGTAGATTTATCCATGTTATTATTTTGTTTGACACTGTACTGTTAGAAATGTTGAAGCGTTCTGCAAGGTCCCGATTTTTTGCCCCGGATCGTAACTTCATAAGGGTTAACAAAAGTTCATTTTGCACTGTCATTTTATATGAACTGTTTTGAATTAAATCTTTCTCTTCATCTCCTGCATCATGAAATTCATATGACGATTCATTAAGTAGCTGTTCAGTATCAATCAGTCGATGTTTACTCGCTTTGCTTCCCCAGTAGATCACATCTTCATTGTCCAAAGTTGGACAAACAAACCTTAAGAACTGCTTGAACCTCTCATATGATGCCATCCCAGTGAAATGCATAAATAGTTCATGCTCGATCCTTTCATTCTTACACTTAGAGAGTAAAACTACGACAATCCCCCGTGCTTAAACACTGCACACATGTCGCGCGATGGTTTGTTATGATTCTGTACCCACTATACGTCACGTGGCCACCGCTGCTCGGAGTCGCCGATTGTGTCTATTTAGGCTATAAAAGTATTGTCTTGTGGAATTAAGTCAACTTAAAAGTGCCAACATTTTCAAATGCTACAGTGCAGTTACTTGGTCTTTATTTTTTTGCACATGCCTTTTGGTTTCTAGATTAAAGACAAAGAAACAACTCTTCCCAAAGTCAATTTCAAATAAGCAACAACTTTAGAAAAATTCTGATCCATGGGATGAGAAAACATGGAGTGCTGTGTATGATGACTGCTACACTACTGTGACTATGTCTTTGTCGTTGGCAAATGCCTTTTGGTATTCCAGATTAAACGCAAGAAACAACTCTTCCCAAAGTCAATTTCAAATAAGCAACAACTTTAGATATATGCTGATCTGTGGGATGAGAAAACGTGGAGTACTGTCTATGATGACTGCTACACTGCAGTTACTTTGTCTTTGTTGTTGGCTCGTGCCCTTGGTATTCCAAATTAAACAAAAAGAAAAAACTCTTCCCAAAGACAATTCCAAATAAGCAACAACTTTACATACATTCTGATCCGTGAGATGAGGAAACATGGAGTTCTGTCTATGACAACTGCTAAACTGCAGTAACTTTGTCTTTTTTGTCGGCACGGTGAGCATAAAAATCTCGAATCTGGTTGCGTTTCACACCACCAGGCAACTTGTAGACAACTTTTTGGAAAAATTCCCAGGCACCGAGACTTGCAATTTGGTATAATTCAGATTTAACACGTAGAATAATTTGAAGCAAACATCAATGGCTTCATAAATGTCCTCTGGGGTAGGGCATGTCTCTGGATGATCACAAATGACTGCTTGGGGTGTATTTTGCTTCCTCCAAGAAGTAACACATATTGCTGAGGTCTTTCTGAAATCTTTTGCAAATAGAATTCCAAGTTGATGCTTCCTAAGTAACAACAAAGAAAAGAAAAGAAAATTCCCATCATAATGAAGTTGTGTTAAAACCTTCTTGGAGCATAAGCAGTTTTTTACATGTACCCCTCACAAAACATGAACATTCCTAAAGAAAATGTACACAATTTAATCAGTTGTGATTCTAACTTCTTCAAGTACGTTTGAATCTAGAAAGCCAGATGGCCTATAGTGATTACTTGTCAAAACAGGAACTTGCATTAAACTTTCATCAGACAAGGTAGGCAACTTTTATAACCAACGCATCATGTTAACAATGCTTAAAACAATGCTCACTCCCACTGTATGCAATTATGTAGATTGATATGAATTATAACAGCTAGATCACTTCCATAAGATAGCTAAATTATAGTTGGGCCTAGGTCTAAAAGTATCACCAATCCACATCAGCTTCGGCCTACTTGCTACAACTTACAAGCTAAAATGGCAATTAGTGGTAATTATATATTGCATTACATGAATATATGTTTATCCCTTATTGAACATATAGTACCAGCGTAACTATAGGCCCATGCCCGATGCTATTTAAAATGCATTGTCTTGAAATAGCCTAAGTATACCCTACTAGTACTAGGCCTAGTAGGCCTAGTAGTACTACTTAGGCCTAGTAGGCCTAGTAGTACTACTTAAAAAGGTGACTCGCAGGGTATACGAAGTTACGGTTAACGCACAAAAAGGAATAGAATGCACTAGATTACAATAAAGGCCTAGACCAAAGTCCTCCGTCCGTCCGAAGGCAATTCCGTTTAATGTTTACTTGTATGTAGGCTACACTGATTCGTTGACAATTATGAGTTGACTATGACAAACAGCAGCTAGCCTATTATATTAACTTATAGTATGACTTTAACGTTAGGTCTACGTAACGCAAGCGATTCAAATGCATTCGTCTACCCAGCTTAGTCGTTGGTCTCTAAGCATATCTCGTTCTTGTCACGTACACTTACATAATATCAAAACATACCTTCGAATTTTTCAATCAATTCTTCCAGGCCCCAGTCTCCTATAACGTCATTTTCATGCCATTGTAGCTCGTTATCGCACACCGAGTACGTAACGTTTTGTGGCTTGAACGTATATATGGCTGTGGTTACTATAGTACATTTAGTAACGATAAATGTCGACAAACTGGTACAAGTATTGCTAGGTACGGTAAATGGGTGTTCACGGTACGGTGGTACCGTTTAAACACTTAACTTACACTAAGAATCCAGCTGACGGGAGGTTTGACCAATCAGAATGCTCGAACTGAAAGTACACTTCTGCAGGTGTTAAAAAATCCACGCTACATAAATTATGTAACCCTACTCAGGGTCAGAGTAACCCTTCAGGTGTAGGGTGAACGGTTACACCTGGAAAGTGTTAAAATTCAACACTCCATTTTTTTTGCGTGTATACGTGCGTGGCTTCAGTTATTCGGCCACATCGGAGTTTAATATTAAAAGCTCCATGAATCGAAGAAGTTGTTGCAGTGTTGCAAAACAATAAAATAGAAACTTAAGTTAAATGCAATTCCTTGTCTCCATTATTTTTTCTAGATATGTTATTCCAATACAGAATATGTTAATTTTTTGGTTACGTTATCGTTAACACAAGCTTCAAACTGGATTCATGAAACTTTCTCAAATTCTTAAAGGAAGAAATATAAAGTACCTCAAAAGATCATCATATAGGTTACTCGTGGGTATCTCTATCGAACAGGGTGTTAAAATCACATTTAGTCAATAATAAACCAGGCACGTACAAAGTATACTCACTAAAACTTAATCCTCAGTTTTGTTTTTAATAATGACTGACGCAAATTGACTTAACACAGGTAATAGTGAGAATCTGCCAACATGGTTCAAGTTATTTCACCACTCAACAATATTTTGCACTAACGTTATGGTACAGCACGAAACGTCGACAACAAAATATAAAACGTTTAATTTCTTTTATTATGTGTTTTGCTAGATATTTCCTTTTATTGCAATGCAGAATATGTTAGTCTATACATTGCCCTTACGAACGAAGAACTTTAAACCGCATTCTTGAAAACGATTATAATCTTATCATTGTTCTTCAAAAAGAGAAGGAGACTTCCCATCATGTTTCGTCCAAGATAATCACCCTTGACACACATATAGTGTAAAGGAAACTGCAATGGTGATGTGGTTTTTTTTATTGCTCCAAAAGCCTTGAAAGCTTTGTACATGCGTTTTGCAACTGCGCTTTTTTGGGGGATTATGGGGAAGGAGGGGGGGAGGGGGGCTTCAGGTTTTTTTCAAACAATTACAGGTGTATAGAAATAAAAGATGTGAAGTTGCTTTTGCGGGATATGGTACATCTGAGGTAGCAGGTTCTTTCGATGGTGATAAATGACTTGCGGCTTCAAATTGAGGCAGATTTGTACCGTTTTGTCGAGACGTGTTATTTCGGGCCGTTCTTATTTAGGGAGCTGATGGTCCTACGTGCTAGCTACCCCTTTACAACTTCAAGTTTGTTTAGGTGTTGAGTTGGAAATGGGAAATTATTGTTGCTAGGATTTTAGTTTCTGTGGGGATCGGGTTTGGCTTGTACCGCTGTTTTGGCTGGGCCTTTTTGGGTTCTGCTAGTGGGCGGGTCGCCCTCTAATTAAACTTTACATTTAACAAACACACCAAAACAGCCAATCGATATTATATATGTATTTGTTAATATGTTTAGCTTGATGTACAATTTAATTTTGTTGAACAAAATGAATCACATTACACCAATAAACTCATCGATACATATTGTTTCAATGAAGAAGTGACGAGTTGATTTATAACAGACACTGAAAAAAGATTACCTCATAGTGGAAATGTAACATAGTACCTTCTAAATTTAGACGTTCGATGAAACAGAAAGCAGGAACTTTAAACATGTCAGCCACATCGTTAAGGTACTACTTGCCAGTCACAATATTCGTCGGCCGTAGGTTAAGAAAGATATTGTCAGCAAAGATAAAACCCTGGCGAATATGCCAATTTACCCAAAATTAACACTAGTAGTTGTTGAAGGAAATATATATAGTGTAAATAATATATGTGATCTTTTCAAGACTCCTTTGTTTCTTATTTAAACGACAAACAGATGATTGAACCAAACCAGTCCTAAACAATGATTTTTACATGAAAAAGCTTTTGTCTTTTCTAGCGATGCTACCACTACATGGAATATATTTTCAGTCACCGTTGTAATCATTAGCCTCACTCTCCACGTCTAGAGTAAAATGTTGTAACTTGCCCGCTCCAACGAGGTCATTGTCGTCTTCGGTATCCTGTGATAGGTATGAATTTAAATATTTTTGATTAATGCCATGTAAACACCTTAAAGAGAGGATGAAATGGTGGGTTTTCATGTGTTAGAATGGTTTATCTACAATACTACAACACCACCCATTCACTACTTTCCGTAAATGCAGCTGCAAAAGCCAGAAATTCGCTGTCGAAGTATTCCCTACAGACATCCCGAGCAGACTCTCGTGAAAAAACACAAAGCTTCCTACTGCAGACCATATGACGTCAGAAAAGGGACAATTTCAGCCAAAGCCGACTCCCCAGTTGTTACTTTTACTGCGTCATACAGTTTACTACGTACAGGTAACTACAAAAAACTCTCCTCTTCAACTGAAAGTTTTCTCCCGAATCTTTCGATTCGGAGGAAATGGGCCTTCACCTCTCAGAACTTTCGTAAGCTTTGACGAAAATTATTTTCTTCCCTACTTCTAACCTTTTTTGTAAAGCCATTTAAAGCAATTAAAAATTTGCAATCAGCAGATTTTGCATTTAGTAATCTCTTTTCTATAGACAACTGGAACACTTAAACAAATAGTTGTATTAGTGCAGTTAACCATATTCCTTCCTTTCGCTTTGTTTTATTTTCTGTTTGAATATGTTGCAGAAAGAACGATTTCAATACTCCAAAACTCATGGACAGCTTAAAATGTCTTGCTTTTTTACCAATCATTGTTATGGGTGAAGTATGGCTTGCTCGATGAGGCTGGAATGAAATGATTCTAAGATTATGTCAAAGACAAAACAAAATTGATTGCATCCTTGCCTGTCCTATTTCATGAAAGGAAGAGCAAGTAAGGATTTGGCAAATCTCATGTACTGACGGTCGACTCGCTTCCGACGCATCCCATGACTGAAGCATCTTACAGAATCTACCCCCCACCCAAAAAGAAAATAGGAACAGTAAAGAAATGAAAACAAGGACATTTATCTTGGCTGATATGGTTTCAGCCAAGGACATCTACGTATTGTTATCTGCTTTACTTATACAAGTCTGTCAATAAAAGCAATGCTCGAATTGTAATGGTCTTCTAATATTTTTAGAACCCAGCTAAACATATATACACGCAATGACCATAAGGTTCCAAAATATTTATGTATATTTGGAGTAAGACCCATGTGTACTGATTCATTGCCTGCAGTTGACCAAACAACTTTATTGACAAGTAACTGTAACATGGTTTCTAAACAGGTACTTCATTACCTGCGTAATGATTTGAAAGTAAAATCATCACGGAACTGAACACGGAAATAATTTTGCGACAAAGTAAACTACAAACAGGAAACTATATGCAACATTTTATTATGTGTTAAAGGTTAAAACTGACTGTTTTATTCATGATAACCAGTAAGCAATTGCAAGAACGATAAAATAAATATATATGTATTGAAACATAGTTATCTTTAAAACAAGGGACGACAACATACAAACCGTTCACAGCACTCATGTTGTGGTAAACTAAGCATTTGGGCGCATCTGCCTTAGACTTACATATACAAACTTCAGCTAACAGATTCGCAGGCGACAAGCCTATGTTGATATCATTTATAGCAATGTCCTGCAGGTCACATTTGATAAAGTCTGACAATGTTGTAAGTAATTTTTGTTCTCAATACACAGGTATCTGCACCGAGGTATTGAAAACCTCGTTCGATTAATTTTCACGATGGTATTCTGTACTCACATCCCACCAGGACAGGCAAACGGATTGCTCAAGATTACTCCCGATCTTATCTTCTTTTCAATTTCGTCACACGTGCTTTCTGTATTTGGTATATCTCCTGCAGCAGAAATCATATCAAATATATTCAGACGCACACTGTATACAATTCAAAGGAATAAAATAAGATTGCAGTCTTTACTACTTAGAAATATTTCTGAAAAAAATAATAAAACTATAATCAGAGTTAGCATATAATGGACTGATTAAGCCAATTGTGACTATTATGAGTATAATATTGAAAAACGCTCACCGACAGAACATTTTTCCCAAACGACATCAGCAAGGTTCCACACATCAGAGTTAGCTGAATACTGTCGCAAAATATGGTTTCCGGAACAACCCACGCGACTGGAGGATTTGGCTGGTAATGCGGAAAAACAATAAGTCAAAAATGATTAACTTGAATGCGTAAAAGAAAGATTAGCTATACCCGATACATGAAACAAAATGTGCATAACTCATATATATATATATATATATATATATATATATATTTATATATAAATACAAATATACATATATAGGTAGATAGATATATAAATATATAAATAGATAGAATGAATCGATGGATTGATGGATGGATAGATACAAATATATAATATATATCAAAATATAAATAATATATAGTTAAATATTATTATACATATATTTGAAAAATATAAATAATATCCATCCATCCATCCATTTAAGTGGCTATCCAGGATTCACAAATGATTGGTTAGCATCATGAATTAATCTTTAGAGTAAGGCAAAATATGTCACCTAAACAGAACTAGCATTGTTCGACACAGGTAGCAAAAACCTACAGTAGAATGATGACCTTCCTTACTGGTTTCGAACCTTTGAACACACAATCAGTGTCACTGACCTACTTGGTTAAGGTGGTCCGCATCTAAACGGGGTATCTATCTATATCTCTATACTGTGTCACTGATTTCAATACATATTAAATACCGAGAAGGGAAATATCGAAAAGGGAGGCTATCTTCAATTTGTCTGATAAGTGATGTATATTGATTGTGTATACGATACTTACACAATGAAGATCCCTACACCTAGATCCTTTCGTATCACCACAAATCACCACAAATACTATTTTTTCATATGGTCATGATCATATGGTTACATCTCGATGAAACCGGGGATTGGGGTTGAGAGGGTTTCAAGTTGTTTTGGTTTCCGTGCCCAGGCCCTGATTTGGTTGCCTTTTCTTACACAAAAGTGTTAAAATACCGTGGCCCTTGTTAGGTTAGTATGTGCGTAATGCTTTCACTTTAATATTTAAAGAATGAACGATCATAACGTTAACAAAAAAAATGTGTCTTGGATTTATAAGTGAACTGTAATATAAAGTTGATTAAATATTGTATTGAATGACATAAAGCTGTCTTCTTGCCATTGAAATCGAAGTGCCTTACAAATGTACTGACAAAAGCCGTTCGTAAGATATTCAATGCTGACAACTTTAAGGGATTCCATAAGCCCTATACATGATTTTAATATATATAAAAGCAAAGCTGTACTAAATACCTTTTCCAGCAGATGATAGATTCACTTCTTTGTTACTTTCTCTGGCCAGAAATCATATACTTTGCAATTTCCAGTTTCGGTTAAAGGTATGTTCCCAGTCGTTAACTCAGGATGTTGATACTGTTACATTAAAAAGAAAGTGATTTTTTTTTAATTAGTTACTGTAATTACTTCCTGATTGAAAGCGGGACTCACACTGCGAAGGAAAGTGGGACATTGGACATTGAAAAAGCAACCGGGAAAATCCCCTCAAAACTGTCAGGACGAAACAGGTCATCCATGTATACTGTAGCACTACTTTTTATATTTGAATGTTTTGCAAAGACTCTTAAATGACTGTTTCAACTAATTTGTGACATGGGTTGTCGTCTCTGGTGTAATTTTTTTAAATTCATTTTTATAAAGTAACATATAGAGTCTTCAGTATCTTATCTTTTTTTTAATTGGTCGAGTATGTTGCCACCCACCATATTATAGAAAACTACACTCAATATGTAAGTCTCAGCTTGTCTTGCAAATCAAACTCCTTGTATCTCAATGCAATGCAAAACCGTATAATTTTTTTCATAACAGTTTTGTAATATCAGTCCACGTTATTTTGAAATTGCTTGACAATACCACAAGAGAAAAAGTTGCATATTGAAATAGACTGTCACGCAGTATGGGTATTCCGTTCAATATAGGTGTTGTGATGATGTTGTGTGTATTTAATGTAGCATACTAAAATGTGATAATCTTCTTTTGTGTATACCAAGGTTAAACTAGATATATTAAACCACTTACGTCTTTTCTGTCAAAAGGCCAAAGCATATGTTATTTCAGATGCTTGCTTAGTCAAATATTTCATATAAACAGACCAAGTCGAATTATATTTAGTAACCCGAGAAATCTCAACTTGTTGACTATTACGTAGCAAAAAGTCTCTAAGAGTGTCATTCTGGCATAACTCTTGATATATGTAGTGTGGAACTGCGGATAACAATCAGCAACATAGGTTACATATAAATTGTTTTGAAACGCGAACTTGAAAATGCTTTTGTAGTTGCAGTTTGGAGATATCTTTAGACCGTAATATTAAGAAATAAACAAGTCACAACTAAACTAGGATTTAAGTTATTTAACCATCAGTTTTCTGTATGAGGCAATACTTTTTCTTTTAAAGAAAGTCAATGGCTCGAAAGGAAACGATGTAATTCGTTAATCAATATCATAAGTTTAAACTTAAAGATTTTATTCCTTTTAAAATATATAAATAAGTTATCAACACACACATAATACATGTAAGAGCTTATTGTACTCATGACACAGTAAATGAATAAGATACACGTTTACAGCTCCAGTAAGGTCAAAGTATTAGTAGTACTCTGACGAGTTAGCAAGTATCACCTAAGTGACAGTCATTACACCTTCATGGTTGACTGTGGAATAATTAGCGACGTAAGCTAAGGTCAGAGTATCAATTGACAAGAGCAGACCATATGTGAATATATGGTCAACAGACATCATTAATACCAACTAGGAAGTCCACATATTCATTTCAATTTCGTTGTAAACTACGCAATTTCGAAATGGAACACTATTGTCCATATTCTCTTTGAAGAGTCCAGCAGGCCAGACACGATTGTTATTCCGGCATCGTGATGTACTATAACAAGTTGAACTCTGATGGTGATGTTTCAACAACAGGTTATTTCGTATGTAACATTCTTTTCCAGTAAATATTCTTCAATGTGATCGTCATCAACATAATATAAACCTTAGTGACCGTAATTATTGCTTTTCATCTTTAACTCGAAGAACCCAGAAAGTGACTGAACATAACGATGTTAAATTATAAAGTGGTGACATCTTACCAATTGACAAATACAGAGACAATAAAAAGTCATGACATTTCTATTTTTGATTTCAACACGTACTTTGAACAACTGCAATATGTAACGAGGTTACCAAATGCAAATGGTCGCTCATCAGTTTCAAACTGTGCGCTAAGTCTCTGAAAGTGTAAATATCTTGTACCTGTGGAGCATCTGTAGGACAGGAGAGAGGGGTGAAGTAATATACAAGAAATGTTAATTGATAATATTGTATTATTTTGTTATATGTACTGACATCATTAATACTTATTTTTGTAGAGCATGAGCTTCAATTGGAAATCTAAACATATGTGTAGAGAAGGGCAGGGGACAGAGCCATCTACCCCTTCCAGCGAGTGGGACATATTATCGTCTAACGAACTCCATTTGAGGGAATCGATTAAATAGGCAGTAAATGTTGTGATTTTGGCTGATTTTCAAGGTCGAGGCAAACATGTCTGAACTTATACCAATAAAATTAATAATAAAATTAGGTAAGTGGATAGACGTAGGAAGCGGAACGAGGGGATTGGTGTGTTTATTGTCATTCTCCGTGTCTAAGATGTGATGAAGTTTGTCCCTCAACACCCGTTATAGGTTAACAGCTGTCTGGACGTTTAGTCCATAGACATCGATGATGTTGCTCAGATTACTTATTACACATCTGGCCAAACTATCTTGCGTGTCACAACTAAAACATAAGGAAGAACATTTCTAGAACACATCACCATTGAAGGATTATTTTTAGATTAAACATGCATCAATGTGAAAGCTACTTCCTGCATATTCATCAACTTAGTTGCCCCCAAAATATGTTACTTGATGTATAATAATTTACCTGATAAGGTTTTGGCGATGATATTGAAACCATTATATGGTTGATCAGAAAGGGTTGCCTTGTAGTACCTAAACATTTCTCTGCCTAGTAATTCACATACCAGATGTTCATCTTCCGTAATAAATTTAGGGAGACTCGGCATGGAATCAGCTTCCATTTGAGGTACAATTCCTTGCATTTGAACTAATTCAAGGACAAAAGATTCTACAAGTTTAAGCGACACAGTTCATTGATTAATGCATAATGTGATCAACATTTAAAAGGCCTATCTTGAGTGTGATGGTCTGCTGTCCATTTGCGTGGTTTCTTGGTCGCCCCTTATAGTGGTGGTATATTAAAGAAACGACTAAAATCATCCAATTTGCTGACATAATTTGAAGCTGATGTTGGTTTACATAGTATCGAAGGTCAAAAGTCTAAAGTAAAATGTAATAACTTAAAAATTATGTAATATGTGAACGAATGTGCTGCTTGTTCGGGGTGATTTCATAATATCATTATAATGCGTGTTTTCTATAGCGCTTTTCAAATATATGATGTTTGTTCCTGGTCAGTTGTGAATATAACATCACTTCTCAAACCTGTTCGTTTTGTAGAATTCACACCAACAATAGATTACCGTGCATCGAGTCATAAAACACAGCATATGTAGGAACCTCTGCAAAAGTGTCTGAAATTAATGACAGGCTCCTACAGAAAGGGTACATATAATAAACGCCATCAAACAACAGACAAGCTTTTACAGAGATGGTACATATACTTAACGCCATCAAACAACAGACAGGCTCCTACAGTGATGGTACATATACTAAACGTCATCAAACAACATACAGGCTTCTACAGTGATGGTACATATACTAAACGCCATCAAACAACAGACAGGCTTTTACAATGATGGTACATATACTAGGCGCAATCAAACAACAGGCCGGCTTCTACAGTGATGGCACATATAACAAACGCCATTAAACAACATACAGGATCTTGCAGTGATGGTACATATAACAAACGCCATCAAACAACAGACAGGCATCTACAGTGATGGTACATATACTAAGCACAATCAAACAACAGACAAGCATCTACAGTGATGGTACATATACTTAACGCCATCAAACAACAGACAGGCATCTACAGTGATGATACATATAATAAACGCCATCAAACAACAGACAGGCTCCTAGAGTGATGGTACATATACTTAACGCCATCAAACAACATACAGGCTCCTACAGTGATGGTACATATACTTAACGCCATCAAAGAACAGACATGCTCCTACAGTGATGGTTCCTATACTAAACGCCATCACATAACAGACAGGCATCTACAGTGATGGTACATATACTTAACGCCATCAGACAACAGACAGGTATCTACAGTGATGGTACATATAATAAACGTCATCAAACAACATACAGGCTTCTACAGTGATGGTACATATACTAAACGCCATCAAACAACAGACCGGCTCCTACAGTGATGGTGCATATAATATACGCCATCAAACAACAGACAGGCTCCTACAGTGATGGTACATATACTAAACGCCATCAAACAACAGACAGGCTTTTACAATGATGGTACAAATACTAGGCGCAATCAAACAACAGGCCGGCTTCTACAGTGATGGCACATATAACAAACGCCATTAAACAACATACAGGATCTTGCAGTGATGGTACATATAACAAACGCCATCAAACAACAGACAGGCATCTACAGTGATGGTACATATACTAAGCACAATCAAACAACAGACAAGCATCTACAGTGATGGTACATATACTTAACGCCATCAAACAACAGACAGGCATCTACAGTGATGATACATATAATAAACGCCATCAAACAACAGACAGGCTCCTAGAGTGATGGTACATATACTTAACGCCATCAAACAACATACAGGCTCCTACAGTGATGGTACATATACTTAACGCCATCAAAGAACAGACATGCTCCTACAGTGATGGTTCCTATACTAAACGCCATCACATAACAGACAGGCATCTACAGTGATGGTACATATAATAAACGCCATCAAACAACACACAGGTTCCTGCAATGATGGTACATATACTAAACGTCATCAAACAACAGAGAGGCTTACACAGTGATGGTACATATAATAAACGCCATCAAACATCAGACAGGCTCCTACAGTGATGGTACATCCAATAAACGACATCAAAAAAGATCATAAGCATAGGCGTAGGTGCCTCATTTGATTTGGGGGGGGGGGGGGCTGTAACGACTTGCCCGAAAAATATAACCAGAATTTTTCGCGCGCTCCGCGCGCAATCCACATGTTACTGTGCGTATCATATAGGCATTCATCGATTATTACACCACATGCCAATAACATAATATCATTTTTCGTGTTATTACCCTTCCATATTGGTTAGAATTATTGGGGAAGTTGTTGCAACAATAATGATATTAACAATAATATAAGTTTAACCGTTAAAAAACACAGTGCAAATTTATCTTCTTCTTCTTGGTCAGGGGGAGAGAATGGTCTGTAGGGGCGCTTTCGACACTATCCACCACAGGTTGGCGCGGAGCGTACAGAAAATTTTTGCGTAAAGATACTCCCTAGATCGCCGGAAATGACCCTTTCCAGGCCTTGCTAATTTGCAGATAAACGAAGAATAAATAGGTGTCATCGCCATTTGTCAGAAAATTGCACCAACAAAATGTGACAAATGTCAATAGGTTTTTGAGAGCGCAATAAACAAGTCAATAATCGCGAATAAGTAAAGAGTGGTAAAAAGCTGAAAAGGGCGCCAGCAGTCCATTTGAGTCCGTCAGGGGGGAACGCCCCCCTCTAACTGTATGGACGCTCCGCCACTCAGCATATTGCCCAAATTTTCACTAAAAAAATTGAAAAACACAGTGCAAATTATTCTTTTTCCAGTAGGTGCCCGAAAAATTCTCAGCATCTTGCCCGAATTTTTCACCAAAAAAATGGTTGGGGGGGGGCTACAGCCACACCCCCCTCCTCCTATACTATGGACATAAGTAACACATATTGTAAATTATTAGATGTATAGTGTTCTATCTTATAAATAGACTAACAAACAAAAGAACATAAAAAACTCATAATGTGAGTCATTAGATGTATATTGTTCTATCCTAAAACGTGAAAATCACTAAGATCATGGTTCGGTCCAAGTATTGAAACGGAATTGTATATTAACAACGGAGCACAATATGACATTTTAACGGACATGCTTTTAACACGGAAGTGGTTACAGACTAACGTCAAACGCCTTCTCCAATAAAATGATATACTATAAAATCGTAAATATGTTGAATGTTAACGAAGCTTGTGCGTGTAACTGGTTAGTATATAACATCAAATATATATATTATTAAATAAGTATTCGTTTTGCAACTTTCGTCTCAATTATAGATGATCGTGCATCGAATAATAAATCACAAATTGCAATAATTAGTTAACGTACACAAGTTTTGGAGAATATACTGGTTGAAATACTCACTGACTCTCAACGTCAAAACATAACTCTGCAATAAAAATTAAGAGAAATTTGTGGCCAGTAATCTCTCTAATCTATAATATTTAATGCATCTCTTGATCGGTTTCTTGGAGGTAAATATACATTACGACTTCAGTATAATGTGATATTTTCACGTAACACATACAAATAAGAAGCGTTAATGTTTGAACTTACTAATTTTATGACAATAGTAACCAAAGATGCATGCGAACGACATCGTGAAGGAAGCTGCACATGTTACTATGATTAAGAGCAACATCGATACACCGGATATATTTCGGTCTTTGTCCTGCCGCATGGGAACTGTCGGATGATTACTATCATCCTTCTCGGATGTATTTGTCAGGAAGCTACTGGCAGTACTATTGTGCTCAGTGTTATTTGTTTCGCATGTCTTGCCACCTGTGGATGGAAGTACCAACAACATGTGCAATATCGCTCTAAAGTCAAGCTGGTTTAAATCTAACAACCAATTCACCGACTGTTGTCAGTAGAACAGTGATGTATTCCAATTTGTTTCCAACATAACACATATGTAACATTTTCTTTTACAAGGAGAAATAAATATTGGTGATGAAACTAAACCAAGTTTGATTTTCTGGTATTTAAAAATGATTCCTTTTTTATAAGAGCGCTGATTTAAAAAAAAAAAAAAAAATTAGCCGCAATTGCTCCGCAAATTATAGCGAAGGATGGAACATAGTCGACAACTAACCATTAGCATTGCATTTTGACTATTTTGACTGTTTTGTTCAAACCCTGTCCGTTATTTCGCAGGTAATATTGACTGACAGTTCAGTTCTTTTCAAACAATCAGAATTTGAAAAGTGTTGCTCGCGACTTTCTATAGCTTCAAGGCTGGTAGCCTGCTAACATCCCAAGCACCATGTACCGTTAAGAATCTTGCTATTATGCAAAAGACAAACAGGAAACGTATTTACATATTTAATGCTGTTCATTAGAGTTCTTAAAATTTCCTTC
The DNA here is from genome assembly GCF_037975245.1 of Apostichopus japonicus. Classification (NCBI taxonomy): domain Eukaryota; kingdom Metazoa; phylum Echinodermata; class Holothuroidea; order Aspidochirotida; family Stichopodidae; genus Apostichopus; species Apostichopus japonicus. The sequence goes on from NC_092571.1 coordinate 3,946,406, forward strand.
CTGTACACTCCAAACTGAGAATTGAATTGATATCCTGTCCTTAATGGAGTATGCCAGAGATTGTCATATCAGGGACTTTAGAGGTTTGAAGTATCTAATATTTCTCACCAAATGTAAAGCATACGTGGTTGCGTTTTAAAATCTTGCCAATCAAAATCTCAAAGTATAAGTTTCAGATATTAATTTTTACTAGTGAAGTTTCGTAACGTTTTTCTTGCCTCTCTGGTTTGCTAGTTTTCCTAATATACTCAGCAACTGTTCAAGTTGACATACAACTAACTTTAAACTTGATTACTTTTGTGCAAAACGCACATCATGGAACCAACGTTATGTAACTCAAACTTAAAATATATTTTCGTCCAACCTACCTTCCACTTGTATCACGTATTGTATTTCTGTTTTATTTATTTTGCAAGTAAAGTTTCCTTCGTGACAAAGTGATACATTTTTTATATGGAGTGTGTTGTTCTCATAAATTTCAACAGTGTCCTTAAATGGATCTCTGACATAAACAAAGTTTTCTATTATAAGTTGTCCATTGTGTAACCATCTGCCAATCTCTCCATCGGACAGTGCACACGGAAGTTCAATGAATGATGAAGTAGGTACGTAGCACACATGTGTGCAGTTGTCCAATACGGTAATATTCGATGCAATTAGATTGTAACTATTCAGAAAAACGAGCATGAACATTCTCCAAAGATAAGTCGAGGATACAGTTAAAGTAGCAGTAATCTTCGCTGCCATTGCTTGTGAATCCTCCACAAATCAAGGGATACCTTACTGGTGTCAGATTCATGTATTGAATTGAGCAGACATTTGTCGCTGTCATCCCTGCTGTTGCTTCCTTGTCAGTCTTTCTCAGAATGAAGATGACTAAAGCGTGTGTAGTGTTGTTTTCATGTGAAACTAATAGTAAAGGGTGCATGTAACCAAAGGGAATCCGTGCCTTCTTCTTTTTGCGAAAACTACCCTATATAGGCTACACATCATGTCCACAATCGGAACACAATTTTTTAACCCTTGGTAGATGCTGGTAGTGTTAAGGAATAGCTGTCAACTAAAAATTCACCTTTGTAACCTCCCTGTGGCGAAGCGCCTTTAAACACAGCATGTAAAGCACAATAGCATTGCCTGAGCAGCACATTAGTACATCACAATCTGAGAACATGAGCTGGCTGGCTGAATCAACATTTTGAGATACGTAAGCACAAGTAGTTATCCTGTCGGAACAATATGTTATTTTCCTAATATATAGTAAAATGATAACATATATCTTCCATATTGAAACTAGTTATTCATAAAGCTTATATTACAAGCCATCATTATTTATTTCTAATTGCTCTTTTATCTTAACCTATTAAGTACGTCAGTAAAAATACAAAACTAGAACGGAAATATCTCGGGAAAATATACACGTGACATCGACATTACCAAATACGTCAATAATACATGATCTATGCGACAGGTGTATCCAAATTTAACCCAGAGAGTAACTTTTTTTTAAACAACTGTGGAAATGAATGTTGGTGATTTGTTTAATGATAATGAACTTATAGTAAGGGAGTTTTCAATCGTTTTTCTGACACATCTTTCAGCCCACTTGGCCAGAAAGTCCATCATATATGTACTGAGCTAAGCAAATTTGGGCATTGCACTGACATTTGATATACATTTAGTAAGCTACAGGTTTGTTGTCATTAATCATTTCTTGTGTGCTTTGGGCTAAGTATAGATGTATGAAAGGGACATTTCTCATACTGAAAGTCATCCATGTAATCCATGACATCTATTAGAATAAGCATTTGATACGTTCTCCTAACCTCAAACTAACCTATATGGTCACTTTTGATTACTGTACATCAACTATACCCATTTTTTGAGCTTTAAAATTCGCTATGTCATTTCATAAGCAGTCTCAGCATTACATTAAAATTACTGTTTGAAGAGAAAGGAGGAGAAAGGATGTTATCTTTCTCCGCAGACTATTGTCGAATTTAAACAATGTGTTTTTAAGGCATTCCATGTGGCTTATGGTGATTATTCGTAATTATTTAGGATAACTGAAGGATTTTTAATTAAAACACAAAGTTCAAGTATATCAATTTGTGTTTTTGAATCGCACATTGCTAGGCAGCTTGCAAGATCCACTGAAAGTTCCAACGTTTGTAAGATAATATTAAGAAGAAACAAGAAACCAACAGGGTAACTGCAGTTCATAATGCTTCATTGGAGAGTGTGATGACCTGATTTACCGAAGTACTTACGGACAAGTCTGCTTTACTAATCAGCTAAAGCAAATGTCCAGAGAAATTATTTGGACCGGTTTGGCATTTATTACTTTGGTATATTTCGTCAATTGAGATTTATTAAGTATAGATTGAGGTTGTTAAGACATTACTATCAAAGCAGTTTTTTTTTAATAAAATGAAACTGCCAAAAGGTATGGTGTAATTGAAGTACGAATGGTACACTACGCTCAGTGTAAATTGTTTTCAAACATTTCGCACTTGGCCCGGCCTAAAGTAAGCTTGCACATTAACTTCATGAGCTTCCTTGCCACTTTATATGTTGATATTGTGTGATATACGTCGGGAGCGCAGGTGCGTATTGTTATGGTTAAAGGTATATGATGAACAATTTCTCAGTTTGGTATTATATCTTACATTTTGTTTCAGATCTTAGTGTCTTCAAGTATAATGTTACAGTCACATGTGTGTTAGAAAAGTTCCATTTGCCAAACGTTTGATCTGGATCAATGGTGTCATCTAAGCAGCCAAGGAGAAATTGACACCATATACACTGCAAAAACAAATTGGTTAATTTCATAACCAATTCCATTGTTTGGAATGTAATTGGTCAAGCCAACCATTATATTGTTTACTTGTAACCAACGTACACCAATTTAGTAGGTAGTCCTGAACATTAGCAATAGGTTAACTACACCAACAATAATTGGTTCTAAGTACGTCATTATATGAGTCATATCCGTGACTTTGTTCTCTGCATGCTTTGGCTCGCCACGCGCGGGAAACCGCTCTCCGTTTAATTGTGTGCGTCCACCACTAGCACTGCACTGCAATTTATTGTGTTAACCACCCAGTTACGTACGTACACAACACTGATGAGTGCACTCCAGGCACAACGGCAAGGTGTACCAGGTAAACTAAGCTAATTCCGCTCATTTTAATCGACATGGACCATTACGTGAAGAACATTCTAACAGAATGGAACCTAGAAATGCTTCACGAAGTCTTTGAAGGTAAGAAGATTATGTAAATTGTGCAGTAATAATCAATGTATTGGCATTACTGTAGGCTAAGGTTATACGGCCTAGCCTACCAATGCAACTTTAGTGACATGACAAGCGACGTTCGCCTAGTGTTACCACTAAATGTTAAGCCTAACATTATGATATAATAGCGCTGTAGGCCTAGGCCTCCTACAGTGCTGCGTACACTACTGTACCTGCAGGCTGAGGTCTGTCCTAAGCTAGCACTGGACTAGTGTTATACTTGCTTACTTTTTTTTTAAATTTTGTTTCTCTGGAACTTGGAGGGTAGCTATCCAGTCAAAATGTCCCCAGACCAAAACATCCCTGCATTTTTAGCAACCAAAATGTCCCCGCTTTTTACCAAAATGTACATGGTATTGTAATGGCCTATTGCCAGTATTGGGTACAAAAATGTCCCAGCAGCTAGGAAATGTGAGAGGAATTTGAAAACTGAGTGTAAGGACGGAATTAGGAATGCTGAATTTTTTTCATCAACACGTTTTTATAATGTTAGGCCTGGGCTACTTGCTCAAGAAGAGGGATGGAATAATGAAGAAAAGTATACTTAGGGCCGTCAACCACTTCAATCCTTCGCATATGGGCTGTATGGTAGTACATTGCACCACGTACTAGCCTATATACTAGCCTAGTCACTCATTGTAGCCTATACTAGATGCACGTAACCCAAGCACTCATTGTGTTGCAAGTACTGCAGTAGGCTAGCACTCTTCAATTTTCCAGAAAACTACTGTGCCTTATCAGTCACACCATCAACTGTGTTTTATTTTAGTTATTTTGCATTAACAAGACTCAGAGATTAAGTAGCATGCTAAATCATGTTTCAAGAGTGGAGTATATCACACAATTTTAGAAAGGAATAGATGAGACAGTTCTTAAAGGGCTGTTTGCTCGGTGAGGGTGGGTTTAGTGGCATGTCACATGTCCCCCTAAAAATTATCGCTGCCCCCAAGTACCCCCAACGTCCACCATATGAGATTGACAGCCCACTTTTGTAAATTGATGTGTGTTATATTGCTGTAATGTACCCTCCTGTAGAACACTGAGTTTACTACTGTTTTTGAGGGTTCGTGGAGTGCACTATGTAGGCACACAGTGCAAGCTACTCTATTAATATCAACTGTACACTTCAATATTCTCCCTATTAAATTGTGTGATTAACGGTATCAGCTACAGAACAGTATATCCCATATTTAATCGGCAATTGCAAAATGATACAAAAGGCCATAGGTGGAAAGAGTTGGGAAGCTGGGAGGCTCCTCCCTGGGATATTTGTTTACTTGAAGGGAAATTTTAGCATGTGGAGGGAAAGTTTTGTTTTTTACATGGAAACATGGAAGAAATTGTGGACAATTTTAGTTCAACTCCCTTCCTAGGAGATAAACATTTTTTATCCAGCTCCGCAAAAGGATTACAGTTGGCATACTGTACTGTAGCTTTACTTGCTACACTCCGCTGTTCTGTAAATGTTTATTCTATTTGGGGTTAACTACAGATTAGACCAACTTATATACTTGTCTTTTTGCCTTCTGAACAGAAAATGAAATCAACAAAGAAGCATTATTCTTGCTTGGAGAAGAGGATGTAAGGGCATGGATCCCAAAAACTGGCCCTCGCTTGAAATTTTTGAAGCGTCTAGCAGACCTCAAGGTGAGCCTCCTCTTCGTACTGTAGTTTTGATTCTGTGACTAGGGCTGGGCTCATGGGGTACACATGTTATGTATGTAAGAGGGATTTGCCCCTTTCAAGTTTACGGTGGCATCTAAAAGTGTTACATGGTATTAATAGTGATTCCTCAACATACATGTGTTACCAGGATGGATGTATGCGAACTTTCACAAGATACTGTTCCTACAGAAAACATTTGGTTAATGTACATTCTGATAAAATGTCTGAAGAGGAACCACATAGGCCTACCGATGGACCCTGTGAAAACCATGGGATTGTACCAGCAAATGTAAACCAACAGCAGGACAATGATAGCGAGTCTACATCTGATTATGAACCTGTTTGTGAAGTTTCACCTGAAATATTAGACTTTGATGAACATGGTGTTTGTACAGAAGCTGCTCTTTTTGTTTCAAAATTGAGATCATGTAGTTCTATGACCATGTCAAGCACTTCATTTGTTATTGAAAGTGTGTCCAGTATGGTGAAGAACATTGTAGGAAACTTGAAAGCTTCAACAATTGAAAGTTTTAAGAGGTACGCAGACTCACCAGAGGAACCGTCTGTCATACTTGAGAAACTTGAAGAAAACTTTGATTCACTGAGTGAACCATTTCAAGGTTTAAACTCAGAATATCTGGAGAAGAAGTACTTTTTAGCGACTGGTACACTCGTGCAACCTGAAGAAATTTTGTTAGGTCATAGATTTGAATCGAGGATGCATGCTGAAACTGGAATTTCTCATCAAGTTCAAATTAAAGATACTTGTTATTACATCCCTCTTAAAGCTATGATGAGGAATTTTCTGCAAGCGCCAGGCGTATGGCAGGCCATGCAGAGTTATAAATCTCACAATGACAGCATACTAAGAGATTTCCACGATGGTCGTTAGGGTTGATCACTTTAATAGTCGTATGGTGAACGCAAAATTGGGGCAAAAACTTTCTGCAACTCCCTCCTCACATAGATGTGTAAGGCATTACTGTGGAGGGTTTTTAAAAGCTTACTTTATTCTGTTATGGCATGAGAATAACTCTGTGTTTGTTTATGTATTCTTTATCAGGATTACAAGAACTGACTGATGATGAAGTAGGGGAAAGAAAGGCCTGGCTTCGTCATAATCTTGCTCCATCTGACACTGTACAGCAATATATGAGGGAGACACAAACAGCACGGCTCTCATGGATACACGGGGATGAGCAACCTTCGCTGAATAAAATTTTGGAGGAATATCCAAGATTCAAGGACCCCAGCGGCCACCACTGGGTATGGAATACTGTACTGTAGTCCTATTGTTTCTCTGATTGTGATGACTTTTGCAGGAATGCTCATGACAATTGTATTTAGTTTGCACAAGTTAGTTATTATCATGCATTAAATTGTCAAATTCATTAAAGTGGGTATGACACGGCCAAAGTAAGTTTCTCAGTAAATGATCTTTGGGTACAACTTGAAATAAAGCGAATGTTTTCCCGACTAAACTAGTACGTCCATAAACACAGGAATACGACCTTGTGAATTCCCAATTACAGGCCAGACTCAGCCCGTCTGAAATCTGAAAGCGAAAAAACGTATGTGCGCGTATCAAGCTCGTGACGTCATTGGAGGCACGGTTAGTAACCAGCCTAGTAACACTGTACCAGGCAACTCATGTTTTATCTATCCGTCCTTATTGCAACTTTTATGATACTGTTTTTATGATTTCAAGTGTAAACATTCAATTAAGTGTGCTATAAAACTAAAGCCATTTTACCAAGTGGTTTCTCTGATCAGTATTATGAATTCTACCATTAAAATTGTCTTGACAGCAGTTTCCCTTTTCTGATAGGCTATTGTTCTCATTATAAAACTATGCACAATATTGCTGTTTACTTTCTTCAGAAAGGTTGGAATGGCAAATGTTTTAACAATGCAGATTCCGTCCATAGTGCTTGCCTGCCCGCAGGTCGTAGTAATTAGCACCTCCATTCTGGATGTTCAGCAAGTCTTTGTATTTTTGAACAACATTGTCTATTCAGTGCCCTCAGTTGTTAAAGGCATAGATGTCTGCTTTAAAACTTTTCAGGTCTTCCATATTGAATATCCATTGGAGTGTAAGTCTCCGTGGACCTTTCTGCAGAGAGGCATTTATAATATTGAAACACAGTATGATTCTGTAACACCACGGGTAAGAGAACTGCTGTCGATCCTGAGACTGGACTCTGACTAAACTATGGTGGACATGTGCAAGGCTTCTGCTTGGCCATTAAAGGGGCTTATTGAGTTGATATTGAATATTTTTTGACAAGTCTGAAAAGAGATCATTGCATGACAATATTTGTAATTAGCCTCCTTATTCATGTATCACTTCCTGTAGTTACTGAAAATGTTGGAAATTGGTGTTTTTGTGGACGGGTTGCATAACTATTAATACTTGCAATACCAGGGAGGGGGGTGTTACATGTCCCTTTTTGTAAATTTTATAAATTTTTATGGAATAAAAAACAGGCAAAGTTAACATGTTACAATGTGACTGAATTTAAGTCTGATGTAATGCATACCATGAAAGTATGTCACCCAACTTTTTATGGCATGCAGTTTTAGAGTATGAATTTCTGACCCTTGATATCTGTTTATTATAACCATGTTTGTACTCCTTAAGTATCATTTGTTTTATTACTTGAAGATACTAAACATCCACCTGAGTTATATGATAAGGTTTCAGTGGAGTAAGGGTTAAAATCTTTCATTCATTTGTCCGTCCACTAATTTTGGTTATGTTGTTACTCAAACTGATGAAGTTTTCTGAATATTAAAGCTTGGGAACGTTTGTTTTTGAAGCTTTTCTTCAAATTGAACAGCTATAGTTTTCCTTATATTTAGCAACATGAATTTTTGGGGAATGTTTTATCTATCCGTCCTTATTGCAACTTTTATGATACTGTTTTTATGATTTCAAGTGTAAACATTCAACTAAGTGTGCTATAAAACTAAAGCCATTTTACCAAGTGGTTTCTCTGATCAGTATTATGAATTCTACCATTAAAATTGTCTTGACAGCAGTTTCCCTTTTCTGATAGGCTATTGTGCTCATTATAAAACTATGCACAATATTGCTGTTTACTTTCTTCAGAAAGGTTGGAATGGCAAATGTTTTAACAATGCAGATTCCGTCCATAGTGCTTGCCTGCCCTTTATTTAATAAAAGCTCCATTTCCTGTTGTTTTTTTCTTTATTTGCACACGCACAGTCGGCACAGAAAATTGTAAAATCTTATATGCATTGTTGCATCGATATTGTTTCTTTGCAAATGAACTAACCTTGACTGTATACCTCATATCATCCTTGCCATATCATTTTATGTAAATTGCATGCTGTTGTAGAGTTCCAAGAGCAATACATGATTGTGTTAAAGCTATAATACCATAAAAAAATGTTGTTCGATTCATTTTTGGCCTACACTGGAGAGCTGCAGTGCTGGACGCTGGAACAGATGAGGGAGAGCTGACTGAAGTCAACAACCAATAACCAATTAATTGGTTAAGGAACAGGATTGGTTATGTCAACCACATAAATTGGTTGCATAATTGGTGGACTTAACCAATTTTATTGGTTAATGTAACCAATTTTCATTGTTTAATGACTTAACCAATTGATGTTGGTTATGGTAGCCAATTTATTGGTGGGACTCACAACAAGTGATCAAATTGGTTGAAATTAACCATTTTTTTGGTTGCATTCAACCAATTTGTTTTTGCAGTGTAGGCTTGACTTGTACATCGATCTTGACGACTTTTCGAGACAGCTTGATTTAAAATGACGTATTTGCAGTCATTATCATTTCATCATGCCATCCATATCTGCCAAAAAGAAATGGGAAATTTTGCTGACAAAATGTATCGACAAAAAGATGAAGACTGACTCACAACATATATAGTCCTCGACGTAACAGATTTACATAAATCTTATCCCATCAAAAAGGGAAAAAGAACTTCAAATGTCCTAAAATAGATCCTTGTGGATCACCACATACATTATTTCATCGTCTCTGAATCTACATTGTTGAAAGTTGTGAATTGCAGAATTTGATAAATTCTTCCAGCCAGTCAAGACCGATGCCTCTATACCATTAGGAGATAAACAGAATTTGGTGGTCCATGGTATCAAACGCTTTCGAAAAATCTAAGAAGGCACCCACTGAAATCATGTTCTTATCCATAGCATCGTACATACAATCCAAAGCATCCGTTAGAGCCAGCTCAGTTGAATGTCCTGTGGAAAATGGTATTGCACTTTGAACAAAATACCATGCGTACTAGCAAAACTGTAAATTCGGTTTAAACTATTCTTTCGAATATCTTGAAGGAAAATCCTTATTAGACAGAAACTGGACAATTATTGTTCACCTTTTTTTTCAACAGGAATGACTTTGGCTGTTTTTAGTTGGTCAGAAACAATAACAGTAGATACAAATAAATTAGTAATGTAAGCAAGGTGTTTAACAATAAAATTTATTTGTTTTCATTCATTATCAAACCAGCAGAATTATTTCCTCCCAAAAATATTTCATGTGATGAATGGGATGGAATTCTCTTATTCAACATGTAACAGTACAGGGAAGTACTTACAGATCTGCCAGTACTTCCAAAACTCCAAGAGTAAGGTGTATCGTAGGTATGGTTTCCACATATCCACCAGAAACTGGACAATAATTGTCACTAGCTTCACCTTTTTTCAACAGGAATGACTTTGGCTATTTTTAATTGGTTGGAATCAATACCAGTAGATAAAAATAAATTAGTAATGTAAGCAAGGTGCTGAACAATAAAGTTAATTTGTTTTCATTCATTATCAAAACCAGCAGAATTATTTCGTCCCAAAAATATATCATGTGATGAATGGAATTTTCTTATTCAACATGTAACCAGGGGCGTAGCGAGCGGGGGGTGTGGGGGGTGTCACACCCCCCCCCCCCCCAATAATTTGGTCGCTGTCGGCAAATTTTGGGTCTGTCGGCAAAAAGAGAAAAGGTGAAGAGAGCGGAAGGGGAAGAAAGAAGGAAAGCTGAATAGAGAAAAGGAGAACGGGAGCTTCTTCCGTGCCAAATTTGACTTAAAATATGCACCAGATTGCATCTAAGGACGTTTCAAACTAAAAAATTTACAAAGGGGAGGGGGACACCCCCTCCCCTTAGACCCCTCCCCCATTTCAGTCACCACTTCCAGATCCGTCGGCAAATCAAATTTGACTTAAAATATACACCAGATTGCATCTAAGGACGTTTCAAAACTAAAAATTTTCAAAAGGGGAGGGGGACACCTGTGTTAAGTTTGATGTAGCCTACCTCTCAAAGAAGAATAGAACCACACCCTTCAATTAACGCATGCTGTCATAATTCAATTTAATTCAATTCAATTCATAAGACTTTATTTCAATCTCTCGCATTAAAGTATGCAATTATGACAATAGACGTGGGTAAATGTATAAGAGAACAAGAGATTGAGGAGTGCCAACAAGAAGCTCTGCAGAGCTTGTTTACGTTGACACCCCTTTACAAATAAAACATAGAAAGAAAGCTTAAGTATACAGAGAAAACAGAACAAAGATGGCAAAGAAAGGAAAATACAAAATCAATGATAGTTTGATATAAGATACTCTTTAAGACGTGTTTTGAAGGTGTTCAGAGTTTTACAACAAGTAATAGTAGTAGGGAGGGAATTCCAAAGTTTTACGCCGACATAACGAATACCAAGTTGTGCAGACCTAAGTCTAAAGTAAGGAACAGTCAATTGATTTGGCGCACGGTTGGGATAAGGATCGTTACGTAACTGAAAATAGTTGCGAAAAGTCGACGGAGCATTATCATGTAACCAATTGAAAATAAAAATACCAACGTAGTAACGATTTATATCATAGATACTAAGAGTGTTAAGAGTAGTAAACAGGGGTGCTGTATGCTGGAGGTAATCCGCATTACAAATATAACGAATGGCTCTCTTTTGAAGTAAGTAAAGGGGTTGAATTCTAGAGGCATGGGTACTACCCCAAATAACATTACAATATGTAAGATAGGGAAGTATGAGTGTATTATAAAAAGTGACCAATGTGCTTCTGGGAATGATTTGGCGAAGTCTATTAAGAACTCCAGCGCCTTTAGACACTTTCATACAAATATTCTGAATATGATTATTCCAAGAAAGATGATTATCTATATAAACCCCAAGAAATTTAGTAGTCTTAGACAGCATAACATCAACACCGCAAAGTCTGATACTATTAATGTTAGGATTTAAGTGCTTTGAAGGTGTACTAAACACAATAGAGGTAGTTTTCTTAACATTTAGTGACAATTTATTTGCACAAAACCAATCATGAATATATGTAAACTCATTCTGTATAGTATCCAATAGAAAATTAATGTCATTACTGGAAAAGAACAGGCTGGTATCATCAGCATAAGAGATTATATGAAATTTGTTGCTGGCTCTATAGAGGTCATTAACATAAATTATAAACAACAATGGACCAAGTATGGACCCTTGAGGAACACCACACTTAATTGGCTTAGAAACAGAATTTATATTATTAATAACAACAAACTGGTGACGATCAGCAAGATAGCTCTTGAACCACTGAAGTACAGTTCCCCGGATTCCATAATGACTAAGTTTTTCAAGTAAAATGTTATGGTCAAGGGTATCAAACGCCTTCGACAGATCCAGAAATATACCAGAAGCAAACTGATTATTTTCGAAAGCTTCCATAACTTTACAAGTAAAATGTAAAATAGCATGTGTAGTTGAGCGGCCAGGAAGGAAACCAAATTGATAGTTATACAGTAAATTATGCTTAGCAATAAAGTTATATAACCGTGAGAACATTATTTTTTCGATTACCTTGGAGAAACATGGGAGAATTGAAATGGGTCTATAATTATTGACGGATTCCTTTTCACCGGCCTTAAAGACAGGAACAACTCGAGCTATTTTTAAAGATGTGGGGACAACACCAAGCTCAAAACAGAGATTACAAAGATATGTGAGTGGAATACATAATGAATGGGCAACATGTTTTACAATAATAGCAGAAACACCATCAAAACCAGCAGCGGATGGCTTGAGTGATAGAAGTACTTTAAGGACCTCATCTCTTGTTGCAGGAATAATGAATAAAGAGTCAATGACTGGTGCTTGCAGGTACATTTTGTAGTGAGAATTAACATTAGGAATCTTATGTTGAGTGGCTGGACCAATAGTAGTAAAATAATCATTAAAAATGTTTCCAATATCCAATGGATTAGAAAAACTGATCCCCTGATAATTAATCTGTTCAGGAGTGCGATTAGCTTGTCGACCATGTAAAAGGGTATTTATTGACCGCCACATACTTTTCGCATCCTGGTTGTTATTATTAAAGATATTGGTGTAGTAAGACTTTTTGGACAGCCTGATAACAGACGTAAGACGATTACGAAAACGTTTGTAGTCGTTCAAGTTGTTTGCAGTACGGCTACGGAGATATTTTTTATATAGACGATTCTTTGTACGGCAAGAATTAAGGATGGCAGGAGTCATCCAGTCATTCTTGTCACTAATACCCTTCTTTGTACTAGGAACATACGGAAGACAGTTGTTTAAATGCTTACTAAATATTTTATTAAACTGATCAAATGCAACGTTTACATCATTGCCATAAAAGACATCTTGCCAAGTTTCGTTTTCAATAGCAGACCAAACTAACCGTATAGTTGCTGGATTAACGTGCCTCCTTAAAGTAATTGACGGAATACTAGTTTTAATATTGTCAATGTCAACAATAGTAAAAACAGGGAAATGATCCGAAATGTCGTCACAAATTATGCCCGAGGTAGATGACAATGATGGACTATTCGTAAAAATTACATCAAGAAGTGTAGCAGAGCGTGACGTTATCCTAGAAGGCAAATTGTGAAGTGGACGAAAAGAGTGAGAGTGTACAAGGTTGATAAACTGACTACCGATGTTTTCCGATGTAATTAAGAGATTACAGTTAAAATCGCCCATTAAGAAACAACTCCTGTTTTCTCGATTCAATGAAATAAATAAAGTAGAGAACATGTCAAGCACAGTTTCGCTAACACCGGAGGGGCAATAAATAACCCCTATGATGATTGGCGAATGAGAAGCCTGTAGTTCTATAAAAGTCGACTTAAATATACTCAAATCTGAACGAGATTTGTATTTAAGAGATGAATTGATATATAGTGCGACCCCTCCACCACGCCCTTGCCTAGAGGCATGTTCCATATTATACCCAGGGATGTTGTAGAGAGTATGTAAAGTATTAGGATTACCAAGCCAGGTCTCGGTTATACCGATAACAGAAAAATTATGCGTAACGGATCTTAGTGATAATAATAAATTATTAAAGTTACTATTCAGAGACCTAGCATTCACATGATACAAGGTAAGTTTCTGATCCCATAAATCGTTGGTAATATCTTGAAAGAAATTATAATCATAATACTTGCAGTTAGTAGCTTGAAAACTTTGAACAGAATTGATATCAGGATCAATAGAACTGAGAGGGGAATTAATGTCGTCGCATGCTTGAAAGTGATTTCGAGTATTTTTACAAATGATACAGGCTATGTCCCCATGCAAACTAACAATAGGATTGCTAATACAGTCATTATGCCATTATATAACCCCGGAGCAATTACAGCAATGACCTATGGAACAACGATCACTAGACGTTAAGCTATGCGCACAAATACAACAGAGGTGACTAAATAAAGTACAATGCTCCATGCAGTATCAAATGCAAACTATCAAGAAGTAAGAAAAGAAAAAAAAGAAAGAAAGAAGAACAAAACAAAATAAGAAGAGTGAAAAAAAAGTATTATAACGTATAATACCTTGAATGTGGATAAGACGAATGTTCGGACAAACGAAAACACACGACAAAAGGGAAATCCTTAAAGTAATCTGTAAAATACAAGTAAAACGTGCAACTACTTGCTACATTTAAGTAACAAACGGCAATGGTATGTACTGTCCCCAAAAATCAAGGTAGCGGCTTCAAATTCAAGATGGCGGCTTCAACTTCACCATTGTGTCCGTACATTACCGAAGTCTTGCCAGGTCCTCTGTATTAGCAATATGATGTTTATGATCGTTTCCATCAATGACGAATATCTTGCCATCTAGGGTCCAAGACCGGTTAACTCTTTCATGTTTGCGGGCACGGGCGAATAGCTCCTGGTTCCTGCGGGTCAAATCCTCATTAATGTATATTCTGGTGCCTTTTAGTGAGGTCCTGGCACGATATATCCTGTCTCTTGTGTTGTATGAGGTCAATTTGACGATGATAGCCCTGGGTCGGGTGGCGTTTGCTATGTTGTTAGCTCTAGGTCGGGGTGAAATGCGGTGTGAACGGCCGATTTCTCCAGGGGTAAGGGTAATGATCAGTTTTTCGGTCGCCAGATTAATGACTAACTCGTCAGTCGATTCTCCAGGAGATTCAGGAATCCCCTGTATGCGGAGACAGTTACGCCTTGAATACTGCTCCTGGCGGTCAGCAGAGTCCTGGGTTGCAGTTAAGTCTCGTCTGAGCTGGCATATTTCCTCCCTGGCATCATCAAGTTGTTTTTGCTTTTTGGACAGTTCAAGTTGGAAGGTGTCATGAATTTCTTTACATACCTTCTCTTTCACTGCTTCCGCTATCGCTGGCACTAGTTTGCTTATTAGATTGGTGCAAAAGTCATCTGAGTTAATGGCAGCATTCAACTCTTGGCGAATAGAGTCTATAATGTCCACATGAATTAGATCAGTGTTAGGTTGAGGTGTAGGCTCATCGTTAGCGAACCTGCCTTCTAGTTGAGGTCGATTTTGCTGCGTTTGTAGCTTTTTTAGGTGGCATCTTGGACGTTGTTTAGTACTAGCAATGAACTCTCACAGAATAATGATAAAGTAATATACTGAATGAATATTTAACTGAGAAATTTGAAGGATTTCCGAGAGGCGAAAAAATGATGTGATCTTTACATGTTGTCTAGTCCAATTCCCATAGACCCATAATTCTAACATACTGACGCAATCAACACCGGACTAAAAACACTTAAACTTATTAAACATTTTGCGCCTTGTTTACACTTCCAGTCGAGAAATATATCAGAACTTTACCCTAAATCATTTATTAAAATAAAATTGAAAATAGGGTAAGATTTTACTGTTAAAAAAACAAAATGAAAAACATGAAATTATGAAAACGAAAAAGAAAATTAAAAACAGAAATATACAAAAATGTTTAAAATATATAAACGAGGTGTTTGACTACACCAAAAAAATAAGTCAATCGATATAATATAAGTGAAAGAAAAAAGAAGTGAGCACAAGAAATTATGAAAACGAAAAATGAAACTTAAACACCAAAATATTGATAATTGGAAATTGCCCGTCAAAGTTTCGAAGGTAGATTTGTTAGTAACGTAAGTTAATAGCTTCAAACAGTACCCAAGTTCGTCTTGACAAGGTTCCACATGACTTTGATTTGAATGCGGTGTATGTTGAAATATTGTCCAAATGAAGCTTCACAACGACAGTTGACTTCAATCTTGCATAACTCTACCGGTTTCAGCCAATGATTCCATCTAAAGAAGAAAAGACCAATATGAAACCAAAAAATCAGAAACAATACTGGTACTTTTTGGTGACATGTTTTTCTTACTCTAGAGAAAAAAATTACGACGTTATATCCACACTCGAAGTTATTTGTAAATCCAATAAAAAACCTAACATATAAATATATAACTGATAAAGACAATGCAAACAAGACAAACTTCTGCAAATACCACCAGTGTACATAATCCAGTTAGTAAGGGCAAACGGACGAAGGCTAGAAGAGGCTACTCATCGTTTATGGACTGTTTTGTTTCAAATGTTTGTTACATGTTCTTACCACTTGCATGAATTAATTTGTTATTTGATATTAAACATGTGTTTCTTCCTGACTCTTCCAGAAATCTGATAGAAACAGTAATGCGATGGCGTGAAAATGTAAGGTGCGATGTGTTATCATATAACCTCTCTGCTATATCATTTCTGTTGTCTGATAAAGTAAAATGAGGAATACACATATTGCAACTAATACTGAGGAATAATCTTGGGTTGAGGCGAGTAATTTGAAAACGATTTAGGGTTAGTAAACCTTCAAAATTTGTTAAAATTGGTGATATGTGAGAACCCGTCGTCTCTACTGCAAGAGATCCATTCCTCTCGGCTACAGGAATTCATTAAGTAGTACTCAAAACCTTCTTTTAATGATCCAGCAGAACTCATTGACATTAAAGTCATCACAGTGATACAAAATTATATCAAAGCAAAACAAAGGAGTGCGACATAAACAACGGTTGATAAGAAACAGTCCATGTCAATGTATGGTCATGTAATTGTTGCAAACACAAAGAAGTTTGCATCTGACCTTTGTTTTGGTGTGCACTTGTGACTTACCTCGCTCTCTGATGCTTGTGGTGGCCGCTGTGGTGGTTGTCGTGGACATCTTCGCTGCCGCTTAAGATTTACCATCAGACCTACATTAATAGCTAGGGAAGACAACATTGGTTGCTTTATAAACTTTACTTACTGTGATTTAAGCTTCGTTAAGTTAACAAGAAATTCTATACCAATTATAAGCTTTACGTTTAGAGTAATGGTTTTTCTTTAGAAATTCCCGAAATTATTTTCTAAACTGTTGAAAACAAAGGTTAGCTCAGCCACTAAAAAGCCGTATTAAGAGTTTACCAGGTTCTTTTTCCTACATAAAGCCTGTGCATGATAGTATGCTCTTTCTGATTGTAATAACATCAAATAATAAAAGCAACTTTCGTCGCCAGAAAGGCGCTGTTAATGTTCTCCGCGATTTGTAAATTTGTTTTGAATTTCTTGCTCGCATTGCAATTTCTTCACTCTGTTTCAACGTAAGTTACACATAGTTTATTTTTGAAAAAAAAAAGAAGAGCCAACCTAAGAAATATTTAATATTAATGACACCTTCAAAACTATGAAATTTGAATGAGTGTGACAAAGGTTTTTTTTTCATGTTGTTATCTATCAATACGGTCTTAGTGTCAATTCGTTCACAGATATTTTCAGCTTTTTTTATATCTGAAAATCATTTATTTTTACGGATGATTTGGATAGAATATAAAGATGCCTTATGATTGTGATTCATGTTACCTTCGCAAACATTAGGACAGTCATTACAAGAATGGGAGGGAGCATGTAACGATCTCTCCGCTGATACATGCGTCGCTGGCAAGTGAATCAGTAAGGCACATGATGAGAAAACATGTCATCGTGTGTTTGAGCATTCTGCACAACGACGAAAAGCAACATGTATGAGAACGTTTTCTGACATGAAAGATTCATGTAGAGAACATCGTTGATTGTATTTTCAACCAGCCAGAATTCTCTAGTTTAGAATGTTGTATTGGGCCATCTCCAGACTCATTAAAAGAGGGTTCAAATGTTGGAAAACTTAAATAAACAATGTATGAAAACGTTTTTCTCACTAATTATTTACTCACTGTGTTAGATTATCATATTGCAGTATACATGTTCACAGCAAGATGGAATGCGTTTTGTCTTCCAGTTTTGTTTCCTCTGAAAATCCGGGAGAAACAACGTCCTGCACACTTTCATCGTCAGTAATTGAAACTAATTCACTAAATTATTTTTTTGACTTTTATATTCACACGTACAAAATATTGGCATTGGATAATATTCACTAAATTATTGTACTCCTGGTTATATTCTGACACATCAACGAAAGCTAATGATCGCAAAAAGCAAAAAGACAAATCAGATTGAAAACAGTGTTGTACAGAATGTGCTTAGTTGTAAGTATTTTTTCTAAAACAAGTCATGGTGTATTGCCTTTTGTTCATCTTACCTGAGATGATAATCAAAACGATCAGTGAGGTGACTGAAAAGATCATTAACATCGCTCTGCCGTCAGACTTACAACCCTCTCTAACGTTGGCTGGTGATGTTGTATCGGATGTTGTGTTATCTGTATGAATAAAACAACGACAATATAACATGAGAAAATGCGAAATGTTTGCCCAACTTAAGTAACTATATCAGCAACAATAAATGCTTACCGTTGCAGCAAGGGACAAACCAATATTTGTTTATACTGTTAAACTTGTTGTTCAAAACTGGACTAACGTGATTGAATACAAGTTTGGGTAAAATTAGCCCAATCATTCTGAAATATGCTTAGTGACATATGCCCATAATTTCCAATTTGTTATTTGTTGTTCATATTTCAAGAGGTACGTTTATTGAATTGTGTCAATAAATTGACCAAACAGGTTTAAACGAAAAGTTATGATAACCAAAGACAGACGATCTTTTCATGTTCAGAATACAAAGAAGACAATAATCACTCATCCATACCTTTACGATAGTATGAATCACATTCACATACTAAATCAGCTTGTCCTCAAGACGACCATTAGCGTAGCTATGTAAAGTCCAGTACTGCCTGTTAAATTTGATATATGAAGACCAATTGCTTAGTCTATAATTTTAGTAAAAATTGACTACAAGACTGTCACTTAATTTAGGAGCAATAAGGTCCACATTCGACTCCATATCCATAATATTAATCCAT